>NC_043013.1:14907712-15112712 GCF_006345805.1 Octopus sinensis
CTATCTATCTATCTATCCATCTATCCATCCATCTATCTATCTATCTATCTGTGTGGCCAATAAAGAAACTTATCTATCTATCTATCTATCTATCTATCTATCTATTAATCTATCTATCTATTTATCTGTCTGTTTATCTATCTACCTACCTACCTTATTTCTTTATTGTCCACAAGGGGCTAAACGTAGAGGGGACAAACGAGGACAGACAACTGGATTAAATCAATTACATCGACCCCAGTGCGTAACTGGTACTTATTTAATCGACCCCGAAAGGATGAAAGGCAAAGTCGACCTCGGCAGAATTTGAACTCAGAACATAACGGCAGATGAAATATCGCTAAGCATTTCGCCCGCCGTGCTAACGTTTCTGCCAGCACGCCACCTTCCTACCTACCTACCTACCTATCTATCTATCTATTTATCTATGTGTGTCTATGAATATATATATATATATATATATATATATAAAAGAGGTGAGATTGAGTTTGTGATGGGTATGGAATGAAAGAGTTTAATGAATTGGTAATTAATGTTCCACATTCTTTATATTTATCTACTTTGTTATTCTTGTTATTGAAACTACTGCGTGGATCTCCTGGTAATTGCCCAAAGTCACTTAGGATGGTCATAAAAACAAGTAAATAGCCCAGAACTATAAGATTTCAGTTTTATTATGATTAACTGACTCAAATTTTATGTGACATATAATATACTTGTTGACGATGAACTATGATATATACGTTTGGTCTGTTTGTAATCCTGTTGACATGCCCATGAAGTGATTTAAATTCATTCTATATCACAGAATTTTTTCATAAGTTGATTGTGTTTCTAATCAGGATATCTGAGGAAGGGAATGAACAATAATGTTGCATACATCACATGCATTGCATAACTTTATATGTGGTATTGAATAAATGATGTTCGTTTTTCTCTTTCTCTCGTTTGACTGTGGCCATGCTGGAGCATCACCTTTAGTCGAGCAAATCGACCCCAGGACTTATTCTTTGTAAACCTAGTACTTATTCTATCGGTCTCTTTTGCCGAACCGCTAAGTTACAGAAATGATTTTAATATCTATTTGACTTAGCTTTTCTTTAATTAAATTAATTAAATTATTTAATTGTGGAAATGATTTTAATATCTATTTGACTTAGCTTTTCCTCAATTAAATTAATTAATATTCACTCTGTAAAGCTTATAACATGCCTACTGGATTATAAGTTGGATTCACAAAGTGCCCCTTTTTATCATATATACTTCTTTTTTTCTTTACTAGTTTCAGTTCAAGAGCTGCAGCCATGCTGGAGCACTGCTGTTAGCTTTGCTACATTTTCTCAGCTTTTTTTATTTTTTAAATTCTATTTGTTTTTAATATTCCTTTTAGTATGTATGGCTGTGTGGTAAGAATTTTGCTTTTCAACCACACAGTTCTTATGTGTACCTTTCTTTCATTGGAGACTAAACTCTGCTTGCGAAGGCCTGTTGAGACAAGTGAAATCGAAATCAAAATCAAATTCGATGACTGGCATCCATGCTAGTGGAGCATTAAGAGTACCATCTGAGCATGATCGTTGCCAGAGCAACAAACTGACTTCCATGCCAGTGACACATGAAAGCACCATTCAAGCGTGATCACCTTATTTGCACTTGTGCTGGTGGCACATGAAAAGCATTCAAGCGAGGTTGTTGCCAGTGCCACTGGACTGGCTCCTGAGCAAATGGCACATAAAAAGCACCATTTGAGCATGGCCGTTGCCATTACTGCCTGACTGGCCCTCATGCCAGTGGCACATAAAGGCACCAACTACACTCTCTGAGTGGTTGGCGTTAGGAACGACATCCAGCTATCTGGTTCGCCAGCCCTCAGTCAAATCGTCCAACCCATGCTAGCATGGAAATCGGACGTTAAGCGATGATGATGATATATATATACATATATATATTCTTTTATTTGTTTCAGTCATTTGACTGTGGCCATGCTGGAGCACTGCCTTTAGTCGAGCAAATTGAGCCTAGGACTTATTCTATCGGTCTCTTTTGTCAAACCGCCAAGTGACAGGGATGCAAACACACCAGCATCGGTTGTCAAGCGATGTTGGGGTGGACAAACACAGACACACAAACATACACACACACACACACACACACACACACACACACACACACACATATATATATAAAGAACAATCTTACTTAGAAATGGATGCGGGCGTTCAGTCATATAATAAATTAATAAATAAAACATATGCATATATACATACATCAGAACTGGAGGAGAAGTTCCAGGTGTGGAAGGAGGGTTTAGAATCGAGGGGCCTTAGAGTCAACCTAGCTAAAACCAAAGTACTAATAAGTAGGAAGGTACACAATCCACAAATGTCTTCAGGAAGATGGCCCTGCTCGATCTGTAGAAAAGGTGTAGGTAGAAACTCTATAAGATGCACCAAGTGTAAGCTATGGACACATAAGAGGTGCAGCAATGTCAAAGGTAGGCTAACTGGGAAGATAGTTTTTGTATGTGGCAGATGCTCGGGAGCATTAACCTCCGAAAATCTGCAGAAAACAACTTCCGTCACTTTCCAGGGGGAAAAACTAGAAGTAGTTGATAGCTTCCGTTATCTAGGTGACCAAGTCAGTAGTGGGGGTGGGTGCGCTGAAAGTGTAACTGCTAGAATAAGAATAGCCTGGGCAAAGTTTAGGGAGCTCTTACCTCTGCTGGTGACTAAAGGCCTCTCGCTCAGAGTAAAAGGCAGACTGTATGATGCGTGTGTACGAACAGCCATGCTACATGGCAGTGAAACATGGGCCGTGACTGCTGAGGACATGCGTAAGCTCGTGAGGAATGAAGCCAGTATGCTCCGATGGATGTGTAATGTCAGTGTACATACTCGACAGAGCGTTAGCACCTTGAGAGAAATGTTGTACCTAAGAAGCATCAGTTGTGGTGTGCAAGAGAGACGATTGCGCTGGTATGGTCATGTGGCGAGAATGGATGAAGATAGGTGTGTGAGAAAGTGCCAATCCCTAGCAGTTGAGGGAACCCGTGGAAGAGGTAGACCCAGGAAAACCTGGGACGAGGTGGTGAAGCACGACCTTCGAACTTTAGGCCTCACTGAGGAAATGACCAGCGACCGAGACCTTTGGAAATATTCTGTACGTGAGAAGACCAGGCAGGACAAGTGAGCCCAGCCCACTTATGAATGCCTTTTCTCCCTTGGACACAAAGACCTGTTGAGGCAAGCGAAGTCAATATAGAACCTCATCTGACGACAGGCACCCATGCCAACCCCCTTTGCTTGCGAAGACATGTTGGGGCAAGCGAAATCGAAATTGAAACCGAATTGAACCAGCCAGGATCCCTGGTCTGGTGGTACGTAAAAAGCACTATCCGACTCGTGGCCGATGCCAGCACCGCCTCGACTGGCTTCCGTGCCGGTGGCACATAAAATACACCAATCCGACCGTGGCCGTTGCCAGCCTCGCCTGGCACCTGTGCAGGTGGCACGTAAAAAGCACCCACTACACTCACGGAGTGGTTGGCGTTAGGAAGGGCATCCAGCTGTAGAAGCATTGCCAGATAAGACTGGAGCCTGGTGCGGCCTTCTGGCTTCCCAGATCCCCGGTCGAACCGTCCAACCCATGCTAGCATGGAGAACAGACGTTAAACGATGATGATGATGATGATGATATGTACGTACCTACCTCTACATGTATATATACATGCATATATGGGTACAGGACACCAAAAAAACGTCGAACACAATGAGAAACGAAAACATAAACACAAAACCAAGGAAATGGACATTTTTCTTAAACAATGAAAAAATAGAGTACAGGACATACAAAACAAGGAAAATTCCCCTTCTTCAGTCACCTTAGTTTCATCTACTCCACATTTCAAAGGTCAAGGCGATACATGACTTCAATGAAAATTTCCTTCCCACGAAAATCAAATTAAATAAAATTTGAGATCTTTTTGCGGAGGGTACCAAAAACAGGACAGTAACAACAGTACAAAATAATCATCATCATCATCATCATTTAGCGTCCGCTTTCCATGCTAGCATGGGTTGGACGGTTCAACTGGGGTCTGTGAAGCCAGAAGGCTGCATCAGACCCAGTCTGATCTGGCAGTGTTTCTACAGTTGGATGCCCTTCCTAATGCCAACCACTCCGTGAGTGTAGTGGGTGCTTTTTACATGCCACCCGCACAGGTGCAAGACGGAGCTGGCAAACGGCCATGGACGGATGGTGCTTTTTACGTGCCAGGCGAGGCTGGCAACGGCCATGAATGGATGGTGCTTTTTACGTGCCTCCGGCACGAGGCCAGTCAGTGCGGCGCTGGCAATGGCCACGAACGGATGGTGGTGCCAGACGAGTCTGGCAAACGGCCACGAACGGATGGTGCTTCTTTACGTGCCACCGGCACGGGGGCGAGGCGAGGCTGGCAACGGCCACGAACGGATGGTGCACGAGGCCAGTCTGGGCGGCACTGGCAACACCCACATTCGGAAGGTTCTCTTATGTGCCACCGGCACTGGTAACTCAGCTGCAATTTCCATTGATCGATTTCGATTCTGATCCTCATTTGCCTCAACAGGTCTTCACAAGTAGAGTTTTGTGTCTCAAGAAGGGAAGGTATGCATAAGTGGGCTGGCTACATCCCATGTAGAAGGCCACGGGTTATGGTCTCACTTGTCCTGCCGGGTCTTCTCGCGCACAGCATAAAATATAAACAGTAAAAGAAAGGACATGGAGAATAACAGTAACACAAACAAGAAGGGCTGTTAAGCCAAACGAGATAAAACTTTTTTTTTACGAACGCTATTTTTTGAGAACGGCAGAGAGCAACAGATTTTACAGCCCTTCTTGTTTGTGTTACTGTTATTCTCCGTGTCCTGTCTTTTACTGTTTTTGAAGGAAGCCAGGAGAAGAAAGACAATGGGACCCATCTCATCACGTGACCACGACGGGAGGGAGGAGGAGGAGGAGTAAGAGAAAGGGAGAGAAAAAAAGGGAAATGGTTGTAGAGAAAAGAATGAAGAATGAGAGAGAGTGGGAGAGACAGTAAGGTAGATGAAAAGGAAAGCCAAAAGAATGAAGGCTGAGAAAAAAAACTTTTATCTCGTTTGGCCTAACAGCCCTTCTTGTTTGTGTTACTGTTATTCTCCGTGTCCTGTCTTTTACTGTTTATATTTTGTAGTGTCGTTACTGTCCTGTTTTTGTTACTATTTTTACCCCTCTGCAAAAAAATCTCAAATTTTATTTAATTTGATTTTTGTGGGAAGGAAAGTTTTATAGAAGTCATGTATCGCCTTGACCTTCGAAATGTGGAGTAGATGAAACTAAGGCGACTGAAGAAGGGGAATTTTCCTTGTTTTGTATGTCCTGTACTCTATTTTTTCGTTGTTTAAAAGGAATGTCCATTTCCTTGGTTTTGTGTTTATGTTTTCGTTTCTCATTGTGTTCGACGTTTTTTTTGGTGTCCTGTACCCATATATGCATGTATATATACATGTAGAGGTAGGTACGTACATATATGTATGTATATATGCATATGTTTTATTAATTTATTTTATATATATATACTCATATAAATGATAACGATAGTCACTGTGGTTTGAACAATTAGCTTAACGTGCACTCCACTTCAATAGCGAAATTCTTTCCTAAGCCTTCAAACATTCTTTCAATCAACGTACCCTTCCCTCTCCACTTGTTCCCTACCTATTATTCCTTTAACCCTTCTCTTCCTACTATCTATCTTTGACGTCAATTCTCCTAACTGTTTTTTTAAAACACTCATTATCGTTTTGTTTACCATGTAGGCAGTCATCGAAATTTTTGTTTGTCTTGTTGTCGAGAGAGGCTCCCTTTCTTTCCTGATGAGAAGATTGCATAATGCACCCTTTATTCCTTTGGAATGAAACCATGTTGTCTTCGAGACATATGTCGAGAGTAAAGGAATTTTGTTAACATCTCCGTTCGACTCCATTCTTTCATTTATTCATATACAACACACAAATTTCTGCACTTGAACCCGGAGTTTCTACCCTTGGACAGGTCGCTTCAACCGTGTTTCTGACGTGAATTTGCTACCTTGGTTTCGATTCAACGAATTTTCCATGCTGACGATAAACATAGGATAATTCATTCACCTATTTATATATATATATATATATATATGACGGGCTTCTTTCAGTTTCCGTCTACCAAATCCACTCACAAGGCTTTGGTGGGCCTGCAATGGGACAGAACCCGGAACCATGTGGTTGGTAAGCTAGCTACTTACCATACAGCCACTCCTACGCCTATATAGATTGTTGTTGTTGTGACCCCCTTCGGTCATGGGATTGCACCTAGAAAGTTATCCTCCGAGGCAAGGTTGTTTATGGAAGACCAGTAGTCATCCATGCATACCAGCCTCCCTTCTCCACGCCACTTATGTTTTCCAGAGGAAAGGCAAAGGCCGATACCGCTTGGCACCAGTGACGTCGCAGCTCATTCTTTAGCACTCCACAGACACGTATTCCCTTAACGTAGTTCTCGGGGAGATTCAGCGTGACACAGAGTGTGACAAGGCTGGCTGTTTGAAATACAGGTACAAAGAAACAGGAAGAAAGAGTGAGAGAAAGTTGTGGTGAAAGAGTACAGCCGGAGCCTCATGGAGCTTTAGGTGATCGAACACGTGATCCTACGACCGCGAGTCCGCTGCCCTAACCACTGCGCCTCCACACACCACACACACACATATATATATATATATATATACATACACACACACACACACACACATATATGTATATTATATATCAATAAGGACTGAACACGAAAAGTGGACAGTCAACATGCTAGATATAGACGTCAAATCGCCATTCTCCACAAAAGATTATGTTCTCAAATCAAACTCAGCACAATAAAATAAAACATATATATATATATATATACACACACACACACACATATATATATACACATACACACACACACACACACATATATATATATATATATATCACATATCCTGAGAAAGAAGAGAGAGAGAGAGAGAGAGAGACAACCTGCAGAAAGTTCAGGAATTTACGATGGCTATTTCCTTAACTGTCTTTTATAACTAAATAATATTTAACAGCATTTATATAGGGAAACGGCAGCAGAAGAAAATGCGGTTAATGTATATCGATATACTAATCATTATCAATAAACTCATAAATAATTAATTAGTATTCAGCTAAATGAGTAAAAAAAAAACCCCAAAAATATGCTCAAAAAAAAAATTTATAATTTAAGCCTCAAGAGAAACCCAGGTTGGCGGTGCTGAATGAATAATGCAGGCTAGAGTTATGTCCCTTGCCTTCTAATCGCACCGTTTTTTTGCTGCGTATGTGAATGTATACAGCTGTGTGTAAGTGCGTGTATGCGTCAGTGTAGTGCTACTGTGTATGCGTAACTGTGTGTGTGTCGTCGTCGTGTTGGCCACGAAGATTTGCCAATGACAACTTGTTTTAACTGAGCTTCACTATGTCACCTTATTATTGTATAGGCCTATGGAGCAGATAAACACCTCAACACAGCAACAATGCCAGCAGATGACAGATAATGACGAGAAGACACTGAGGAAAGTCACTGTAAGTGATAAGAATGGTTTTATGTTGGTCTTTCTATATTTTCGCCCCCCGCCTCTCTTCATTACTTGTGGTGCTTGTTGCTTAAACCGATCTCACACACACTCCTCTTAGACATACATATATATATATATATATATATATATATATATAATATATACACACACTCACACATCATGTGTTATATTTCTGTAAGATATGTACATTTCATAAATATATTCATTTGTATATATATATATATATAATATATATATGTGTGTATATGTATAAAGATAGATGTATTTAAATGCATTTATATAGTGTATGGCTATGTGTATATATATGATATATGTGTATCATACACGTGTATATGTGATTATATATACACGCATGTGAGTATATATGCTGAATATAGTTGTTCTACTCAGATGCATTCATATATCTAATATATACGCGTGCGTATGCATATATTACACACCTATATCATACACACATGTATATTATGTAATATGAGTTATTTATTTATATATATAAACATTTATTATTTATTTATATATACACAGTTTTAAACCTCTATATGTACGACTGCTGCTTTCTATTTAGGCTCGACGTGTCTTTATTTTGTAGATTATAATCTAACCCCCTACGCACAAATTTTCTGCTTGGTACTTTCATTACCTGTTATTTAACTATTTATATATATATTCTGATATCATTTTCATTATGAAACAAATAGTGAAAACAATCCACGCAGAAAATTTTTGAAATAAGTACAAAATTCGTAAGTAAATTTCATACATATTTTAAAAACAAAAAACAAACAAAAAGAAAAATAACAACGGTAATAACCGGAACTGCTTTCTTCTAGATCATTAATTAAATCCCTAGTCTCTAGCTGCAATCAGTCAAAATTAGTTAATGTTTGTTTTTACTATTATTATTAATGATATAATTTGAAAGGCGGCCAGCTCATCAGGTCCGGTGTATATTCCTGTTAGTTGGTTGGTGCTCGGCTCTCAGCTGGAACAACTTGTCATCACTTAATTTCTGTTTAATTAGTCAGAGCAAGCACTACTAGTCATCTGAGGACACACGTACACACACAAAAGACATCTGGTCAAGCCAAGCTATATATATATATATATAGTATTGAAGCTGAGTGTTATTAAGGTAAGCCTAAGCCTTATGTGGCTTAGGCTAAGTCAAAGCGCCCTCAACGTTCGTTGAATATTTTCCCTTAACTAAACCGGTTAAGCTTTACTTCAATGTGCTTTTATTAGATACCAACACTACAGAATTTCTTAACTCGTTGACCTTCGCCCTTTATATTTAGTAAAGAAGACCGTACGTCACACACAAACATTCTGACCAAGTTATATACTATAACCAGGAATATACTGTTCAACTATATATATATATATATATATATGTGTGTGTGTGTGTGTGTGTGTGTGTGTAGTCATTTATGCAAAATGTGGTTGTTGTAAAGCCTTATTCAGCTCTAGTTTCCGCTCCCGGCTGTTGCCACCTCGCACGTATTCCGTGTTTGAAACCTTTAAAAATTAATCTGTCTTCCTTGGGGCAACACTTAAAATAACTCGTTCTTCTTCTTATTATTATTATTAATAATAATATACAATATCATTATCTACTCCCGATTTATTACTCATGGTGTATGTATGTATGTGTGTGTATATATCTATCTATCTTTATATATACATAATTGCCTAAAGTATAGCTTCCAGTACATTCACATCGCACCGAACTTGCAGTTGGTTCCGTTTCCGACAACCACTATATATTACAATACTCGTAAGATATTTGTTTACACATGCATTCACATTCTCTTTTTCTCTCTCTCACACACACGAAGATATATATATATACACACACACACTTATACTCTCGTACACCTCATCAAATTCATTCCACATATCGACTATTTCCTGAATAGTTGGAAATTTGGTTAATGTTCTCTCCTCGAAGAACTGCATGGAACTTTCTTTGTGTCTGTCGTACTACTGTTAAAACATTGTGTGTGTAACACACGCACACAAAAGTGTTATGGTCATGCTAGTGTGTGTCTAATTAATTATACAAAAATCGGGGTATAATCATAAACGAACCATTATGACACCTATTAAAAAATACATATGAATTTTTATTTATATATTCGTAATTCTTTGATCGCTTTGTTTTCGGTAACAGAATATGGTAAGAAATATGTCGGAGTAAATGATAATTGTTAGTAAATTTATTGCGTGTATTAATTTTTAACCCAGTATCCGGTTTAATGCTACCACCTGGCACCCGTTAGCGGAGTGTTCTTTATTATAAACATTTGGGGGACCAGGCCTCGGATTTGAGGATAACTCCATCCCTTTTTGCTACCAGTGTCAGAGACCATAAAAGGGGTCATGGCAATGCCGACTAAGAAAAAAAATTTTTAAATAAAAGGTGGGGAGAGAAAGTTTCGCATGAGAGATCTATCACAATCAGATGATATAGTAGTAATATATGTGTGTGTGAGTGTGAGAGAGACACAGGTACACACGCTCGTTCACCTGTGTGGTTTATGTGTATATAATTAACGTACGATATAATTACGTACAAGTTACCCTATCTTTCAGATATATATACGTTTATCTATTTGTTTTGCAAGATTCTTGATGTGAAGTCGGGTGCTGAAACACTTATATTTGGGGATGACCATACCCAAATATTACAGCATACGCATACACATAAATAGATAGATAGATATGAGAATGGCAGAGCGGTATATCAATTATGAATAACTTAGATTAAACTACGATTTCTCATTCTTTCTTGAGTATAGAGCGTGCCTTTCATCGTGAGTGAATTCGAAAACCGCACAACTTGGTTTCGATTCGCGTTTGGCACTGCTTCGTTTATGAATATTACCGGGTTACGTCCAGGTATGTGCGACACACACACACACACACACACACATTAACGAGAAGAGGATTTTAGTATGAATTACTGAAATTGAATGGTTTGTGTTCGAATCCTCCACCCCTCGATTATCGTCTCAGTTTGTCAAGTTTCGATTGAATGAATAAATAAAGCAACAAGACTAGGTTGAAGTATTTTCCTGTATTTTTCCCACACCCATTTTAATAAACGATTATAATCCTTCGATGACAAAACACACGGTGTACATGAATGGGCGTGTACACACACCACACACACTACCGGCTACATACAAACCGTTTAAATTTCTCAAGTTTTTTGTTCTGAATAAAATATTAATGCTGACAATTCTGTTAACGTATTCCTCCACTGCTCACGTCCTCTTTTTTTGCTTTTTGTTGCTCTCTTTACTCTCACACCACACCTTTCTCTCTCTCTCTCTCTCTCTCTCTCTCTCTCTCTCACCTGTAAGTTTTATATGTGTATGTGTGGCCAAGAAACTTGCTTTGCAACCACATGGTTTTGGGTTCAGTCCTACTGCACGGCAGCTTGAGTATTTTCTATTATAGTTTTGGGCTGTGTTTTTGTCTAAGTATATACATGTATGTGTTTATTTGTAGATATCACCGATACAATTCCACCGTATATAAAACAGGCTTCCCGTAGTTTCCATCTACCAAATTCACTCACATTCCACTGAGTAGCCCAAGTCTATAAAAGAAGGCTCTTACCCAAGGTGCTGCATAGTGGTTGTGCACTATACTCCTTAACCATATAACCATGAATGCTTGCTTAAGTAAAAAAAACACCATCCGAATGTAGTCGATGCCCCCCCCCCACCCTGATAGGCTCCTGTGCCAATAGCACGTAAAAAAGCACCATCTGAACATGGCCAATGCCAGTGCCACCTGAATGGCTCCTGTGCCAGTAGCATGTGAAAAGCATCCACTACACACTTGGAGTGGTTGGCTTTAGGAAGGGCATCCAACTATAGAAACCTTGCTAGATCAGATTGGAGCCTGGTGCAGCCTCCTGGCTTGCCGGTCCCAAGTCAAACCGTCCAACCAATGCCAGCATGGAAAACAGGCGTTAAGCGATGATGATGATGATGATATGTGAAGGCAGCGAGCTGGCAAAAACGTTAGCATGCCGGACGAAATGCTTAGCGGTATTCCATCTGGCGTTACGTCCTGAGTTCAAATTCCACCAAGGTCGACTTTGCCTTTCATCCTTTCGGGGTCAATAAGTTAAGTACCAGTTACGCTCTGGGGTCGATGTAATTGACTTAATCCTTTTGTCTGTCCTTGTTTGTCCCCTCTATGTTTAGCCCCTTGTGGGTAGTAAAGAAATATATATAATCGAAATCGTTCAACATCAATGGAAATTGTAGCTGAGATACCAGTGCTGGTGGCACATAAGAGAATCATCCGAATGTGGCCATTGCCAGCGCCGCTCTGACTGACCTCGTGCCGGCGGCACGTAAAAAGCACCATCCGATTGTGTCCGTTGCCAGCCTCGCCTGGCCCCCGTGCCGGTGGCACATAAAAAGCACCATCCGATCGTGGCTGTTTGCCAGCCTCATCTGGCACCTGTGCCGGTGGAACGTAAAAAGCACCCACTACACTCACGGAGTGGTTGGCGTTCGGAAGGGCATCCAGCCGTAGAAACATTGCCAGATCAGACTGGACCTGGTGCAGCCTTCTGGCTTCCCAGACCCCAGTTGAACCGTCCAACCCATGCTAGCATGGAAAACGGATGTTAAACGATGATGATGATGATATATATATATATATGTGTGTGTGTGTGTGAGATTTCACCATTGGAATTACCACTTTGTTGTCTGTTTCACCTCAGAATTTGCCTCTGGATTTTTAGACTCATCTCTACATTGCTCAGCTGCTTTTTTCATCCCTGGATTTCACTACTGGAGTTACACTTTGCTGCGTTTTTCATCTCTGGAACCTACCACTGGACTTCTGAACTATCTGCATTTGTGTAACATGTTTTCAAAAATCCTTTTCAGAAACTTACCTTCACTTGTGCTTTTCCATTTTTTCTTTCCTTTATATATATATATGGGAATTGGGAGTTTTTTTTCAGTGTTTAACCGCAAATTCTTTCCCCTGCTGTTTCCCACTTTTGTTTTTATTCGGAAATTGTACCTCTTACATAACCTCCTGACTTTTTGCCAATGTTATTACTAACCATTCTTTTATATAATTTTGTATATTTTTTTCAATGTTTTACATATTTACTTATTTTTTTACTATTTATGTTGTTTTCCTTCGTGCATTTCCTTACCTTCCATTTTACCTCCTCTCACATCTTACTTCACCTACAATGTGATCACTTGATCACTCTGGGTACCATCTTCCCACACCACTACACTCCCACACTTGCAAATATCAACACACCTATACACCCCCCCCAAGAAACCAGATGCACCCCACACCACCACCATAAACACACCCTTCCATCTGTGCCCATCTCTCATCATCATCGTTTAGTGTCTGCTTTCCATGCTGGCCTGGGTTGGACGGTGCAACTGGGGTCTGGGAAGCCAGAAGGCTGCACTAGGCCCAGTCTGATCTAGCAATGTTTCTATGGCTGGATGCCCTTCCTAACGCCAACCACTCCATGAGTGTAGTGGGTGCTTTTTACATGCCACCGGCACAGGTGCCAGACGAGGCTGGCAAACGGCCACGATCAGATGGTACTTTTTACGTGCCACCACACAAATATTCTCTTGTACATGCTCTTTCCACCCTACTTTCTCTACCTTTCCTCTAACTTCTCCCATAGAACTCCATTCTCACCTGGCCCTTTTTTCTTCTTTCCCATCACCTCTATATTTTTTCCCCATTTTTTTTTTTTCTGATGGAAGACTAGCATCTGAAACATGATTCATTTTTTTTCGTTTAAGTATTAAACTAATACAACTTTTGAAACTGTCCCTTTCATAATGTCTCCCTTTTCTGCTCATTGCCTATATATATATATGTATATATATATATATTCTTCTTTTAGTCATTTTGACTGTGGCCATGCTGGAGTACCACTTTTAAAGGGTTTTTTAGTTGTAGAAATCAACCCTAGGACTTAGTCTTTGTAAGCTTAGTACTTATTCTATTGGTCTCTTTTGCTGAACCACTAAGTTACTGGGACATAAATACACTAATATCAGTTGTCAAGCGATGGTGGTGGGGGAAAAACATAGACACACACATAAATATATACACACGCATATATATATATGACTGGCTTTTTTGAGTTTCTGCCTACCAACCCACTCACAAGTTTTTCGTCGGCCTGAGGTTATAGTAGAAGACACTTGCGTAAGGTGCCATGCAGTGTGACTGAACCCAGAACCATATGTTTGGGAAGCAAGCTTCTTATCACACAGCCATGTATGTTTATAGACATGTACATGCTCTTTGTTATAGACAGAAGACAAGGCATGTATTCAAACCATGATATTTCTTCCAATTTTTTTTTGTTTTGTGGAATCGGGGGTGGGGTCATTAAGTTATCAACTATAATCTATGTGCCTGGAGTGGGTGGCTCCCCTCTCTCTAGGTGTGGTCCTAAAAGATGTGAGAAAGACTGTTGTGGTGGTTCAACATGGATTTTATTGGATACCTAACTTAGGTTTCAGGTTGAGTAAAATGTTTAAGAGATGAAGATTTACAAGTGATGATGCTGTTGCAATTTAGCCACTGGTCACCTCACATATTTATGATCAAGTGTTAGGGATTAAAGATCTTAAATAAGAGACCATCTTTATGTAAACAGAGAGAGAGAGAGAGCAAATAAAGTGTAAAGACTATACTGTTGCTGTTTGGTAGTTCTGGTCAGCTCTGCTGGAGAAAGCATTTAGAGATCAATAAAATAAGTACTAAAATCTGACCTGAGGTTGATATGGTCAACTAAAAACCTTTGAAGAATGTATTCCATCATGGTCATATGCTATAGTCTTATAACTTAAACAAGCAAAAGAACAGAAAAATATATGCATATGTGAGTGTATATATATATATTATAGGGAGAGTTTATGAAAAAAACAAAAGACGAACACAGGTGGTGTACAAGACAAACAGATGTATTAGTATAACGCTCAGGAATAGAAAAAGTCTTTTACGTTTCGAGCCTTCGCTCTTCTACAGAATGGGACACAGAAAAAAACAAGAGAGAAAAAAATGTGTGTAGTGGCTAACGATCTATCATATATAGATAGATAGATAGTGTGTGTGTGTAAAATCTCTTGCGAGTTAACAAGAGATCCCTTGACGGCCATGTAACCTTTATTTGATAAAGGTATCTTTGGCCTGATGAGTAAATAGTGGAGTATCCCTCATAGAGTAATCATTATTTCCATGGTTCTGCTAGCTAGGAAACCTAGGTAGCTTGGATTTTACCTACTCCATTCCCTAAATTTGGATTCTTATTTGCACACACAGCAACCCTAGCTGCTAACCGGGAATTCTAAAATAACCTTTTTCAGGTTATTGTACTTCGATGAGAAAATATTTACAACTTTCTATGTCAGTAAACCACTATTGTTCCTGAAAGTTGTTTTTTTATACGTTCTTTGAACTACTTGAAACTTACCAACTTCCTATATGTTGATCCTTGGATCTTAACTTTATATATACATATATATCTACACATATATATATATATATATATATATATCATCATCAACATCATTTAGCGTCCGCTTTCCATGCTAGCATGGGTTGGACGGTTCAACTGGGGTCTGGGAAGCCCAAAGGCTGCACCAGGCCCAGTCTGATCTGGCAGTGTTTCTACGTCTGGATGCCCTTCCTAATGCTAACCACTCCGTGAGTGTAGTGGGTACTTTTTACGTGCCACCTACACAGTGCCAGACGGGGCTGGCAAACAGCCACGGATAGATGGTGCTTTTTACGTGCCACCGGCACGGGGATCAGGCAAGGCTGGCGCAACGGCCACGATCGGATGGTGCTTTTTACGTGCCACCGGCACGGAGGCCAGTCGGGGCGGCGCTGGCAACGGACACGGTCGGGTGGTTCTTTTTACGTGCCACCGGCACGGGGGCCAGGTGAGGCTGGCAACGTCCATGATCGGATGGTGCTATATATATATATATATATATATATATGAGCAAAGCACCTCCACCC
Source organism: Octopus sinensis (assembly GCF_006345805.1). Taxonomy (NCBI): domain Eukaryota; kingdom Metazoa; phylum Mollusca; class Cephalopoda; order Octopoda; family Octopodidae; genus Octopus; species Octopus sinensis. The sequence goes on from NC_043013.1 coordinate 14,923,413, forward strand.
CTCATCCAATGGACGGTGCTGAATCATATCTGCTGAATAAAAAGCAATCAGTGTTTCTCTTTTCATTAAAAAATAATTAAGCATGCCTTTATTTCAATAAAATTTTTGGTTTTGTTAAACAAAGTTAAGGCAAAAAAAAAACTTCTTGAGAAACCAAATAGTCTTTCCTTCCTTCATGCCAAGTTTAAAGAAAATATCTCTTTTGCATCTTACTTTTTTGGTCTCTTAAATATACTGCATTTTGTGGCATTATTTCAAGCCAGCTGGCTTTTTTTGCACAAACTGCATGTGCATTTTTTTGTGTACGCGTAGTATCGATCGCAACAGCTGATGTACTTGTGTGTACAAATGCACGTTCCCGCAGCTTTATCGATTGCATTCTCACCTGGAATCGATTTTTGTAATTTTTTCAAGACTTATACATGCCCTGATACTGTCGGTATCTACATATCAAATTTGAGCGCAATCGGATGGAGGATGCCCGAGATCCTAGAAGACACACAGACAGACAGAACGGATTTTATATAATAGACATGCATGCACACATTCACTCATATAAACTCTCACAAATATTTCTATCAATCAATCAGTCTGCAGTTAGGTAGATAGATACATAAATAGATCATCATCATCGTTTAACGTCCAAAAACAGACAGACAAATAGATAAAGTTAAATAGTTGCATATATATTTATACATATACATATATATATACAACTATTTACTCAGCTATATTACCCACAACATCCATTATGTTGAATTTCTTCCCAAAATTTCTTGCTGTAGGTTTACCTTCCCTGTTTGTTGCTTATGTCTTGAAATTGGCTATCACACCTGGAGCAAAGAAGTTCTATCTTGGGGATATATTCTACTCTCACATTATCAGAAAGTCATCTTTCTGAAAATATGCTGTGCTTGAGAAGACTCGGCAAGACAAGTGAGGCCATAACCTCGTGGCCTATGCCAGGGGTGTAACCAGCCCACTTATGTGTACCTTTCCATCATTGGACACTAAACTCTACTTGCGAAGACCTGTTGAGGCAAGTGAAACCGAAATCAAATTCGATGACTGGCATCCATACTTAGTGGAGTGCTAAGAGTACCACCCGAGCAACAAACTGGCTTCTGTGCTGGTGGCACGTAAAAAGCATCATTCGAGCCTGATCGTTACCTGTGTCACCTTACTGGCACTTGTGCTGGTGGCATAGGAAAAAACATTCGAGCGAGATCGTTGCCAGTGCTGCTGGACTGGCTCCTGTGCAGGTGGCACATAAAAAGCATCATTTGAACATGGCCATTGCCAGTACTGCCTGTCTAACACCCACTACACACTCGGAGTGGTTGGCATTAGGAAGGGCATCCAGCTGTAGAAATTCTGCCACATCAGATTGGAGCCTGATACAGCCATCTGGTTCACCAGACCCCAGTCAAATCATCCAACCCATGCTAGCATGGAAAGTGGATGTTAAACGATGATGATGATGATTTAAGTTCACTGGGTGACTCAGTGCTTTGCCTGAAAGCAATGCTTTGTTGGAAATATTGTGACACTGTACTTTTCTATGGCAGGACAAAAGATGCTTTGTTTCCTGAATATCAAATCAAATTTAGATTAAGCTTTGTGTAACCCTTGAAAGCTCCTGAATTTTTACTGTGTGATACACATGTAAGCACTTAATTTCATATCACTAACAACACTTCCCCACAGATTACTTTTGGAAGCTTGAGATCAAGGTATTGGATTTTTTCCTGCAGAAATAACTGTTCTAGCAAACATGAGCTTCCAGAGAAGTATGGTTTCACCAACATCATACACTTGTTCTGGTGTGTAACCCACTTCAGAAATTATTTTCTTCAACTGCTCAGGATAATTTGTAGCATCCTCTGTATCATTGCTCGCAGCTTCCCCAGTCATTTTTATGTTGTGCAAATTTATGCACTTACGAAACCTTTCAAACTGGCTTTTACTAGCCAAAAAGGGCTTTTTGTTAGAGATTTCACCTTCCTTTTTCTGCAACTTTTTGAAATACCATCTTGTTTATCAGCACATTATGCCAGTTCTGATGTTCAATCCATACACTCAAGTCATTTCATTATAAGCATTACATTAGATCCATAGGAAAATAAGGTCTGGACAATTAATGGAGTAGCTTTTTAAGCACTTGATATAATTTTCTCTCTGTTGTCATGTATTGTTCTTTCTGTAGATGTTGCAAGATTTAATGTCTTTGCAATATAACTTAGTTTTATTTCTGCATCAAGTCTTTTAAACACATCAAGCTTAATATCCAGTGTAATCCCTTTTCGGTTCCGTTTTGCACTACTTCCTTCAGGTGTACTTGATAGCTCCTTGCCAGATATCTTAAGGTGAAGGCCAGGCCAACAGTTGCAGCAATTAATTATCCACAACAAATATATCATTTTAAAAATCAGCTCAAGAAAGATCTCTGATTTGCGAGAGTGGAAAATTGTTTTCTTCATGTTGACATAATAATGAAAATGAAATGAAAAGGTAGAGAACCAAAGAGGAGAAACTACCGTAAATCCTCGAGTATAGTCAGCCCTTGTGCATAATACGCAGGGGATTTTTTAGGAGGCTATACCTCTGTAAAACCTAAACCTTGTGTATAATACACACCCCTTTTCTAACTTGAGTCAAGGAGGTCTATATAACGTCCTTGGTTTGTAAAAATATATAAGGTAACGTCCTTTATTATTATTGTATATATAATACTAGCACTATGACCTGGCAACACCGGATCATAGAGCTCTTGCATGCATATACAGCTGCGTGTGTGTGTACATACATGTGAGTACTGTCCAAATCTCCAACCAATCACATACAGCTAGCTGGCATTCAATTGGCGTATCAAGTTTCAGGCATTTTGATTAGGTTTTGGATTCAAAATTCACAAAAATGTAACTTCTATTGATTTTTAATGGCTTTGTGGGGTGACTGGGGAAATGTAAAGATGTGCACAACCACCCTTGGACGGTTTTGAATGACCATAGAAAGTGCGAGCCCTCTAACTGAAAAATTGTGGATTTGTATAAAGGACACACACACAGACATTTTGCCGTTTATATATATAAAGATAATGCAAACGTGTAGCTTTTTTGTGCATTTTGTTTGCAGAAAATAAAGAAATAACAGTAATAACGTTTAATAAATGTTGCTTACTGCAAGTTATGGATGATTCTTTTATGACTTCATTGCTTTCAGGCTTAGCGTAAGGTATTTTCATGCCCGACATCACAAAATGCGTCTGAATAAACATTGCCAGACAGCAAATAGACTTGAACATTGCTTAGAAAATATTTTTCATTTTTAACCTCATATATAGTACGCACTAGGGATTTTGACCTTTAAATTTTGGGGAAAAATGCGGATTTTACTCGAGAATTTACGGTACTATATGATTACAGTTAGCTGAAGTTTCATCAGATTTTGTAGCCTAATTGCCTCTTGCACTTCAAACACATAGACATGTTAGTGTACATGTTGATATCTGCTGTAGCCAGATGGATTCAAAAGTAGGTGAGTTGGTAGTGGGGGTGATTGGTTTAGATATTAGTGATGGGTGGGTGGGTATTGTTGGAGTAGTGGTTGTATTGTTCTGTTTAACTGCATGGTTGGTGGCTGTATAGTCACAAGTCAGTCCTCATAGACCTAAGTTCAGAGTCACTTTGTTCAACTTTTTCAATTGCATTAAGATACCACATTGTTTTTATTTGAAATGGATTTGCTTATCTACTTCCTTATTGTTGCTGTTGGTGGTTGTGTTCGAATTGATAACAGAAAACACACATACATATATTATATATATGTGTGTGTGTGTGTGTATTATATGCAGTTGTGGCCAAAAGATTAGAGCATTTTTTTTTAAATGAAAATTGTTATGCCCAAGTATAATTTGATTTAAATATACACAATGTATATACTAGGGCATTTAATATAAAAATTCTAATTTTCAGACATATGTTCTAAACTTTTGACCATGATTATATCATATATATATATTTTTTCACATTATACATTTTATTTCAAATGGTTAACTATGCACTTTGATTTCAAGTAAAACACAAGTAGCCATAGAACTAAGAAAAGTAGTTTTAAATTAACAATTTAAAACTATGCAGTACGAGCCTTTGTAAGAGTGAAAATGAAATTTGAGACCATCCTGTTCATTTGTCTATTGCCTTCAATTTGATGCCCCAGCATGGTCACTGTCAGCCGGCTGAAACAAAGGAATGAAAGAGTATATTTATATACTAAGTGTAGCATATCTAATTACCCACCATTCATTTAGGTTTTGGTTAATGATTGTTATATTTGTTGGCAATATATTACATACATTTACTATTCAAAATCACTACCCTTCACCTTCAGCTGAGAAAAGATAGGCCTTCATTTTTTTTCTCAGCTGAAGAGCATGACTTAGTGTTTAAATAATGGGTAAATGTATGTATGTATGTATGTATGCCTATATCTCATGTACATGTGTGCATGTATGTTCTCTTCCGTTTTCCATCATCATCATCATTTAATGTCTGTTCTCTGTTTTGGCACGGTTTCTACAGCTGCGTGCCCTTCCTAATGCCATTATTTAAATTTTTCCTCTGAAGAAGGAGCTGGTATTAACAACAATGCAAATCTCCATCATGGAATGGAGATAGCAAAAACAATGTCGCATGTTAAACTTGAGGAAAGTCTTGCATATTTTTACTGTTCCAATTACAGATTGTATGTGTAATGTGCGAGTTAATTGGTTGATTTGCCTCTTGTGAAATCCCTGCATGGTATGTATGTATATATTGTCAGCGTTTAACATGCTGGCATGGGTTGGACTGCTTGACAGGAACTGGTGTGGCCAGGGGTCACACCAGGTTCCATATTCTGTTTTGGCTTGGTTTCTATAGCTGGATGCCCTTCCTAATGCTAACCACTTTACAGAGTTTACTGGGTATTTTTTATGTGAAAGCAGCACCCACACTAATTCTTTTTACATGGCACCTTGGTATTAAGATTTCAGTTGTGTTGTGGTGAGTAGGTTATATATGTATACATACATATATATATATATGTATATACACTTGCGTCAGAAATTAATTAGCACTTCTCAAATTTCTACATTAAATAGGTTAAATCAATTAACCTTATGAGCTGTTCAAAACGTCTTACGCGATGAGAAAACTTAGTATGGTGTGATTTCGGTCCTTGCAAGGCGCTACCTATATCTATTAAACAAAGGAAGATTTGTCTGCATCCGCACTCCAAGTTGTTGCACTGCTATGTCAACATCATAAGGCTGTAGGCTCTCAAACTGCTCTGCAAACAAAGTTACGTCATCGTTCTGCGCAACAGTGAACTCGCAACAAAGCAATAGTTCGAGATATGGCCACTAGGTGACAGCACATACCTTGAGTGAAGAGCAAATCAAGGGTGCTAATTAATTTCTGACGGTAGTGTATATATATATACACACGTATATAAGAATTTTTTCCATAATGAGATAAAAAACCAAGGCTGTGTAGATATTAGAGCATTTATAGATAGGTCTTACAGCTGTTTCAAGGATATTAATTAATAATATTCCCTTCATCAGAGACGGTGTGAGAGGATGGTTAAGTTATAGTTAGTTTAGATGTGATACAAAATAGAGAGTGAGGTGGAGGAAAGAAAATAGATGCAAGATATGTATGGATATTAAAGTTGTAAATTCATTTTTTAGGCATAATGGTATATATGCAATATTCCAATATCCTATGAGTAAAGTCCAACATATATATGTATGTATGTATACATATATATATATATATATATATATATATATATATATATATTTTACCACTGGTATTTGAGTACTCTTTTTTCCACCTTGTTTCACATTTATGTGTTTACTCCGGTATATATATATATATATATATATAATAAAATATCCCGGAAGCAGCCATAAAACCTATTTATAAATTTTCTGAAAACTTTCACAGCCTTGGATTTTTATCTCATTCTGTTAATTTTTTTATATATACACATGCTGATATATGACCTACATTGGACTCCTCATTCACAAAATCACCGAACCTGGAGCTTAACTATAGTCTGTCCATAGCACTTACTCAGCATTACCTAACACCTTTGGTCTTCTTGACACCGTTACCTCTCTCATAACCTCAATATATATATCATCATTGTTTAATGTCTGCCTTATGTGCTGGCATTAAATGAGGATCATTGATGTAAATACACATCAAAATTCTTTCGGCTTGTCTACCTAACCCTCTCAAACGCACACAAACTCACTCACTCTCATCATGCACATTCACTCATGCGTATGCACACATTCTTACACATGCACACACACACCCGCTTGCACTCTCTCACTTGTAATTTATTAGCAACTTTGAACTAATCTTAAACAGTTCTTGATATTTAAATTCTCCTGTTAATGAATAAGGACATTTGTTGTTGTGTCAGGTCAGCCCTAGTATTCTAGCCATGGCCATTCCATCGTCTTCTTTTTTTAATTTCAGGCATAGTATAACTTGGATTACTTTATCCTCTGTGTTTCTTGGGTTTGTTTTTCAGCTGCCAGATTGTGTGATTTCCTAATTCTATGTAGATTTGGTTATTACTTCTAGCAGCCTGAGCAACCAAATAGAACCAACATGGGCATCCTACAGTCCACAGGATTTTTGGCATGGCACACCTTATAAAAAAGCAAAATAAAAAATAACTTGAATTTTCTTATTAATGCAACCTACCTGGTGACGAGCCATGTCTTTTGTGGCCCGTTTTTTCAAAAAAGGTTGCACATGCCTGATGTAGAGGCTTCACTTGATGGAGGTATAGGTCTAAGAATTAAATGAATAATTTTTAACAGACATGAACCCATATACAGTGCGGGGAGGGTTCAGTCAATTGCCTTTCATCCTTTCGGGGTCAATAAATTAAGTACCAGTTGTGTACTGGGATCGATCTAATCAACTGGCCCTTTCCCCCAAAATTTCAGGCCTTGTGCCTAGAGTAGAAAAGGAATTGGTTCATGAAACGATAAAAACCACTAGGTATTATGCAACTGTCATCAATGTTTTAACATCCACATTTCCATGCTCACATGGGTCAGGTGAAATTCATTCTGATTTTCTATAGTTGGATGCCTTTCCTGTCCCCAACTCTCACTTGTTTTCTAAGCAAGCTAACCCTCGAGCATTTAAACTGGCCATATCCAATCTAAAATATTCTACTTGTTTTACATTCAAAATGACTAGATCCAGCCTCTCACACCCATCCCACAATGTCGTTCTAAAAGTAAACAATCATATCATTGAAATCTCAAAGCTATGATTCAATGCATGATTGATTCAAAACAATGTGAATAAATATGTGTTACGTCTGGCAGTTAATATTTCCCCATGCCCAGACATGTTTCCATAGAAACTTGTATGATGGTGACACTCATTTACAACAGTCATACAATGTCAAGACAAGGAGGCACAAATACATACCCCCTCCATGTATATTGGTATGTATGTGTGTGTATATGTGAATGTGTGTATGCATATGTGATGACATGCACAAGATTTATCAATATATATTTATTTATCAACAGGCCTTTGACCTGTGACTAGTTTGATAAGTGCAAATGCATGAAACTCTCAGACCTTGAATCTGCTAAATATTAATAAAAATTATACATGTACTCATATTTTGGGCTCTATTTTTCTTGTTTGCACCAGCATACCTCTTTTTCTCTTTCTCTTTTTTTCTCTTTTCTCTTTTACTTGTTTCAGTCATTTGACTGCGGCCATGCTGGAGCACCGCCTTTTTTTTAGTCGAGCAAATCGACCCCGGGACTTATTCTTTGTAAGCCCAGTACTTATTCTATCGGTCTCTATTGCCGAACCGCTAAGTGACGGGGACGTAAACACACCAGCATCGGTTGTCAAGCAATGCTAGGGGGACAAACACAGACACACAAACACACACACACATACATATATATATATATACATATATACGACGGGCTTCTTTCAGTTTCCGTCTACCAAATCCACTCACAAGGCATTGGTCAGCCCGGGGCTATAGCAGAAGACACTTGCCCAAGATGCCACGCAGTAGGACTGAACCCGGAACCATGTGGTTGGTTAGCAAGCTACTTACCACACGGCTACTCCTGCGCCTATATATATATATATATAACATATATAATATTTGTAAACAAACACAGAACGTTTTGTAAGTTATGGAGAGAAAGCTACTATGGAAAACTCATAGTATAATAATATATCAATATTTTATGCTGTGATTCGAAGCGACAATTTATAAATGCAAACAAATGACTGCAAAAATGATGAGCTAACCCCAGCCAGAATCAAACCCACAAATCAATGCTAACACGGCTCTTTGCATATCTGATTGGGCCAAACACTCACCCATCAATTTCAGCCATTCATTTTTCAGTCATTAGTTTGTATTTAAAAATTGTCACTTCAAATTGGAGAATAAAATATTATTATAATATATAATAAAATATTACAATATGTTATTATACAGTTATATATATATATATATATATATTCACATACATACATATATACATAAATGATGGGCATCTTTTACCCTTTGTTCGCTAAATCACTCACAAGGCTTTGGTCAGCATGTGGCTATAGTAGAAGATACTTGCCTAAGGTGCTGGATGGTGGGATTGAATCCAAAGCCATTGTGTTATCCTTTAGCCAAGGGTTGACCAAAGCTTTGTGAGTGGATTTGGTAGGCAGAAACTCTGAAAGAACCACATCATTGTTTGTGTGAGTGGGGTGGGGTGTATATATATATATATATTTGGATGGGATGTATCTGAATTTAAATTATTTTATTAAAGACAGAAACAGATTAATAACTATGAGACTCACACTCACCTATCCACTCCCACATGGTTGATTAGTTAAAACATTTGCTTTGTAAATTTGTGGCTCCAGGTGACAGATTTCTTAGAATCCCTTATTTATATTTTTTGTGCTAAAAAACTTAAAGGGTAAAAGAAAACCTGTTCTTTCTTTCTTTGTAGAATGGAGATTCAGAGATGATGTCAGTTTTATCGGCAGAGAAAGCATCTCAGATGCTTTACCAAGATCTCTGCAACTTTCTCGACACAGACCTTAAGGTGGGTTTATCACACGAAGAAGCAGCCAGTCGCAGGAAGGTTCACGGCTTTAATGAATTTGAAATCAGCAAAGAAGAGCCATTATGGCGGAAGTACCTTGGACAGGTGAGTAGAGTTATTGCTTGACCTTAGGTCATATTAACACCAGTCGGTCAGTGATGATGACCATCTTTGATCAGGCCCCTTTTTACACTAGTTTGATTGACCTTCAGTTATACCATTGTTACTACAACACCACCACCACCATTCAATATATTTTAGATTCTCATAGGCACAGGTGTGGCTGTGTGGTAAGAAGCTTCCTTCCCAACCACATGGTTTTGGGTTCAATCCAGTGTGCAAGTGTTTTCTACTATAGTCTTGGGCTGACCAAAGCCTCATGAGTGGATTTGGTAGACAAACTGAAAAAAGCTCATTTAATGCTGGCATGGGTTGGATGGCTTGAGAGGAAATGGCAAGGCCAGGGTCCACACCAGGTTCTATAGTATGTTTTGGCTTGGTTTCTACAGCTGAATATCCTTCTTAACGCCAGCCAATCCACAGAGTGTACTGAGTGCTTTTTACATGGTACCAGCACCTACACCCTACTCTCTTTTTCTCTTTTACTTGTTTCAGTCAAGTGACTGCAGCCATGCTGGAGCACCGCCTTTAGTCGAGCAAATTGACCTCAGGACTTATTCTTTGTAAGCCTAGTACTTATTCTATCAATCTCTTTTGCCGAATTACTAAGTTACGAAGGCGTAAACACACCAGCAACGGTTGTCAAGCGATGTTGGGGGGACACAGATACACAAACACACATACACACACACACATATACATACATATATATGATGGGCTTCTTTCAGTTTCTATCTACCAAATCCATTCGCAAGGCTTTGGTCAGCCCAAGGTGCCACGCAGTGGGACTGAACCTGGAACCATGTGGTTCGTAAGCAAGCTACTTACCACACAGCTACTCCTACACCAATGCTTTTTATGTGGCACCTTAGTTTTAGGATCTCAATTCTGTTATGGTAACTTTGTAGTTTGACAAAAGAGACGAGTAGAATTAGTACCAGTCTAAGAAAACAAAAGTATTGGGGTTGATTCATCTGACTAAAAATTCTTCAAGGCAGTGCCCCAGCATGGCCACAGTCTAATGATTGAAACAAGTAAAAAAATAAAAGCTAAAGATCATTATCATCATCAACACCACCGTAAACAAACATCATTCCCACCATTGTCACTACCATCAACCTCAAACGCCATGTGTTACCAACATCATCACTGCTGCCATTACCATTGTCTCATGAATACCATAAACAAATGTTATCACTATCATTAACACTATCAATCAATCTTAAACTCTGCACAGCTACTCATCATCCCCACCACCACCACTACAATTGTCTTATTGTCAATACTTTAACCCTTTTGTTACCATATTTCTGTTGAGATACTCTGTTTATTTCAGTCAATTATAAATATATTGAAGAATTTCGTAGAATAGCTTTGTTATTATTAAGCTAATGGAATCTTTTCAGTTTGAACGGCAGTTTTTAACATAATTTCTAGTTAACTAAAAAATTTTAAACTTCGTATACTGGTAGAATGTGTTTATAAAACATCTTTTTCTCTTGGCTTTATTGAGAAAATTCTATAGGTTGTAAGATATTTGTTGTTTTTTTTCTTCAATTTCTGTAATTTCAACCAATCACTGACATCCATTGAGGTAAAAAAAAATATTCTGTGCCATATGAATATGTCCCTCGTTTAAGAAACAGATTGGGTTTATTTACATTTTCGAAGCAAAAAAAGATGCCCTTCCCCCCACCCCTAACCTTAAAACAGATTGAAATGCAATAGATTGATACTAGGGTCATAATTATGGGTGACAATTTCATGACACCACTAGAAAAAACTGCCGTTCAAACCGAAAAGATCCAGCTAATGTTAGAAACATAAATTAAGACTAAGTTCTGGTGGAAGATTTTAATTCAGAACTTTTGAAAACAAGACATTTGTACTACTGTGCTGGGGCCAGTTTCAGCCGGGCTGGTATCAAAACTATTAAACAAATATCATCATTATCACCACCCTCATTCATTTTTTTCCACCCACCCTTTAACCTACTCATACGTGTACATATATTCCTCAACCGCCAGTACCATATCTACCCATCACCACCACCACCACCGCTAATGATGTGACAATTACAGGAATCCTATCCATCTATTTTTGTTTTACAGTTCAACAATCCTTTAATATTGCTGCTTCTTGCATCTGCAGTGGTAAGTGCAGTGATGCGACAGTTTGATGATGCTGTTAGCATCACAATAGTAAGTATTTCAACATTTATCTCTATATATATAAACAGCAAAATGTCTGTGTGTGTGTGTCCTTTATACAAGTCCACAATTTTTCAGTTAGAGGGCTCGCACTTTCTATGGTCATTCAAAGCCATCCAAGGGTGGTTGTGCACATCTTTACATTTCCCCAATCACTCCGCAAAGCCATTAAAAAATCAATAGAAGTGACATTTTTGTGAATTTTCAATCCAAAACCCAATCAATATGCCCGAAACTTGATACGCCAATTGAATGCCAGCTAGCTGTATGTGATTGGTTGGAGATTTGGACAGTACTCGCGTGTATGTGCGCACATACACAGCTGTATACACACTCACTAGCACTATGACCTGGCATTGCCATGTCATAGTGCTAGTCTATTATATACATATATTTATTTTATATTGTTGATACACATGAGTGTATCAATAGTAAGTACTACATCATCATCATCATCACCACCATTTAGCATCTGTTTTACATGCTGGCATGGGTTGGATGGTTTGACACAAGCTGGCAAGACAGAGAGCTGCATCAGGCTCCAATCGTCTATTTTGGCATGTTTTCTAGGGCTGGATGCCTTTCCTGATGCTAACTACTTTACAGAGTACTGTTCTAATTCCAGGCAGTGCCTTGAATAGATAATAATAAAAATAACATCAGCAAAAATTACGTTAGGAATGAGAACCCAGGGTTGGGTTCAAAATTCCACCAGGGCACCTGATGAAGGCTGGAGAGTAAATCGACCGAAACATTGTGGTAACAACAAACAAGATGAGGACACATCTCCATCTAATGTAAATACTTTACAGAGTGTACTGAGTGCTTTTTATGAGGCACAAGCACAGATATTTATATATGCATATGTTTTACTGGTGATATGTGTATGTTGTATCTTTGTATATAACATTGTTAGTATCACAATTGCCAAGTGTGTATACATACATATATATATATATATATATATAAAATACAAAATAGACAATTATATCTTGAGATCGCTAGTAATGACATTACTCAAAATATAATACAGACTGGAGTTGTGGTGCTCCAAATGAGCTATATTCCACTTCTTAATCTGAGCAGAGGCAATGCGAGCAGTAACTAAAGGAACATTACTAAAACCAGCTGTAGAAACTCTGCCAGATCAAGATTGGAGCCTGGTGCAGCCATCTGGTTTGCCAGCCCTCAGTCAAATCGTCCAACCCATGCTAGCATGGAAGGCGGACGTTAAACGATGATGATGATGATTTTTCTTATAAAGCGACAATATATATATATATATATATATATATATACACATACATATTCAGGCATTGTTTTACAGCCAGATGCCCTTCCTGTCACTAATGCCTGTTTTTCAAGGAATATATCTCTTTAGATGTCTTCAAAAGTGCAAAGCAAGCAGACCAAATTAATGTGTTTATTCTTTCTCTCAACATAACTACAATATCTTATGGTTATATTTATTATTTTTATTTCTTTTCATAAATGTTAAATTTATTACTTATATCATCTTGACTGCATTACTGACGTATTATGTTTATTATTTCTAGGCCATTATTATAGTTGTGACTGTTGGGTTTGTGCAGGTAAGCTCCAGATTTTTACCATGTTTTTCCCCACTTTGCTTCCAGTTTCCATGTTTCACATCTTGCAGTGCCTTCCATGACACCCAGTCTTAGTATAAAGGTTATAAGATTAAGGTGGTGGTGGGGGGGGGGGGAACTACTGACCTATTGACCTTCATGCCATGGGTTCAAACCATATTTGCTATGACCTTTCTGTTGTGTTCCATGCTCCAGTGTCATATCTGTGTAGTCTGTAGTACCAGTACAAGCACTACTACCACTACCTCTACCACCACCACCATTACCACCACCACCACCACCACCACCACCACTACTACTACTACAACAACAACATCTGCAGAACACTTTTCAGTCATTTGATTCTATTGACATTTAGTCTGAAGTATTTGGGAATTAAGTATGGTTGGGCCATTGAACAGTACAATGGCAGCGAGACAATGTTTGAACTGCAGACCTCTCTACTGTGTTTTGCTACTCTCATCACTCGACCACTTGTAACCTGGAATGAATTTCTGTCATTTTGGGATATCTTGGGAAGATGTTGGGACTCATCATTACGTAATGCTTTCTCATCTGTAGAGACCTGTGAGTCGTGACTTTCTTGCAGTGCTTATTTACAGCTGCAAGAGCTGTTCTGCTAATGAAAGCTAAGTACCTTTGCCCAGAGACCACAGCTGTACAACTAAGAAACTGGTACTCCGTTGATTATGATGACGAGAGTTGCAATTGTTCCAATCAACCAAACAACCTACTTGTGAAATTAACGTGCATGTGGCTGAGCACTCCACGAACACATGTGCCCTTAATGTAGTTATCAGGGAGATTCAGTGTGTCACAGAGTTGACAAAGCTGGCCCTTTGAAATACAAATGAGCAACGTGAAAATAAAGTGTCTTGCTCAAGGAGATTATGCGTCGGCAAGAATTGAACTCACAATCTTGCAATTGAGAACCGAATACTCTAACCACTCAGCCATGTGCCTTCACACAGCATAACTATTATATTGACTAAAGAAATAACTGACCATTGACCCTTTAGTATTTAAATGGGCCATAGTATTCAACTGGTTTTACATTCAAACTTCATGGTCCCTTGGGCAAGTGTCTTCTACTACAGCCCTGGGCTGACCAATATCTTGTGAATGAATTTTTAGATGTAAACTGTGTAGTCTATGTGTGTGTTATCCCTGTTGCTGCTTAATGACTGGTGCTGGTTGGTTTATGTTCCCCTAACTAAGCAGGTCAGCAAAAGAGACTGCTAGAGAAAATAAGTACTGGTGTTGATTTATTCAATTAAACCCTTCAACATGTTGCTCCAGCATGGCCAAAGTCCAATGATTGAAACAAAGTAAAAAATAAAAGACTTAGCTAGATGTTCTGGTATTGATTTTCTCCATTCCTGCTATAATGTAGAATAAAGTGAGCTGTTCAAAAAAGCAACCACATACCCCACAACGTATCCCAGATAATCTGCTAAACTTTCTCTTTTTTTCTTTCTTTCATTCCCTATCCTGATTCCCAGGAGTATCGATCTGAAAAATCTCTGGAAGCTCTTACCAAACTTGTTCCACCAAATTGTCATTGGTAAGTTTCTCTGTATCTTGACTAAGCATTGTCTTTTAGGAGATCGTGGAAAGATTTTAGTCAGCATAACGTAATGCTTTCTCATCTGTTCTGCTAATGAAAGCTAAATATCTTTGTCCAAGGACCACTGTTGTATAACTACTGTATTGACTATAGAAGTAACTTTTCTAATAAATCTAATATAAAAGTGTGTCTGTTGTGGTGTTTAATGTGTGTTTTTGTAAGGAAATTTGCAGCATACATCAGAGATGTGAGTGTATGTCTGAGATAATCCACTTTAGTGGTGATTAATATCATCACATGATACTTATATACAGCTGGGTACATGTGTATACTGAACTAACTAGGTAATTTATACACAACTATTTCAACTGGCTGCATCTATACCATTGCATAATACATCATCATTATCGTTCAATGTCTACCTTCCATGCTGGCATGATTTGGACGGTTTGACAGTAGCTGGTCAGGTAGAAGACTACACCAAGCTACTATGTCTGTTCTGGCTTAATATTTTACAGCTACCATATTTTCTGGCGGTGGTCAATCAGACACGGACCCACATTTATCAGTAGTGGAACAGCCCATTTCTCACTTGGAGGTGTCCGCCACAAGAGAACATAAATTACAACTAAGGTTTCGTGGAAGATTTTAATTCAGAACTTTTAATGTCATCATTTAATGCCTGTTTTCCATGCTGACAAGAGTTAAACAGTTTGACCAAAGCTGGTAAGCCAGAGAGCTGCACCAGGTTCCAGTTATCTGTTTCGGCTTGGTTTCCATAGCTGGAAACACCAACCACTTTACAGAATGTTTCGAGTGCTTTTTACATGTTACCAGCATGGGCGATTTCCATGTCACTGGCACAGGTACCTTTTACATGTCACTTAGCACTTCCTTTAGTTTCAATGGTTTTTCTACAAAAGCTTTCCTCAGTTTTAATGTTTAACCCTACACCTAAGCATTGTCTTGTTCAACTACAAACCCCTTCCTTGGTTTCAGTGTTTAACTCCACTCCTTCATTATCTTCCTGTCCAACTACAAACTCGCCCCCTATTACTGTTCTTGGTTAACTACAACCTTCTCCCCTTCCGCCTCAGTCTCATCCTACAACATGTGTCCTATGACTTATCTAACTCTCTTATGTCTAATCATTTCAGTCTTCGCAATGGTAACGTAGAGACTTTTTATGCCCGAGATCTTGTGCCTGGCGATGTTGTCTACCTCAGCATTGGAGACAGGGTACCAGCAGACATCCGTCTTTGTGAGGTAAAATTACAATTTTTGCTGTTTGTTGAGTTTGCATATGTGTAGAGGACAGTCCTCTTGTGGTTGGTTTTATCAAGGTCTTTTAGTTGGAGATTCAGGGGTACACTGTCGGGGGTACCTATTGTACCATTTGGCTATATTTATTTTCCATGTCACCACTCATGACAAGTGAACAGGTAAGATGTAGTTTTAGTGAGGTGTGCTAATATCTGTCTGTGGTTGTTTTTGAGGGTGGTAGATGTAGTTGTTGTAGTATTGTGGTTGTGTGTGTGTGTATATATATGTATGTATGAAAATATATATATGTTTACATATGATTATGCGTGTTTGTGTATGCTTATGCAAGCATGTCCAAATGTTCAATCCTTCAGCTTTTAAACCGGCCAAAATATTCTACCTGTTTTGTGTTCAAACCAGCCAGAATTGGGTCTTTCACACCTACCTTATAATGTCATTTTAAAAACATGCAATTACACCAAAATCTTGAAGGTACAAGATAATGCCTGATTAATTCAAAGCAATGTCAATAATTAAGAATTATAGGACAATTTAATCTAACTGCTAAAGGGTTAAAAAGTTCATTTAGAATCCTGAAGTTTTGAATTCTCTCCAATTGCTTTGCATCTTGGGAGAGCATCTTACACCATAGATTTGAGCCAACCAAAGATCTGCGAGTGATTAGACTGATTAAACAAAGACTTTGGTTACCCATTCGTTGGTCATTACCTTCGTTTCAAAGAATCAGCTGATACTTCATAAAATTCCATTAAAGATATATGTCTCTGGAATACTCAGCCATGTACACTATATTTCAATGAGTTTGGTTGATTGAACACCTGGATTAGTTACCAAAGAAACCAATAGAGATCTATCTTTGTTTTATTTGAACAGCCTCATATTTATCTCTTTTTAGTTTCCACTCCAGTCTCTTCCATCCACTAATATAAAATGTAGGGTAGCCATGAATCTCCTCCGCAACAGTGAACCTTTTTCTGTACTTTAACTACTCAACACCTTGCATAAAATGACCATTCAATCTCTTCTAACCTCCTATTCAGTTGAAAGGGTCTCTTTAGTCTTGCAGCTTACAAGGCAACCTCATTTATGCTGGTGCTACAAAAGAGTACCCAATACACTCTGTAAAGTGGTTGGTATTAGAAAGGACATCCAACTATAGAACCCATGCCAAAGCTGAGATACTGGAACAAGATATGGTTTTCCAGCCCATTGTATCTTGTCAGAGCATCTAACCTAAGCCAGCATGGAAAACAGATATGAAATGATAATGACATATACATGTGTGTGTGAAGGCGGCGATCTGGCAGAACTGTTAGCGCGCCGGGCGAAATGCGTAGCCGTATTTCGTCTGCCGTTATGTTCTGAGTTCAAATTCTGCCGAGGTCAACTTTGCCTTTCATCCTTTCGGGGTCGATAAATTAAGTACCAGTTATGCACTGTGGTCAATGTAATCGACTTAATTCCTTTGTCTGTCCTTGTTTGTCCCCTCTGTTTAGCCCCTTGTGGTTAATAAAGAAACATACACGTGTGTGTGTGTGTGTGTGTGTGTGTGCACCTGCACCCGTGTGTGTGTGTGTGTGTTTAGGTCATACACTGTGGTTCCAATTTAATAATATTTTCAATTAAGTGTTGAGAAAATTATTTAATTATTGTTCCATGAAAAAATATTCCAACAATAAGTATTTTGTGGAGTACATTTTTTCCGTCAAGCCTGTGGGAAGATCCTGTTTTCTGGAGTTTGATTTCACCACCTCACACAATTAGAAGTCAAAGAGCCAATGAACTGGCTGCTCAGATTGCTAGAAATGGTAGCAAATATTGATTGAATCACACCATATTGACTTCAGAAAATAAAAAGAGGATATGCTGAATAATGTAGTCATACATATACAAAAGAGATGTCAGGGTCACACCTAGAATAGCTTTGATCATAGGTCTGTTTGGTCAGTAACTTGACTAATGTACTAGTGTGTTTAGCTGGCCTTATTCAAGGATTGAAACCTGACCTGATGCACGACAAGAATATGGATCTTTTTTTTTTTTATTTGAATCTGTGTCCCTGGGGAAAATGTGAAGTCCACAACCTCTCATCTTTCCTAACCTTTGAAATATAAGCTGTTGAGTAATTTCTCAGATATCTTTTTATCTTTTTTTTCTTTTCTTTTTTTTTTTGCAGGCTGTTGACCTTGCAATTGATGAATCTAGCTTTACTGGCGAGACCCAACCCATAGCCAAAATAACAGCAGCTCAACACAATGAAGGATCAAATGGAGTTTCAAAATTGAAATGTGTAGCTTTCATGGGGACTCTGGTGCGCTGTGGCAATGGCAAGGTATGTTACTAACTGCATGCATGCATGTGTGTGCATGTGCAAGTATGTGTGTATGCATATCATCATCATCATCATCATTTAACGTCCGCTTTCCATGCTAGCATGGGTTGGACGATTTGACTGAGGGCTGGTGAACCAGATGGCTGCACCAGGCTCTAGTCTTGATCTGGCAGAGTTTCTACAGCTGGATGCCCTTCCTAACGCCAACCACTCCGAGGGTGTAGTGGATGCTCTTACGTGCCGTGTGTGTATATATATATATATATATGAGTGTGTGTGTGCATGTATGTGCATGCAAGTATTTATGTATACATCATCATCATCGTTTAACATTTGCTCTCCATACTCGCATGAGTTGGATGGTTTGATATGGAGCTGGCTAACAGGGAACTGTTCAAACTCCAACTGTCTCATCACGCGTAGTTTCTACAGCTGGATGCTCTTCCTAATGCCAACGACTTAATAATATGCTAGGTGTTTTTTACGTGGCACTGGCACAGGTGTATTTACCCCTCCACCCCGCACAGGTGCTTTTTAAGAGGCACTGGTACTTGAAAGAACAAGC
The DNA here is from genome assembly GCF_006345805.1 of Octopus sinensis. Classification (NCBI taxonomy): domain Eukaryota; kingdom Metazoa; phylum Mollusca; class Cephalopoda; order Octopoda; family Octopodidae; genus Octopus; species Octopus sinensis. The sequence goes on from NC_043013.1 coordinate 14,942,267, forward strand.
TTCTGTGTATGTGTGTGTGGAAGACAGCGATTTTACTTAGCTTGACTTGTTTTATCAAGTACAGAAAATCACCACATCTCCCAGTCTCTTGTCATTTACTCAGTGAGGCCCCAGCATCCGAAGATCCTTTCTCACCACTTCGTTCCATGTCTTCCCAGGTGGATGTCTATCTGCACACACACATCAGTTGTTTTATGTTTACTTTCCCATGCTAGCATAGGGTCAGATGAAGTCTTATTGAGGCAATACTGTACGACCAGATGCTTTTCCCGTCACCAACCCTTACCTGTCTTTCCAAGTAAGGGATTTTTTTTTTATTTTCATTGCACTGGTTATCACAAATCAAAAGAGCAAAGACACAGGAAATATTGTTTACAGATGTAAACATGACATCACCATTTTTTACAAATGATGTCCTGTGAAGTCACATGGTATATACACATTCATACAGAAATTGCACACACACACGCACACAACCTATTGTTCTCTAGTCTCTTATTGTCCATCTCCTCTCTGAACCTTTCCTCTGGATCCCTTCCTTTCAAGCCCCTTCTAGTCTAGCCTCTCCTTTCTCTAACCACTTCTAGTCTAGCTCCTTATATAGTCCATTTTTGTCTACTTCCTTTCTAGTCCCTTCTTTCGACCCTTCTAATTTAGCTCCTTGTGTAGTCCCTTCTATTCTGGTCTTCCCTTCCCACCCATTCTCTAGTTCCTTGCCTAGTCCCTTCTTGTCACCTTCCTCTCCGTCTCCCTCCCTATCTAACCCTTTCTTTCATGTTTTTTGTTTCTTTTTTACTTTAACTACTTTACTTCTCAGACATAATTTACTGAACAAAAGATGTTTTTTTTCACTGTTTTAGGGTGTAGTTTTTGGTACTGGAGAGAATTCTGAATTTGGAGAGATTTTTAAAATGATGCAAGAGGAGGAGGTAAGGAAATACAAGTCATTTTTCTTTATTTACCTTAACAAACCCACCCGAGTTACCTGTATTACTGGTGGCCTTTCGTGACTGCTTGTCTTAACGTATCTGTCAAAGTCACTGGTACTATAAATGGTCTTTTTATGACTGTCTTAGCATACTTGTAAAAGTCACCTGTACTATTACTGTTTTTCTTTTTTTTTTCATGCCTGTTTGTCTTAGCATACCTGTAAAAGTCACCTGTTGAATCATTATGTCAAGTTAGTGATCTTGTGTATTTGTCTGTCTGTTTATCAATGTGGAATCTGTGGTCTTTCAAGTTTCTGTGTGTAGCATGACGAGTGAAGCTCCAGTCCATAAACCAGGTTTGGACTTTTGGCAGAGTATAGCAGTTCTCATAAACACATTTTATATAACATTAGAATATTTGATATTGTAATACGAACACGCAAGGGGCAGACGGACACAGACAGACAGATATAGGCATATATAAAGTATATAAAAATGTGACCACGTGTGTACCGTTGGGGATTTTTTTTTTTTTTTCCTCCGTCTTCCCTTCTCTGGATCTTTCCTTTTCCTATGTTTCTGATGAAGAGCTCCGCTCGAAACGTTAAGCCCTCCTCCTTCCCTTCCTTCCTGAGCGTCCAATACTACTGTATTTGTTCCACGTCCTCACGTTGTTGTGTTTTCATGTTTGGATTAACTTTATAACTATATATATATATATATATATTAACTATTTCCTTGCTACGCATATACAAATTAATTCATCTTCACCTGGTCTCCCACGTATCTTATTAATGCTTATCTCGTTACACAGGCACCCAAAACCCCACTCCAGAGAAGCATGGACATTCTGGGCAAGCAGCTGTCCTTCTACTCATTCTGTATCATTGGTGTGATTATGTTATTGGGATACATACAAGGTCGCCGCTTGCTTGATATGTTTACAATTGGAGTCAGGTTTGTACCTCACTGTCAACATTCACTCACTCTATCTCTCACTACCACTCTCTCCCACTCCCTCTTATACACTGTCTGAATGGTTTTGATATCTTTGCATTGGCAGTGTAGTACCTGTGCCTATCACCGTCAGTGTAAATACTCTTACACTACAGCATACAGTAATGTTACAACAATGATGACAGCTGTAACAGTAACATCAACAACTACAACTACAACCACCACTACTACTACACCCTTCACAACAACAACCACCCCAGCACTACAAAAGAACACCATCAATACTGCTACTTGTACAGCAATTACCAGTACTATTGCAACCATCATCACTACTACTGCGACAGCAAGCCAACAAGAGTGCCTCTACATGGCCTCTCAGCTTGCTAGAAATATTAGCCAAATCTCTCTCGTATCTCATCAATATTATCTTAAAAAAGGAAAGTACACAGTAAATAATGTCTGGGAAAAAAAGAAAAGATCGGGATGATCATGGCCATAATGCATTAGGTTAGCTCTTATTTCTTTTTATTTCTTTACTGCCCACAAGGGGTTACACACAGAGGGGACAAACAAGGGCAGACAAACGGATTAAGTTGATTATATCAGCCCGGTGCGTAACTGGTACTTATTTAATCGACCCCGAAAGGATAACAATTGTGTACATTCATATACACAACCATCTATACCGAAGTAGGCAGCGAGCTGGTAGAATCATTAACCATGCAGGGTGAAATGCTTGGTGGTATTTTGTCCAACCTTCTGTTCTGAGTTCAAATGCTGCCAAAGCTGACTTTGCCCTTCGTCCTTTTGGGGGTCGATAAAATAAGTACCAGTCAAGCACTGGGGTCAATGTAAATTGACTTTAGCTACTCTTGGGTAAGGGTATAAAAACTGCATCCCTCTACCAAGCCATATTGAGCCAGTGTGACAGAGTAGGCTCATCTAACCAGTATGATCTCAAGCCCAAATTCACAGCCTTCACATCGTACCATGGTTGGTAGGGAGAACGTGCTGAAGCCTTCATCCTGCAATGGACTGAACGTAAGCAATCCGATCCAAACCACAGACGAGCACAACTACAAACATATATTGTCATCATCATCATCATGGTTTTTTTTTTTTATATTCACTTTTCCATATTTGCATAGGGTCGGATAGTTTATTGAGGTGGGTTTCTGTGGCTGGATGCTCTTATTGCCAATCCTCAACTGTTTCCCACCTAGCCAGAAACATTTTTGCAGAAATTTGGAAACAGACAGTGGTTGCTTAAGAGGGACATTCATTTACAACCATCACACAATGTCAAGACAAGGAAACAACAACAACACACACACACACATGTATGCATACATTCACACATATGTATGCATACATATGCATATACATAACATACATATGCATATATACACATACATATGCATACATATACATAGATACACACACATACATACACACATGTATACATCCACATGCATGCACATACACACTTGCGTGTGTGTGTGTGTGTATATATATAGTATGAGCTTTGTTTAGTTCCCTTTTACCAAATTCAAGGGTTTGGTCGACCCAGGGCTACTGTAGAAAACACTTGCTCAAGGTGCAACACACTGGGACTGAAACTGGAACCATGTGGTTGTTAAGCAAATTTCCTACTGCACGGTCACACCTGCACCTACCTACATACACACACACACACACACATATGCAACTGTATACACAACTGTATTTGTCTATGCTGTTCACATCCATGCCACCACTCTCTCCTCTCACCGCTTTTTTTCTCTCTGCTCATTTTATGTTTATATATATACTCAACTATTTTGTATAAAACAACCTATACACGACTATATACACTTGTCTGAAAGCTGAGAAGCAATGCCAAGAATTAAATGCTGAATAAAATTTGGAATGGAACACACACACACACACACAACCATGTATTTATGCACACACACATGTACATACCCACATACACATTTCAATATGCACACACACACACACACACACACACATGCACATACATACACAACTATTGTAAATGGTGATTACATCTATTCGGAAACTAAATCCTACCTTTTCCTCAACAGGTGTTCTCTTAACGACTTTGTTTTAAATATATTTGTTTTGCAACAGTATTATAGACAGCTGTGATGGTGGCGGTGGTGGTTAATAGGATTTGAAGGTGGGGGGGTGAACGTTTATGGCAGTGTGTGTTGGTGGATGGGGCAGTAAATAGCATGTGGTGGTGAGGGGGGGGTGATATTTAGTGCTGGGATGGTTCAGACATAACTGTTGGAGTGTATTGAGTGGCAGGATGGTGAGGTGTAGGACTAATGGTGAGTGAAGGTGTGGATAAGATTGAGGTGGGCTGGGGAGTTGTGTATTTGTGGTAGAGTGCAGGGGAAGGTGTGTTGTGAGGGTGATGGAGTGGGTGAACAATTTGGTATGTAACACCTGTTCTTAACCAGGGTCCATATAAGGTTTTATTCTTAAAATTTATAAGACACAGGCATGGCTGTGTGGTAAGAAACTTGCTTCCCAACCACATGGTTCCAGGTTCAGTCCCTCTGCATGGCACCTTGGCAAGTGTCTTCTACTATAACCTCAAGATGACCAAAGCCTTGTGAGTGGATTTGGTAGATGGAAACTGAAAAGAAGCCCATCGAATGTGTGTGTGTGTGTGTATTTATGGGTGTGTCTTTATGTCTGTGATTGTTCTCCCCACCACCACCACTACCACCATCAGTTGACAACTGATGTTAGTGTGTTTACATCCCCATAACATAGCAGTTTGGCTAAGAGACCGATGGAATAAGTACTAGGCTTAAAAATAAATCTTGGGACCAAATTGTTTGACAAAAACATTTCAAGGTGGTGCTCCAGCATGGCCACAGCCAAATGACTGAAACAAGTAAAAGAATAAAATAAATCGGTTATACTTCTGCAATACACAAAATGTTTTAACAATTTCTTTTATACAATTCCAAATAATATTTACTCTTTTACTTGTTTCAGTCATTTGACTGTGGCCATGCAGGAGCACCACCTTTAGTCGAGCAAATCGACCCCAGGGCTTATTCTTTGTAAGCCTGGTACTTATGCTATCGGTTTCTTTTGCTGAACCACTAAGTTATGGGGACATAAACACATCAGCATCAGTTGTCAAGCGATTGTGGGTGGACAAACACAAAAACATCTCACACACACACATATACAGCAGGCTTCTTTCAGTTTCCGTCTACCAAATCCACTCACAAGGCTTTGGTCAGCCCAGAGCTATAGTAGAAGACATTTGCCCAAGGTGCCATGCAGTGGGACTGAACCCGGAACCATGTGGTTGGTAAGCAAGCTACTTACCACACAGCCACTTCTACACCATAGCCACTATCCATAGGTAAAAATTAGTTGAGAAACAGTGGTGTAAAGGAGTGGGTAGTGGTGGTCATGGGGAAAATGGTTGTTGTTGTTACCAACTTCAGTTCATATTTGTTGAGTTTAATCAAAAGTTATGCCAAAAATGGGGGAGGGTGGGACAGCAGGTGGTAGAATCTGTGGAGTGGTAGGTAAAGGTGATCTGTGATTATGGAATGTGCCATTTTAAGTGTCTATTACCATTCTGTGTCTGTATAGTCAATAAGTTTGCTTCCCAACCACATGGTTTCAGGTTCAATTTCATTGTGTGACATCTTAGCTACCAGGCCAACTAGAGCCTGTGAGTGGATTTAATAATAATAATAATAAAAACATTGTGTACAGTGCTCAGGTGCACTACAACTCATCTAAAGTGTATGTATAATCAGGTGTAGTTTTGGCGGATTTCAGAAAGCATGAGGGCCTTAAAGGATGCAGTGTCATGGCAGTCAACAACTGACGCAGGCAGTTTGTTCCATGCTTCAGATTTAGCAGACAGAAACTGAAGGTGGTGAGTGGGCAGAAACGTTAGCACACCGGGCGAAATGCTTAGCGGTATTTCATCTGCCATTACGTTCTGAGTTCAAATTCCTCCGAGGTCAACTTTGCCTTTCATCCTTTCGGGGTCAATTAAATAAGTACCAGTTAGGCACTGGGGTCGATGTAATCGACTTAATCCGTTTGTCCTTGTTTGTCCTCTCTGTGTTTAGCCCCTTGTGGGTAGTAAAGAAATAGGTCAACTTTGCCTTTCATCCTTTCGGGGTCAATTAAATAAGTACCAGTTAGGCACTGGGGTCGATGTAATCGACTTAATCCGTTTGTCCTTGTTTGTCCTCTCTGTGTTTAGCCCCTTGTGGGTAGTAAAGAAATAGGTATTTCGCCCGTCGCTACGTTCTGAGTTCAAATTCTGCCGAGATTGACTTTGCCTTTCATTCTTTTGGAGTTGATTAAATAAGTACCAGTTACACACTAGGGTCGATGTAATCGACTTAATCCCTTTGTCTGTCCTTGTTTGTCCCCTCTATGTTTAGCCCCCTGTAAGCAATGAAGAAATAAGAATCTGAAAGGTGTGTGAGAGAGAGTGAGATAGTTTTTTTTTTTTTTTTGTCTTCGCAAGATTTTTATAAATGAATGTCATCTATTTCCAAAGTTCTGCAAAAATATGTCTGGTCATGGGGGAAAAAAATTACTTTGCTTGGAGACAAGTAAGAATTGGCGACTGAAAGGACATCTAGCCTTAGAAAAATCTGTCTCAATAATCTCTGTTCAAGCATGGAAAAAAATGGTCATGAAAATGATAATGAAATACCAGTCAAATACTGGAGTCAATTTAATTAGTTAGTATTTCTCCTCATTCAAAAATGTGTCTGTGTGTCAGTAAGAAAGTATTGTTGTTGTTAACCATTTGTCTCTATTTCCTTTTCAGTTTGGCAGTTGCAGCTATCCCTGAAGGTCTTCCTATCGTTGTCACTGTTACCCTTGCTTTAGGGGTGATGCGCATGGCAAAACGCAAAGCCATTGTTAAGAAGTTGCCCATCGTAGAAACACTTGGTAATTATCATTATTACTATTATTATTATTATTATTCATCGTTTAACATCCGCTTTCCATGCTAGCATGGGTTGGACGATTTTGACTGAGGGCTGGCGAAACCAGACGGCCGCACCAGGCTCCAATCTTGATCTGGCAGAGTTTCTACAGCCCTTCCTAATGCCAACCACTCCGAGAGTGTAGTGGGTGCTTTTTACATACCACCGGCACGGGGGCCAGTCAGGTAGTACTGGCAACAACCTTGCTCGAATCTTTTTACACATGCCACCAGCATAGGTGCCAGTAATATTATTATTATTATCATTACATTCCACTTTCATATTGCCTTTTAGTAATTAACTAATTTATTAATCTTTATTTTTATCCCAGCATGGCAATGGTGTTTATTTTTATCCCAGCATGGCAATGGTGTTTATTTTTATCCCAGCATGGCAATGGTGTTTATTTTTATCCCAGCATGGCAATGGTGTTTATTTTTATCCCAGCATGGCAATGGTGTTTATTTTTATCCCAGCATGGCAATGGTGTTTATTTTTATCCCAGCATGGCAATGGTGTTTATTTTTATCCCAGCATGGCAATGGTGTTTATTTTTATCCCAGCATGGCAATGGTGTTTATTTTTATCCCAGCATGGCAATGGTGTTTATTTTTATCCCAGCATGGCAATGGTGTTTATTTTTATCCCAGCATGGCAATGGTGTTTATTTTTATCCCAGCATGGCAATGGTGTTTATTTTTATCCCAGCATGGCAATGGTGTTTATTTTTATCCCAGCATGGCAATGGTGTTTATTTTTATCCCAGCATGGCAATGGTGTTTATTTTTATCCCAGCATGGCAATGGTGTTTATTTTTATCCCAGCATGGCAATGGTGTTTATTTTTATCCCAGCATGGCAATGGTGTTTATTTTTATCCCAGCATGGTGGTGGTGGAAGCAGGAAGCATGGTTGAAGGCTTTTTATTTTCTTTTGTTCCTCTTGTTTTTCTGCCAAGATATCCTTTAGCATTCAGATTACTCTGTCAAATGTAATGCATATTTATTCACATTGCTTTGAATTAATGATGGATTATCTTGTAGCTTTGAGATTTCGATGATGTGATTGATTGTTTTCAGAACAACATTGTAAGCTTAGCTGTTACAAGCTAGATTTCCTTGACTTTGATATAATACTGATAAAATATTTGGGTCAGATACGCCTGGTTTAACTGCTAAAGAGTTAATCACTCAACCGTGTCATAAGAATGCACTTTATATCTTTATATATAAAAGTCAAGTTGTGTGTCTGTCTCCTACGATTTAGATTCCTAACTACTCCCATATTTTGCGGTGCAGTTTAACCAAAACCGGGTATCTTATAGTTGTGATTCATATCGAGCCCTTCTGATATGAGATCTTTACCTTTTGATCGGCAGATTTAGAAAATAACTTTTTTGTAACTAAACACTTTCAAACTTTGTATACTGGTAGTGTGCCATATAAAACATCTTTTACTCGTTTTTGAGAAAAGTTTGTGTTTACTAAGTTATTTCGTGTTAAAGTTCTTGTATTTCGGTAATTTCAACCGATCAATGACGTGTATTCAGCTGGATAAAGTTACTGCTGTTGTTTCGGTGGTGTATATTTCATTTGTCACTGTTATTTATGACATCGTTCATGCGTTTGTACTGATTTTAGCTTTAAGGGGTTAGGGGGTTAAGGTTTTAGAGTTAGGATTAGGATTTTAGGGTTATGGTTAGGGTTTTAGGGTTGGGGTTTTGGGGTTAGAGTTATGGAAAAAAATGAAAAATGAAGAAATTGGAGGGGTAGGGGTAGGGAGCAAAAAAGTCTTTCTGAAAATAGTAGCTGAAAAACAGGAAAAAAAAAGGATTCATGGTGGTGCCATGAAGTAAACGTGCTTCAGATACACTCGTTTATTCATACAAACGTAACTGAGATAAATAAGAAAATATACAGCTACATAATTTTTACTGACTAAATGAGATTGATTAATCTTTGCTCATTAAAGATTTTTATGGAGTCTTCACTCATGCAGTTAATACTTTAAAATCCAGCTGTTTTAGGTAAAATACCACCGAACTTCTCAATATTATCTTGGAAGTTGCAAATACTGGCTTTGAGAGCTGCAGGAAACTTGTGAGCTGTAATTTGACACTCGTAGTCTATCATGAAATCTGAAAACATTACCATTGGGTCAGTAGTTTGATACCTTAACCACACAGATACTGTGTCTGTAATGTAGTTTGAACATGTGACCATACAATCAATAGTCCAACATCTTAATTACACAGCAACTGTGTTTTATGTGGCAGACTTCATAATATCTGTTTGCTAAGATAATTTTCATCATCATCATCATCATCATCATTTAACGTCCACTTTCCATGCTAGCATGGGTTGGACGATTTTGACTGAGGGCTGGTGAACCAGATGGCTGCACCAGGCTCCAATCTTGATCTGGCAGAGTTTTTACAGAACCACTAAGTTACGGAGACATAAACACACCAGCACTGGTTGTCAAGCAATGGTGGGTGGACGAACACAGACACAAAAACACACACACACACACACACATATATATATATATATATATATATATATATATATATATATATATATATATATATATATATGCCAACCACTCCAAGAATGTAGTGGGTGCTTTTTATGTGCCACATGTTATTTACATAATTTCACTCGTCATAAATTATATTTAAATAATTTTATTAATGTAAATAATATGGTAATGTTATTTATTTGTTATTTCCTAATTACAATCTGTTTCCAAGTTGTTTGCCAACAGACTTGATTTGAGATTGTTTTTTTTTGAGATTTACAACAACAGTTATGCTTGAGTTATTGCAGCTATTAAAAGTACACATGTACTGAATGATAGTTATAAGCCTTTCTGCTAGAGGCACAAAGCCTGAAAATTTGTGGGAGGGAGCTAGTTGATTACATTGATCCCAGTGCTTGACTGGTACTTATTTCATCAATCCCAAAAAGAAGGAAAAGCAAAATCGACTTTGATGGAATTTGAGCTCAGAACACGAAGACAGACGAAGTGCTGTTGGGCATTTTGTCCAGCACGCTAGCAATTCTGCCTGCTTGCCACCCTAATAATAATAATAATAATAATAATAATAATAGTTTCATATTTTGGCACAAAGCCAGCAATTTTGGGGAGGGGTTAAGTCGAATATATTGACCCCAGTGTTCAACTGGTACTTATTCTATCAACCCCAAAAGGATGAAAAGCAAGGTTGACTTAGGTGGAATTTGAACCCCGAATGTAAAGACTGATGAAATGCCACGGAGCATTTTGTCCAGCATGCTAGTGATTCTGCCAGCTTGCCAGAATAATAATAGTAGTAGTAGTAGTAGTAGTCCTTTCTACAGAAGGCACAAGGCCTGAAATTGGAGTGCTTGGAAGTAGTCAATTATGTTGACCCCAGCGTTTCAATGGTACTTAATTTATTGACCCCGAAAGGATGAAAGGCTAGGTTGACCTTGGTGGAATTTGAACCTCAGAATGTAAACACAAATGAAATGCTGCTAAACATTTTGCCTGGCACTCTAACAATTCTGCCAGCTCACCACCTATAATAATAATTATAATAATAATAATAATAATTGTTTCAAATTTTGGCTCAAGGCCAGCAGTTTTAGAATGAAGGGATAACCAAATACCTCAATCCCAGTACTTGTTCTTTATTTTCTTGACCCTGCGAGGTTGAAAAGTGGTGTTGACTTTGATGAGATTTGTGCTCAGAATGTAAAGAGTCACAAGAAATGCCACTAAGCATTTTCTTGATATACTAAATTCTTTATTAGTCACTTGTGTCAAAAAGTGTTGAGTGATTGTACAAACAATGGCATACAAGTGTTTGGGCCAGAATTACTGGCACCATTAATGATACTTAGACACTGTTATATTCACTAATAATAATAATAATAATCCAAAGTCTGAAATTTTTTTAGGGGAGAGGGCTTGTCAATTATGTCTTCCCCAGTGCACAACTGGTACTTATTTCATCGACCCCGAAAGGATGAAAGGCAAAGCCGACCTTGGTAGGATTTGAACTCAGAACATACAGGCAAATGTAATGCCACCTATGCATTTTGTCTCATGTGCTAACAATTCTGCCTGGCCCCAAGAGTCCAAAGATTGGAAACATTACTTAAGACTGGTCACTCATATTTCACTGTATCTGTTAGTGGTCGGTCGTTACTCATTGCCAGTTACCATTATCGTTGTTGCAGCTTTCATCAACATCATGTTTCTATGTTGTTTTTTTTATCATTCCCTCTTTTCTCTTTTCCAGGTTGTGTTAATGTGATATTTTCTGATAAAACTGGGACACTTACTAAGAATGAGATGACTGTTACCCAGGTGTTTACTGCAGATGGTCAACATGCTGATGTAAGTTCTCTCTCTCTCTCTCCCCTACACACACGCACACACACACACACATATATATATATATATATATATACTATTTGATACATATAAAGGGTGAAATATAATTAATTTAATAAAATTAATAAATTTCACCTAGTAGTTTTTTCGGTATGGAAAGGACCATATTCAGTAAAAATTATATATAATTATAATAAAGGGTTATTTGCAACAAGTTGCTTAAACCACATATATATATATATATATATATATATATATGTACATAAATAATTCTTTTTAGCTTTTACTTGTTTCAGTCATTGAGTTGCGGCCATGCATTGAAGTGTTTATTTGAATAAATCAACCCTAGAATTACACCATCAGGCTCTTTTGCAGTTGTCAAATGTTGGGGAGAACAAACAAGCAGACACATGTACAAATACATACACACACACTGAATAGGCTTTTTTTTCTAGTTTTTGTCTACCAAATCCCCTCGCAAAGTTTTGACCGACCCAGAGCCATAGTAAAAGACACTTGCCCAAGGTGCCATAGAGTGGGACAGAACCTGAAATCATGTAGTTAGGAAGCAAACTTCTTACTACATAACTATGCCTGCACCTGTGTGTGTGTGTGTATATATATATATATGCGTGTGTGTATATGATACTGGGAAATACATACCCTCAACACCATTGAAAAACCCTCATTGCACTGGGGTCTTGGATCTTAAGGGTTGGGCCTTCTTGGTGTGATGGATTAACCCTTTAGTATTTAAACTGGCCATATCTGGCCAAAATAGTTAATCTGTTTTATGTTCAAACTGACCAGATCCAGGCTCTCACACCTATCCTACAATGTTATTCTACATTAAGTAATTACACCATCAAGCTCTTGAAGATATGAGATAATGCCTGATTAATTCAAATAAATGGGCATCAATAGGCATTATGTTTGATTGAATAATCTGAACACTAAAGGGTTAAGGTATAGTGTTTGCAAAGATGAAATACTACCACTCTGCCCCTGAAACCATATGGTAGGTCTGACTAGTGAGGGCCCATATGTAGTAAGTGGTAAGCATTTGTTATTCTCCTGTGAACCATGTCATTGCAATCTTTGTTACTTTTGCTTTTTTAAAAAATGCAGACATCAAGAATCAACACCATTTAACCTTTTCGTTACCATATTTATTTTGAGATGCTTTGTGTTTCTTTCAATTACTTTAAATATAACAGAGAATTTAGTAAAATAACTTAGTGTTAGGAACATAAATTGTGACTAAGGTTTGGTGGAAGATTTTAATTCAGAACTTTTGAAAACAAGACATTTGTACTACAGGGCCAGAGCCGGTTTCAGCCGGGTTGGTAACAAAAGGGTTAATTCAGTGAACAGTCATAGGCAAAAATATCTGTGTATTGTCTTCGTGTGTGTGTGTGTGTGTGTCTTTAACTTAGAGTGTGCATGTTCTCTTTGTGTTTGTAGATGCATCTATTGAAAGATTCTCTCTGGCACTGATTTTCTAATTGTAGTTGTCTTTTTTTTTTCTGCATGTTGCAGGTAAGTGGTGTCGGTTACAATGGTGATGGTGATGTGACGTCTCATGGAGATATCGTCAGAGAATATTCCAACAACTCTTTTTACAAGATAGCTGAGGTAGGTATGTTACGAAATGGCATGATCATGACCACCTTCAACTTCATCAGAATGCCATCATCTGCATTATCTTCATCATCATCAGGATACCATCCATTTTTTTTTCCAACTGCTTTTGAGTTGGAAGATTATGCACACACACATACACACATTCACCTGTCTATATAGGATTACAATATAATCCTATATAGATTTTTAACTTTTGCAGGTAATACCACCTGTCTTCTGATGCTTACGTAGTTATATAATCATATATATATATATATATATATATATATAAAAACTATATCCTATGTAAGATAGCTGAGGTATATATCTTAAATATAGCATATCAGTACCACCATCAGAATGTCTTCATCAATTCTCAACTTTATCATCAGGATGGTATCCATTTTTTTTTCTGACATCAAATTCTCTCTCTCTCACTCTCTCGCTCTCTCTCACTCACTCACACACACATACATACCTATGCACATACAGACTGTATCACATATACACCAACCTGCTTGTATGTATATATATATATATATATATATATACACACACACCCACACAAATACAAATTTACATACACATCTCCATACCATTTCACACACACATTTACCATTCCACATATACACATGTACACACATACACAATCCGCACACATTTCCCCCACTCTATATAGTTAAGTATAGTAATGTTATTGTTTTTGTTGTAGGTGTCCTGTTTATGTAACAATGCAGAGATTACATTGAATGGTCTCCATGGTCAACCAACAGAAGGAGCACTTATTGCTTTTGCTCTCAAGGTAAACCCACAGTTCATATATTTCCGGGGTACAGGGGTTATATTTACTGTTAAACTCACTCAGCCTTGGGGTACATTTGCTGCTAAGTTCACCTCAATGTGAAGTACTTTTGCCTTTTAAAGTCCCTCCATATTAGGTACAGTAAAAACATGTTATTGTAGTTTTCATTATAACACACACACACGCACGCAAGTGCTAGGAGGCTTTTAGTTTAGAAATTCATTTCACAACCACATGGTTTTTGGTTCAGTCCCACTGTATGGCACCTTAGGCAAGTGTCTTCTACTGTAGCCTCAGATCAACCAATTTTTAGTGAGTAAGTTTGGTTAATGGAAATTGTGTAGAAACCTCAGGTGTGTGTGAGTGTGCAGAGGCAAGCTGGCAGAAACGTTAACACACCGGGCAAAATGCGTAGCCATATTTCGTCTGGCGTTTCTGAGTTCAAATTCCGCCGAGGTCAACTTTGCCTTTCATCCTTTCGGGGTCGATAAATTTAGTACTAGTTACGCACTGGGGTCGATATAATCGACTTAATCCGTTTGTCTGTCCTTGTTTGTCCTCTCTGTGGTTAGCCCCTTGTGGGTAGTAAAGGTGTGTGTGAGTGTCTTGCTAGTACTTGACGGCCAGTGTTGGTTTGTTTAAATCCCTGTCATTTAGTGGTTCAGCAAAATTGCCTAGTAGAATAAGTATCAACCTGAGAAAATTAAGTATTGTGGTCAAGTTACTCAACTAAACCCTTCAAGATGTTGCTCCAGCTTGGTCAAAGTACAATGCCTGAAACAAGTGAAGGAACAAAAGAATATTAAGTCTGGGGTGCAGAATAAAGAGCCAAGGATCATAACATATGTAGACCTTCCTACACAGTATGGTATGTGTGATGAAATGAATGGGATGGAGTGATTGGGATGTTGCTATTAGCAACAGCAATGTAGTAAAAAAAAAAAGAGATAGGATACCAACAATGTTCTTGCTGACTATGTCTCTGTGATTGTAATTTCAGATGAACCTCTATGATATCAAACAACAGTTTATACGGATTCAAGAGATTCCTTTCAACTCCGATGCCAAGTTTATGGCTGTCAAATGTGTCTCCAAGTATAACAAGGTATGTGACACTCTCATTCTTCACTTAATGTTTTAACCTCTGGGGGTCAGTCACTAACCACTACATGCTCTAAATTTTTTCTGACAAACTGACCCTCTCTCCACAACCACCTAGTATCAAGTTTAGTCCCTCTGGGGCAAGTGTCGTCCACTGTTACCTAAGGTCAAACAGTATCTTGTGAGTGAATTTGGTTGATGGAAACTATGTGGAAGCCCATTGTGTGTGTGGTCATCGCCGTGATTTAGCATCCTTTTTCCCTGCTGGCATGGGTAAGACAGTTTGGAGCTGGTGAGTTGCACCAGATTCCAATCTGACTTGGCTTGGTTTCTATGGCTGGATGCCCTTCCTAATACCAACCACTCCACAGAGTGTATTGGGTGTCTTTTATGTGTCACCACTACAGGTGCCCTTTACACATCACTGGCACAGGTACCCTTTACACGTTACTGGCATGGGTGCCGTTTATGCATCACCGGCACAGGTGCCCTTTATGCATCACCAGCTTGGGCAGCCCTTTATGTCTGCTCTTTGAGCATCAGCAATGCTGCTGCCCTTTGCACATCACTGGCACAGCTACCCTTTACATGTCTCTGGCACAGCCCCCCTTTGCACAGGTGCCCTTTGCACTTCTCCAGCACAGGTTCCTTTTGTGTGTCATTGAGCTGGTCAATGTGTGTGTGTATATAATGTATGTATGAGCAAGATGTGGTCCTTCAATCGGTCTAGGAGGGCAGTAATTCCTAATAAGATCTGACACACTCTGATGACCCAACCAGCCTTTGGTAATTTGAAAGGCAGATGTAAAATGATCACACACACATACTCATGTAAAGGTCAACTTTACCTTTCAATCTTTCAGGGTCAAGAAAATAAAGTATCAGTCGTAACCAGCTAGCCCTTTCCTCCCAAAACAATGCAGGCCTTTTACCAAAATTTAAACTATTATTACTGTTGTTGTTATTATTATTATTATTTAGGTGGTGAGCTAGTAAAATCGTTTGTGTGTTGGACAACATTCTCAGCATTTCTTCGGGTTCTTTACATTCTGAGTTCAAATACAGCCAAAGTCAACTTTGTTTTCCATTCTTTTGGGATTGATAAAATAAAACACCAGTCAAATACAGGGATTGGTGATATTGACTGGTCCCTTCCCATCCAAACCGCTGGTCTTGTGCCAAGGTTGACTTTGCCTATCATCTTTTCAGCGTCGATAAAATAAGTACCAGTTGAGTACTGGGGGTCGATGTAATCAATTAGCTCCCTTCCCTGAACTTCGCCTTGTGTCAAAATTTGAAATCATTATTATTTGGTGGTGGTTGTGGATTGGCACAAATGACAAAATGCTTTATGGTGTTTAGTTACAGTTCTTTAAATACTGAGTTCCAGTCCCACCAAAGTCATTTTTACCTTTCTTTCTTTTGGGGGTCAATAAAATAAAATACCAATCATATTATTATTATTTTAATTTTCAGTCTGATGAAGGAATTTACTATGTGAAAGGTGCTCTTGAAAGGGTGCTTCAGATGTGTACCAAATTTTACAGCCATGGGTCTGTGTTGTTACTGCAGGAGAAATATGTTTTAGATTGTTATAGCCAAGCTGCCAGGATGGGTACTTGTGGTCTGAGAGGTGAGATATTCAATGTTTTTATTTTCTTTTATTTTTTGGATGGGGTTTTCTGTTATTGTAAACTGGTAAATCTGCATAAAAGACAAAGAAATGGATAGGCTGTTGTAGAATTTCTTGCTGAGTTTTAATCTCTTTCAGCTCAATGTACATTGAGAGTTATAGAAGAGTATTTTGATTTATGTTCTGAGGCACAGGTTTGGCACTCGGCACAGGTGTGGCTACGTGGTTAGGAAGTTTGCTTCCCAACTGTATGGTTTCAGATTCGGTACCATTGTGTGGTATTTTGGACAAGTGTCTTATAGCTCTACACTTACCAAAGCCATGCGAATGAATTTGATAGGCAGAAACTGAAAGAAGCTTATCCTGTGTATGAGTGTGTATGGTTTTTGTCTCTTTGTTTTGATACTGTATGACAGTTACAAATGAGTCACATTGTCATTCATTCCAATATTCCGAGAGAACATGACTTGCCATAAGGAAAAAATTAACTTACTTGGAAACATAATGGTTGGTGAACAGAAGTGTATTGCCTCAATAGTGTCTGTTCAACCCATGTAAACATGGAAAAGTAGACATTAAAACAATCATGATGATATTTATATTTATTATGGTATACATATGAGCAAGATGCACAAAGTATATGTAGGGGTTTTTAAATCAAAGCTGGACCTCTTTCTGTCGAGAGTCCCAGATGAGCCTACCTCATGGCAAGAGGTGCAAATGAAGGTAGCTATATCAAACTCCATTCTTCATCAAGTGCCACATATCAGAGGAGGCTCCTAGTAATAACAGTGTAGCGCAAAATGGCGGTGCATCAGCATGGCCACAGCTCTGAGCTGAAACTTTAAAAAAAAAAAAAAATGATGAGGACAAAGTGTTGAAGGCTGATCTGAAAACATGTAACCTTACAAAGGAGATGACAGGACTGAGATATGTAGTGCTTTGCTGTACTCAAGGAGACCTGCCTACCACAATAGAATTGAGATCACAAAACCAAGATGCCATATAAAAAGCACTGGTGATGGTGCCACATAAAATGTATCCAGTACACTCTGTGGAGTGGCTGGCATTAGAAAGGTCATCCAGCCATAGAAAGCAAGCCAAAACAGACTGTGGAACCATGTGTGGTCCCTGGCCTTGCCAGTTCCTGTCAAGTCATGCAACCCATACCAGCATGGAAAATGAACATTAAATGTTGATGATGATGATATCTAGCCATGTTTTTCATTGTATTCTTCTCTTTCTTTTTTTTTCAGTTCTTGCAATGGCCTATGGCACCGACTTAAGAGAGTTGGTGTTTGTGGGTTTAGTTGGCATCATCGACCCTCCCAGACCCGGAGTGCGTGACGCCATCCTGCAGCTAATGAGAGGAGGCGTAAAAGTAAAGATGTTAACGGGAGATTCAGAAGAAACGGCGCGAGCAATTGGTGAGTGGACACAACACTGCACTCCATTAATCTCTGAATGCACAGCTTCGTTAGTTGTTATTGTTGTGGAGGTCTTGGTTAGTTCTGAACCAGCAAATCTATCGTTAATAGTATTCTGGACTTATGGACTTAGTGTATCTTGGACTACATGATACAATGTCTCCTTCCTTGTTATTTAACATGAGGATAGTTTATGACCCCCCCCCCATCAAAATAAGATCAAAGATACACCAACCATGTCCATCCAGTTGTGTAGTGTTCAGCTGTTGTGTATCTAGAACTTCCTATTGTGTGTCACCACAGGTCAGCTGGAATAGGGCCGACCTGTGGTGACACAATAGGAAGTTTTAGATACACAACAGCTGAACACTACACAACTGGATGGACATGGTTGGTGTATCTTTGATCTTATTTTGATGGGTGGGGGTCATAAACTATGGTGAAATAAACTGAAAAAAACAAATATACTGGATCTTGTCTTGTGAGTTGCTTGGTGACCTTACTGGCACTAGTGTTATACAAAAAGCAGCCAGTACACTGTAAATTGGTTGGCATTAGGAAAAGCATCCAGTTGTAGAAACCATTCCAAAACAGACATTGGCACCAAGTGCACTCCTCTGGTTTGCCAGCTTCTGTCAGGCTGTCTGACCCATTGAAAACAGACATTAATGATGATCTAAAACAGGATCTTTCGAATTTTCATAGGTCATATCCCTGGTAAACAAACATAGTTCCTATGTTGTTATCATCATCATTTAATGTCTGCTTTCCACACTGGCATGGGTTGGAGGGTTTAACAGGAACTGGCCAAGTCTCTACTGTCTGCCCCTCCTAACGCCAACCACTTTGCAGAATGTGCTACGTGTTTTTTACAAGGCCATCAGCACCAGCGAGTCACCAAGTAGCTTGCAAAGCCCCCTCATCTGAGAGAATATTAGTATTGATAGGGATGGCTTTGTGCCAGATAATGAAAGATTAGAATATGAATGAGGGACAGAAACAGGTGTCTTTCAGTAGGGGAGATATGTGGTTACTCAGTTGAAAAAAGCAAGAGAGGTGTGTTGGGGTGTACCCTTGAGTCAGAGAGAGGTGTATATAAGTGATACAAAGGCTTAGATGGGATAAGTGAGCAGGTAAGTTTGCAAGAGTGTGAAAGGAGAGTGGAAGAAAGAGGGTAGTGTGGTACGTGCTTGATGTATCATCTTGTTAATTAGTTAAGATTTCTGTTTGATTATTTGTATTTTAGGGGCTCGATTAGGTTTATACTCAGTAGGAGCTGGTTCCCTGTCTGGAGACGACATTGATAGCATGGATGTGAAACAGTTGCAGAAAATTATTAGTAATGTTTCCATATTCTACCGTACGAGTCCTCGACACAAGAATATCATCATCAAGGTAAGAACATCAAAGTTTGTCAAGAGTGCTTAAGATTTCTTGTATGGATGTGTGTGTTTGTGCATCTGTTTATTTGCACATGCACATACATGCATGCGTTTACTTGCACATGTATGTGTTTGAATCTTTGTATTTACTTGCACATGGTTGTGTGTGCATATATTTACTTGCGTGTGTGTATGTGTGCGTGTGTTAATGCCTACGTTTATATAAGTGTATTTGAGTATGTGTGTTTATTTGCATGTGTTTACTTGCATATGTGTATATGTTTACTTGCATGTGTGTACATGGGTTTACTTGTGTATGTAAATACCTGTGTATATGTAGAGCATACTTGTGTATGTGTGTGTTGATTTGTATGTTTATGTATAGTTGTGTGTGTGTGTGTTGACTTGCACGTACTTGTTTACTTAATTGCATTATGTAGGGTATACTCATCCCACTTAAAGCATAAATTAATCTCAGTATGATTGTTCATTTAACTACAAAGCCCCAATGAAATTGTTTCAATTCTGCATTTACAGGCAACACAGAACACAGGAGCAATAGTTGGAATGACAGGGGATGGTGTCAATGATGCAGTGGCCCTGAAAGGGGCAGATATTGGAATTTCTATGGGGAAATCAGGAACTGATGTCTCTAAAGAAGCTGCAGATATGATTTTAGTTGATGATGATTTTTCCATCATTCTGTAAGTTTAACCATTTTGTTACTGTATTTATTTTGAGATGCTCTGTGTTTCTTTTAATTAATTTTAAATATAACAAAGAATTTAATAAAATAACTAAGTTCTCATTCATCTAGTGTTAGGAACATAAATTGTGACTAAGGTTTGGTGGAATATTTTAATTCAAAACTTATGAAAACAAGGCATTTGTACTCAGAGCCAGGTTGGTAATGAAAGGGTTAAAGGATTTACCAGATACTTCTGGATTAAATTTTTGTACAAATGCCTATGAATTCATATGTTGTGGCCTTTATTTGTGGGAACAGTCAGAATTCTTGCTAGCATGGCTTTTTGTCCATAGGTTGGCTTTAATGGGAATTGATTTTAATGCAGGATTTTACTGCTGGATGTTCTTCCTGTCACCAACCTTTACCTGTTTTTCAGATAAAGGACTTTTATATTTTATTAGCAGAACCCATGAATATTTCATGGAATTAATGGTAAACTTATTGGGTTATTTCTGAAAACTTTATCCAAAAATCCTGAAAACGTAGCCTGTGTTGTTTGTATCAAAAGATTGTTGTTCATCTGCTAATCATTGGAAAGTGAAGGAAATTGAAATATGATGATTACTTAATATACTATATATATATATATATTTCGACCCTGTGCTTGAGGAGACCTATTGAGTCAAGTACAGCAACATCAAAAATCAATGGAAATTGTAGTTGTGATCCCTGTGCCGGTGGCACGTAAGATCACTTGTGCTGGTGCCATGTGAAAAGTACCCAGCACTCTCTGTAAAATGGTTGGCATTAGGAAACATAGAAACCAAACCAAAACAGACTGGAACAGATCTCCTTGCCAGCTCTGCTCAAACTGTCCAACCCATGCCAGCATGGAAAATGGATGTTAAAGGAGGAGGATGATATCAGCATTTCTGATTACTATCTGTTTTATGATTACTAAGGGGTTAGACTTTAGCAAGACATTCAACTTTAATCTACATAAATACGTCAAACATATCTTACACCATCAGTATTATGATTATTAAAGTATTAAATCTTAAACAAGAAACACCATTCAAGTAGGTGAGATGTTGGTGCTCCAGTATGGTCATAATTTGATAACTGAAACAAATATTAAAAAAAAAAATCTACATGTTTAGATATGGAAACGAGATAGAGGGCAAGTTCTCAATACTTTTTTTTTTAGTGAGACCAACACTAGTGAGATTACCTCATGACCTTCATGACTAAAGAGGCCTGCAAATAAGGAAGTGGCTTTATACAAGGTGTTTGCTTAGAGGTTGAAGTGTGTGAGAGAGGCAGGCTTCTGCACAGTCTCCATCTACTACTGCATTACTTAATCCAAAGTGAAGATAACAGGTATTTAATCAAGATGCCACATATAGGATTGAACTCAAGATACATGTAGCTGCAAAGTAGACTTCTTACCCACAACCATATACATGTGTACCTAGCCTTTTTTTTTTTTTAATGAATGATTTGCAGCCATTTCTAAAAGATTCTATCTCTTCTGTTTATTCAAATTACTTCTAGGTCAGCTATTGAAGAAGGAAAAGCAATCTTCCATAATATACGTAACTTTGTCCAGTTCCAGTTAAGCACGTAAGACCATTTACTTAAAATCTTTTGCATTGATTGATGTTAGTCCCAAAATAAAAAAGGGGAGCAGTGGTGGGGAGTGGAGAAAGGGACAGGTTTTGGTTTTCCCAATGTCTCCATGCTGGTGCCATGTATTAAAGCATCCAGCACACTCTAATGTGGTTGGCATCCAGATGTTGAAACCAGGCCAAATCAGGCTTGAACCAGATACAGCTCTCCAGCTTTGGTCAAACCATCCAACCCTGGCAGCATAGAAATAGATGTTAAATGATGATGAAAAGTCAGAGTTTCTATGTTGTTGATTAACCCCAATCCAGTCATGACTAAAATAGACTTATGACCAAAGGTGTTCCATTTATGACCATCTTGTGTTTTATTTAGACATACTTGCATCAAGGACCACATCACCTAATATATTGTTCATGATTTACAAGCATCTTAATGTGAGTTCATGTGCTGAAACATTTTGTTGTATCTCACGAAGGTAATTGTGCCAATAAATACACACACTGGTTGCGATTCATTTTATTATTCATTTGCCAACTGGTTAACTATTTAACCAATTAATTAATTGTTTCATTAATCATTCAGTTAATTAATCAGTTAGGTTTGTCAAAGTCCTTTCATTGCCTTTTGTAATCTCATCAATAACATGCCCTTCTCTACTCCAGGTCTGTCATTGAGATCATGAATGGCAACAAAAGGACTTTGACAAACTTGAGTGATTGATTAACCAAACAATTAATCAAACAATTGATTAAATATTTAACTAATTGACAAACAAATAATAAAGAAGTGAAATAGAACCAGTGGATGTGTTTATATTGGGAGGGTCATCAACCCTTTTTTTAGCATTATCCAGCCTAAATATTCTCTGTTTTACATTCAAACTCGATTATCTAGCCTCACACTTAACCTACAGTCTAAAAATAAGCATTCACATTATTGAAACCTTAAAGCTAGGAGATAATGCATGGTTAATTCAAAACTACAAATAAACAAACATTTCATTTAACAAAATAATTTGAACACAAAAGCCATTAAGCCAATAATACAGAGAAATCTAAAAAGAATTTTGCTGAAACTTTTTCATTTTTTTCCCAATTCTTTTACTCTGTCTTCAGGAGTATTGCTGCTTTGTCATTAATCACACTCTCAACGTTGATGAAACTTCCTAATCCTCTTAATGCAATGCAGATATTGTGGATTAATATTCTGATGGATGGACCACCTGCTCAAAGGTAATTCTTTTCCTTATTTTTTTGTGGTTTGTCATTAGATTTTGGCTACACTGGGGCACCACCATTTTTTTTTTTTTACTAGCAATTAATCAGTCCCTACTACTTATTTCAATTTGGTATTTTATCAATCTCTCTATCAACTTTTTTCTTTAACCATCAAAAAAAAAAAACAGGATGCTCGTGGTTTCAACTTCTTTGCTCCTGTGTGCTTAATCAGGATAAACTTGAGACTAAACATTAAAATCTAAAGTCTTTAACCTCCTTCACTAAGTCAGATATAGCAATTCCTCACATCTCTCTCTCACTATAGTTCAGTATCCCCCATGCTAAATCAATGTCTCCCTCCACCTCTTTCAAACTACTTCAGTATCCCCCCGCTCTCTTTTTCCAAGCTGCTGTTCCTCATACTTGTCCCTGGTTCAGAACTCTTCTCTCTCCCTCCCTCCTTCAATATATTGTTTCTCCTCCTCTTCCTATCAGTATTTCATTTTAGAGATATTAAGAAACTAGACCATCATTAAAGAACCTCTCTACACTACAGTTGACTGTAATAAACACATGATTGGATGTTGTTCTGTTTGTATTTTGCAGTCTTGGAGTGGAACCTGTGGATCCAGACGTAATTAGACAACCTCCACGTAAAGTCAAAGACACAATAATCACAAAGAGTTTACTCATTTATATTTTATTTTCATCGTTCATTATAGTTTCAGGAACGTTGTGGGTTTTCTGGAAAGAGGTAAGTCACAGTTCATTGAAGTTGGTCTTCTTTTAACCCCCCACCTTTCCTTTATAAAATTTTACAGACATTAGGTTGTCATGCGTGGGTCATTGAAAGGTGGGTTGCATTGATGAAGAATAAGGCACTATCACTTGATTCTCTGGTCTGTGGGACTGGAAATCCTGATTGTCTTCCTGCCTGATGTGGGTTCTCCAGTGGTGAAATGAATAGCTTAATAACACAGACCACCAAGATTGGTGAGAGAAAGTGGTGAAGAGGTCGAAGATTACTGGACGGTAGATATTGATTGGAGATGGAATACTGAGCAGTTTGGTTCTGGGGGAAGGTTGAAGGATTTGAGATGATAAGTAAGTAGATAGTGTATTTTTTTAATTATGTTTTGGTGCTGATTATTTTAGATTTAGGGAGCAATGTGTTGTAGTAAAGGAATCATCTTTTAATGTCCTGGTTCCATACTAGCAGGAGTTGGACGGTTTGGCAGGATTCAAGGTTTCTATGGCTGGATGCCCTTCCTATCACCAATTACTTTACAGTGTATACGGGATGCTTTTTTTTTTCTTGGCACCAGTGCTAGTAAGGTTTACCATTTAGCTTGCAAGAATAAGATCCCCTTCAACTGAATGGTATGTTTTCCATACCATTCTGAGAATATATGAACTGGCAAAAGAGGTTTCATTAAGATCCTTCTTCCAACTTCATGACAAATAAGACAACCACATGATTCCAGGTTCAGTCTCACTGAGTGGTACCTTGGGCAAGTGTTTTCTACTATAGTCTCAGGCTGGCCAAAGCCTTGTGAGTGGATTTGATGGAAGTGTGTGTGTGTCTTTGTTTTGACATCATGTGATACTTGGAAATGAATGACACTGCTTGTAATGACAGTGACATTCATTTACAATATTCATCAAAAACATTTCTGACCATGAGGAATAATAATACCTTGATTGAAAACAGGTGAGGATTGGTGACAGGAATGGCATCTGGTTAGAGAAAAACTGCCTCAAACTGTGACCTATGCAAGCATGGCAAAGTGGCCAGGAAATGATGATGAGGCAAACAAACTCAGGTGACCCCCAATTAGTTTCATTAGTGGAAAGAGAGATAAAGTGTAAAGCTTTTATGGTAAAGATTACTAATTGAACTAACATAACACCTGTTGCCATTTCTTTTTCAGTTGAGTGACAATAAAATCACCCCTAGGGACACAACAATGACTTTCACCTGTTTTGTATTGTTTGACATGTTCAATGCACTTGGCTGTCGTTCACAGGTAAGTTGACAACCTTTTTACTGAAATTAGTCTTCTCTTCCAACAAGACTTTGTACCCCCGACACCACCTCACAAAGTATTTTATTAATGACTTGTAGGGACATGGTATTTTGTTGTGCAACCATAATATACTATAAAGTGTACTGATTGTTTTTATAAGTCAATACTAACAAAGTATCTTTGTTTCTTCTTCCAGACCAAATCAATATTTCAAATTGGACTTTTTACCAATCGTATGTTTTTGATAGCTGTGGGTGGGTCTCTTGTCGGTCAGTTATTGGTCATTTACTTTCCACCTCTCCAGGCTGTCTTTCAGACAGAAGCATTATACATTAATGGTAAGTATCAGACTAAGAATATCTTAATCTCAGTCTCTTCTCCCTACACCTGTTTCAGCACTCTTCATCATCATTTAGCATCCACTTTCCCATGGGTCAAGCTAACCTACGCCTGTTTCCAAGCAAAGTAGTATTTCCCCATGGCTAGCCCTTTTTCTTTTTTAACAAAAAACTTAATCAAAAATCCTTGTTTGTATGACAAAGATGTTCATTTATGACCATCACATAGCATCTAGCCCTTTAGCATTCAGAGTACTTTGTCAAATGTAATGCATATTTATTTACATTGTTTAAAATTTATCATTATCTTATAGCTTTAAGATTTTAATGATGTGATTGTGTATATAATATTGTAGGGTACATGTGAGGGGGCCAGATCTGTCTAGTCTGAACATGAAACAGGTATAATATTTGGGCTGGATATGGCCTAAAGGGCTAGACAAAGTTATACACATGACTGCCTTTCAGTCTCCATCTAGTAAATCCACTCACAAAGCTTTGGTCAACCCAGGGCTATATAAAAGGTGGCATAAAATGGGACTGAACCCAAGACCACATGGTTTGGAAGTAAGCTTCATAGTTACACAGCAACTACATTGATATTCAATTTTGAAAACTCCCTCTTTCGCCTTCCCTGCTACACTTTTCTCTCTTCCCTTATCTGTATAATACATGCCTTTTGTTTAATTCTTTTAATGTTTCTCTTTTCTCTCTTCCCTTTTGTTTCAGATTTTATTTTCCTCATTTGTCTAACATCTTCAGTATTTGTGATGTCAGAGAGCAGAAAGCTTATAGGATCAATGTGGGAAAAGAGGAAAAAAGAAATATATTTTGCAGATAATATTGTATAGTGACATTTTTTCTAATTTGTACATAAATTATGGATGTTTTGATATCAACAGAAACTACAATTAAATTAATTTACATTGCAAAAAAATTCATCAAATTTTCTTTCCATCTTTTATTTATTTTTTTTTTCTCTCCTGTCAAGCTATTCTATAATAGACTCTATGATATTTTGGACATGTTCTTTACATTTGAGACCCAGTTCTGAGAATTCAGACAAACCTTGCAGTGAGTCTTGCAAGTTAGGTAACATATTGGCATTCTTAAGAATGACTTTTGCCTGGAAATAGAAAAACAAAAAAAAAAAAACAATAAGAAACTATCACAAAAGTGTTGGATTTTGGAAATTAAATGAAATTTAACCCCTTTTGGGACTATATTTCCAAGGAAATACACCATGTATGTTTCAATTAATTTGAAAAATCAAGAATGGGGGAGGGGACGGATTTAGTAAAACAACTTCATTACAAAGCTGGTGTTTGGAAAATAAACTAATCAAAGGTTCTTGCATAAAATTACGATTGGACAATTTATATATGAAATGCTTTAAAAAACAAGATGGGTTTTGAATGAACAGAACCATCTCAGGCAGGTTAGTATCAAAAGCGTATGGAAATAAGAGAGGACAACACACGCTGTGTAATTTTACCTTTTGATTATTGTAAACTAGTGCTGATAATGTGGTAGCTGCAATCACTTTCAATATCTCTTCTTCGCTCGCCAAGCATTTAAGCAAAACTGGAATTAGCTGATCTGCAAGGAAATAAAGAATATTTTTAATTAGTTATCTTCTCATTAAAAAAAAGAAAAAATTGTCCAGTTTTAATTCCATTTGAAACAAAGTCCTCGCTTCTATTACTAGGTAAGGGTGGAGGGTAAGCCCTTCTAAAATCCACTTTTCTTGTCAAATTTCTCAGAGATGGCAGCTAAAACATTATACAAAGCAGTATTCTGAAAAGAAAATAAGAATAAAAACAACACATTGAAAGAATTCTGTCCAAAATTTAACCCAAAAAATTGTGAATCAAAAGATGAAACCATTATCTTTTATAGTTTTCTGAATGTCTCCAAATGCTATTTATTTACTTTCATTCTAATTAGTCATCAATTATTTTATTAACTCATCAAAACATTTCTTTTCTAGGATTCAAAAGCTTCCAATTTTTTCTTTTTTTATTTCCTTTTTCAACCTTAGGGTTTGGTTGAGAGGGCGGGGGTGGGGGCGTAATTGTTTTGCAGGACTTGATATTTGATCAAGAAAGCGTAAAAGAAAAACCATAAGGGATAGGGTTCCTGCAGGAGAAAGCAGCACTTCAAGATATGGAGTTATTCAACAGACAACCAGAGGAGATCCCTATCAATGTTTGCCAGAGAGTGAACTCTGCTAAAGGTACCCAAGGACCAGGTGGTGGTGTTAAACTTGACAATAATACTAAAGGTATCTGGAGCCCAGTTGTACTAAATTAATTCTACCTCTTAAAAACAGATGCAGACTTCGATTTTTCTTTTTTGTGCCCCACTACTTTCACTCCAAGCAGCAGTGGTAGAAGACCCTTATCTAGGGTACCATGCAGTGGAGTTGACTCTCGAACCATGTGATTGCAGAGCAAACCTTAACCCCCAAGGTTATTGGCCTGATCTACTGAGATTTCTCTTAACCAAAACTTCCAAATGACAAACTTACTGTAGGCCAAAAGTTTATTTTTGTTTGAACAGTGGCAACTGATATTTCTGATCACCAACAATGCTTTCTCCTGGTGGCTGATGGTCGTACCATTCTCACACAAGTCCAGTAACCTCTCGATGGAATCTGAAAGAAATAAAGGGACTCTGCTTTAGTGACATATGACAACATTTCCTTGGCCCAGCTTTATATTATTAGCTTTTATTAATCTTTGGTTACCACTTAAACAGACAATGAATC
Source organism: Octopus sinensis (assembly GCF_006345805.1). Classification (NCBI taxonomy): domain Eukaryota; kingdom Metazoa; phylum Mollusca; class Cephalopoda; order Octopoda; family Octopodidae; genus Octopus; species Octopus sinensis. The sequence continues at coordinate 14,970,172 of NC_043013.1, forward strand.
AACCAACAAGGTAGCTTCTCTACATAGTTGCTTTTTCTCCTAGAAGCAGCAGCCAAATCTCCCTCAAATTAATCCCCCTCACTCTGCTTCCTCATCACTATAAATATTAACACATTTGATGTGGTCCTAGTTACTCCTAAAGATGGGATGGTCACAACTGGAAAGCTTTTGATCATAACTCTACTCAATCAAGTCAAGATTAATCTGGGGCTGTAGAATAATGATTTTGCATCCCGTATGATTCTACTTAAAGTGGTCCCCAAACATTTTGAAATAAGGGCCAACCACTTCAGTAATGACAAAATTAGCTTTGCCCTTATCTGCTTAACCCCTTTGTTACTAGATTTGTTGAAAGACACTAATTTTGTTTCATTTAATTTTGAAAATGAAGGATTAGGTACATAATATTATCATTATTAAACTGGTGCTTGGGTCATAAATTAACATGAAATTTTAATGGCTGGTTTTAATTTAGCTCATAGATATCAAAAGGAAAAGGGTTAACCTGTTTACATTCTTGTGATATTTAACAATAAACCCCCGCCCCATAGAACTATTCAATCTGTTGATGTATCAGATATTGTAAATGATGCCTAAAACTGATGCACGGTTTCAGAGTGTAGTAGGGGACCCAGGAAAATCAAAATTAAGATCAGTTGGGTATGGGTGTTGTGACTAATTTGAAGAAATATAGCCCAGTCTTCATAGTAACCAAGTCTGGCTGTGACCAAGCTGGAGCACAATCAAAACTCAACTATGTTCCTCAGTTTGGATGTTTGAATCACCAAACTGGCTTTTAGATAAAGAAAAAAAAATTGTTGAAGTTGAATGCTGACCTTCCAAATATTTAAGAAATCTTATACTAATTAGGAAAATATCCTTTATTTGTTTCAGTCATTGGACTGGCCATGCTGGAGGTATTGCCTTGAAATGTTTAGTTGAACAAATCGACCCCAGTACTTTTGCAACCTGGTACTTATTTTGTTGGTGTCTTTTGCTGAACCACTAAGTTACAGGCATATTTTTAAGTGGCGGTGATGGAGGCAAACAGAGAACAAGCACATGTGCAAGACAGACTTCTTCAGTTTCTGTCTACCAAATTCACTCAAGGTATTGGTCAGCCTGGTGCTTTAGTAGAAGACACTTGCAGTAGGACTGAACCTCAAACCATGTGGTTGCAAAGCAAGCTTTTTAATCACAGGGCCAATGCCTGCGCCTACGTTCAATATTTAGCAGTGAATTACCACATTTTAGTTCATCTTGATTCTCATGATGTTTCAGATGATGATCACCATGTAAACCAGTCAACAGACTTCTATCATGACCCTCCTCCCAGACAAGGCCCATACCTGCCAGGTTTTCAACCACATCTTCCTTCACCTCTTACACCCTTCTCTTTGGATTCCACTCAAGTGAATCTCTCACAGATCTCTCTTCATGGTCATGTGCAACACATGACCGAATCTCTTCTGCTCTCTCTCTGTTATAACATTCTGTGAAACAATACTCAGACAGGCCAGTACCATTATTTCTTGAGTTGTGATAAAATCTTACCAATAATTTCCTTTCATGGTATGGTCCTTAGGGCAATGCCAGTGGAAGATATATGCAGTTCTATATAGTCTCCTGCATCTTACTGGCATAAGTGACTGTTGACATGACACCGAATGTCTTTAATTGTCGTATTTCTATTACTTCTTTTGTTGTCTCTCTCTTATTTATATATATATATATATATATATACACACACACAAGGGTCCCCTTGTATGATTACTACATTGATGAATCAGCTAGCTTAGAAACATATATAGCCTGGATTTTACCTGTTCCACTCCAGCTTGGATACACACACACACATCCATATATATAAAATTCTTACTTTTGATCTTAAATATCATGAGCTGACCCTCATCAGAGAAGGACAAGGATCGGAACAACTCCAGCCAACAAAGTTCCGCATCGTAACTGTTCCGCAGATCTGTCTTTCTCTTGGTCCTTTTCACTGTGATGTTGGGGAATTCATTCAAGAAGTTCACCTGCGTATGTGGTGGGGGAAAAAATGGAAAAATGATAATTAGGTATTTTTCATCTGTATTATTAAAACTTAAAACCCTAATACAGCAGACCTATGATCAATGGCTTTCCAGCTGTGACCATCCCATGTATGATTTTGTCCCATGTTTTTTGTTTTTTTTTCATTAAGGTGTTAGATGGAGTGTGAGGCTTGAAGGAAATTTGGTTGCTATATCTAGCATAGAAGCAGCAGTTCTCAATCTTTATTCATTGCAATCCATTTCAGTAAACTCAATAATCTTCCACGACTTTTTTTAAATATTTAAATAAAAAACTGCTTTCCAAAAAAATAAATAAATAATGAAACTAACTTCTGTTTTCAGTATATGTTGTGTTGTGATGCTCATTATGTCTATTCTTGGTTAACATATTTATGTAACTGTTGTCATGTCTGCTATATCTAACAGTTTATCATTCAAGATAACAATACTTAGCAACAAACATTTTATCAAATATCTCGAATGTAAGATTTTGTCTTTGCCAACTGAAGGATATATATAGATAGGTATGAAGGAGAGACTCAGAGCAAGAGTTGACAAAAACAAAGAGTGTTAGCCTTGGGTACACGTGTCAAAGGCACTTATGACTTTATGGCCCAGTCTATCTGGCTGTAAATAGGCTGTTGTTGATTGAGCAAATCAAAAAAAGGCATTCCAACTATGACTATCCTGTCTTTTATTCAATGTATCTAAGACTACATGATCAAGTGTTTTTTAAAGGAAATTTGGCTGCTACTTTTAGCAGGTCAAGTGTCCATAGTTTGTGTAAAATAGGTATTTCCTCAAGAATAGTAAATCAAGGAAAATGTTTCTCGTACATAGTTCCTTAATAGGATCTGAATACAGCATTGCCAGTCAATGAGAATGTCCTCAGTATAGCTTACTGAGAACTTTATGACATGTGGTCCCTATATGCAGCTAGATATACTAAGCCATTAAAAGGGACACGGGAAATTGACAGATAGGTGCAGGAGTGGCTGTGTGGTAAGTTGCTTGCTTACGAGCCACATGGTTCTGGGTTCAGTCCCACTGCGTGGCACCTTGGGCAATTGCCTTCTACTATAGCCTCGGGCTGACCAAAGCCTTGTGAGTGGATTTGGTAGACAGAAACTGAAAGAAGCTCATCGTATATATATATATATATATGTATGTGTGTGTATATGTTTGTCCCCACCAACATCCCTTGACAACCGATGCTGATGTGTTTACGTCCTCGTAACTTAGCGGTTCAGCAAAAGGATCCCGATAGAATAAGTACTAGGCTTACAATGAATAAGTCCTGGGGTCAATTTGCTCGACTAAAGGCAGTGCTCCAGCATGGCTGCAGTCAAATGACTGAAACAAGTAAAATAGTAAACCTTCAGTCATTCACTTGGTAAACTAGCAATGCTATAGAGTCAGTTATCAACCACCAACCATTCTGGAAATCAGCATGGCATTACTGCTATTATTATTTGGGCAAAATGCTTAGCAGCACTTCATTCAACTTTACATTCTGAGTTCAAATTCTAATGAGGTTGACTTTGCATTTCATCCTTCCATGGTTAATAAAAAAACTACCAGTTGAACTCTGGGGGTCGATATAATCAATTTACCCCACGTCCCCCCAAATTGCTGGCTTTGTGGTAAATTTGAAACCAATATTCAAAGGTGGCAAGCTGGCAGAATTGTTGGTACACCAGGCAAAATGCTTAATGGCATTTCATACATCTTTACATTCTGAGTTCAAATGCTGCCTAGGTCAACTTTGCCTTTCATCCTTATTGAGGTTGATAAAATAAAGTACCAGTTGTACCAGTCGAGAACTGGAATCAATGTAATCGATTTAACCCTTTCCCTGTGCCAAAATTCAAAACCATTATCGTTATCATGGTGGCAACCTGGCAGAATTGTTAGTACACCGGACAAAATGCTTAGCAGCATTTCATCCATTTATATGTTCTAAGCTCAATTACTACTGGGGTTCACTTTGCCTTTCACCCTCTCAGGGTCAATAAAATAAGTACTAGTTGAGCACTGGTATTGATGTAATCGACTTAGCCACTCTCCAAAAGTTGCTGATCTTGTGCCAAAATTATTATTTTTAAGGTGGTGAGCTAGCAGAATTGTTAGCATGCCAGACAAGATGCTTAGCAACATTTTGTCTGTCTCTATGTTCTAAGTTCAAAGTTCAAATTCCACTAAGGTTGACTTTGCCTTTCAGGCTTTTGAGGCTGATAAAATGAATACCAGTTGAGAATTGGGGCTGATGTAATCAACTGATCCCTCTCACAAAATTTCAGGCAATGTGCCTATAGTAGAAAGCTTGCAGCCTTAATAATAATCCTTCTTACAATATGCTGCCCCACGGAGCACTCTTTAAGCCACTGAAGAACCTACTTTAGAGCTGACTGACTTGCTCAATGTAACAACCAAATCTTTAACAAACTCCTCAACTCAAAGCTGGGAAACAGTTTGTGATTGACATTTTAAGGCATTTCTGCCCGACAAATAAAACTGGATCAACAGAAACAATTTGTTAGATCAGCAACCATTTAATTCCCTACATTAAGGTGTGGAGTGGAAAGAGGCCCTTGATATGGTTGTTCATCTTGGTAAAAAAAATAGCAGTAAAACTCTTGTCGAATTTTAAAATACAAAAAAAAAAGGAAGAACATTTAATAATGTAATCAAAGATAAACCATACCCCAAAAGATGGGATGGTCATGAGTGGAATGGTCTTTTAAACAACAGCATCATAGGTATGATAAAAAAGGTGGCAAGCTGACAGAAATGTTAGCATGTCAGGCGAAATGCGTAACCGTATTTTGTTTGCCGTTACGTTCTGTGTTCAAATTCCGCCGAGGTCGACTTTGCCTTTCATCCTTTCAGGGTCGATTAAATAAGTACCAGTTGAGCACTGGGGTTGATGTAATCGACTTAATCCCTTTGTCTGTCCTTGTTTGTCCTCTCTATGTTTAGCCCCTTGTGGGTAGTAAAGAAATTGGTATGATAAAACAGCAAAGTACCCCAGAGTTGTTTTTTTTTTTTTAATTGAGCAGAGAGGCCATGACCCTTTATAGGGTCTCCAAGACTGAGAGGGAGGATGGTATGCTCAAACAGGAGACCTAGCCCAAATGATTACAACAGAGTGAAGTGTGCTGCAAAAGACACCTAAAGTGTCAGGCTGTGATGTTTGATGGATAAAGTCCACCACCCTACAGTAGGTTAATGACAACAACAGGTGGTCAGTAATATTTGATGACTGTTTTAAAAGGATAAAAAAATATAAAAGATCATGCTGGCGTCCTTGTCGGTGACACATAAAAGGACCAACCGATCGTGGCCGTTTGGCAGCCTGCTCTGGCCCCTGTGCCGGTGGTACATGAAAAACACCCACTACACTCATGGAGTGGTTGGTGTTTGGAAGGGCATCCAGCTGTAGAAACACTGCCAAGTCAGACTGGAGCCTGGTGCAGCCTCCATGGCTTACTAGACCCCGGTCGAACCGTCCAACCCATGCTAGCATGGAAAACGGACGTTAAATGATGATGATGATGTTGGCACCACATAAAAAACGCTTGTGCTGATACCATGTAAGAGCACTTGTGCTGGTGCCACATAGAAGAACCTGTGCCAGGCCATGTAAAAAGCACCCAGTACATGCTAAAGTGGTTGGCATTAGGAAGGACATCCAGCTGTAGAAACCAAGCCAAAACAGACAAATGGGGTTCTCTGGCTGGGTAGCTCCTGTCAAACTGTCCAACCCATGCCAGCATGGAAAACGGACATTAAATGATGATATAAAAGGTCAAAAAAAAAAAAAAAAACTCCAAAACTGACCTTGAGAAGGATGTTGCGACATTCGCCTGAAACCATTAATATTGACAACAAATGGAACACTGACGTTATCAAAGAGCCATTGTCTTTGGTTGGTTCCGATGCCAAAAGGTGTACCAAACAGTGGACCAGTGAGTTGTTGCTTAACTGGTTACGGTTCGGAATGATGCTGCTATTGCTGCCCTGCGTGACGGGATGGGTGTATGCCAGTGAACTACAAGCTGTAACATAGATTACATCACTGTCACAAAAATGACACATCTTGATACAACTCCATACTTCAACACTCCTCTCGCTAAACACACTACCCACCCTTCTCAAGTGGGGGTTTTTTCTTTCATATTACATACTCCACCTACCTCCATAGAACGGTTGTAACTATTCCAATAGCAATCTATGTACCCCACTTAGCAAAATGGTTTCTTCTGTTCTTATGACATTTTTCACTGTCTTCCCCAGAATGGTTCTCTCCATCACTCCACATACCCTTCTCACTAAAGTTGGACCATCCACTTCTATGCTGTACTCACTGCAACACTCTCACCCAAATGGTCCGATCCATTTTTATGCTATATTCCACATACACCAGTGTCTGCTCCCACTTTTATACTCCACATGCACTGCTTGCCAAAATACACAATCCATTTCTGTTAGACTCCATACATCTCTGTTACTAAACTGACCCAGACTATTCTTATACTATATTTCACACACCCTTCTTGTCAACGTGGCTCTATCTATTTCTATGCTGTATTCCACCCCAAACATCTCTTTTACTAAAATGGCTCTCTCCATGTTTATGCTATACTCCACACACCCTTCTCGAAACAGTGGCTCTGTCCATTCTTCTGTTGTTACTTCTCCAAACTGATTCTGTCTATTGCTATGTTATTACCCTATTACAAAGTGCATGGCTCTGGTTAGAGCATTGGGCTCACAATCATGAGATAATGAGTTCAATTCCCAGGCCGGGCTGTGTGTTGTGTTCTTGACTTTATTTCATATTGCTTCAGTTCTCGCAGCTGTAGAAATAAATTGCAACGTCATTGGTACCAAGCTGTATTGGCCCCTTTGCCTTTCCTTTGGATAACATCAGTAGCATGGGGAGGCTGGTATGCATGGGTGGCTGCTGGTTTTCCATAAACAACCTTGCATGGACTTGTACCTAGGAGGAGAACTTTCTAGGTACAGTCCCTTGGTCATTCATGACCAAAGGGATTCTTTACCCTTTTACCTTATCAGAAATGCTACTATCCCCACCCCATAGTCATAACATCCCTGCCCATCAGTGATCTTACCTTTTGGACAATTGGCTGTATAGGAGATGAGGAGGTTGACAGCAGAACACATGAGTGGTTTATCTTCAAGACACCAACACCACATGGAGTGGACCATCTGAGGTAGGTAACTGCTCTGACACACCAACTGCAAACAACAACAAAAAAAAAACAGGGTCAACTCTTTCGATAACAAACATCACAAACTATGACCAAAAAGATGGGGGTTGTTGTGTTCTTGAGCAAGGCACTTTATTTCACGTTGCTCCAGTTCACTCAGCTGTAGAAATGAGTTGCGACGTCACTGGTGCCAAGCTGTATCGACCTTTGTCTTTCCCTTGGATAACACTGGTGGCGTGGAGAGGGGAGGCTGGTATGCATGGGCGACTGCTGGTCTTCCATAAACCACCTTGCCCAGACTTGTGACTAGGAGGGTAACTTTCTAGGTGCAATCCCATGGTCATTCATGACCGAAGGGGGTCTTTACCCTTTTAGTACTTTTTAAGTGTCCCATTTATCAGATATAGTTGCAGCTGTGTAGGATCATTACAGAGATAACGATTTATACAGCTGTATAAATCATTAGTTTTCTCATGACCCATACAGTGTATTAACATCATACAGTGTGTCCTTCCTTTTTTATTTTTAATTTGGTACTTTTTTACTTGTTTCAGTCATTTGACTGTGGCCATGCTGGAGCACTGCCTTTAGTCGAGCAAATCGACCCCAGGACTTATTCTTTGTAAGCCTAGTATCTATTCTATCGATCTCTTTTGCCGAACTGCTCAGTTACGGGGACATAAACACACCAGCATCAGTTGTCAAGCGATGTTGGGGTGACAAACACAGACACACAAACATATACACACACATACATATATATATATATATATATATATACATACACATATACGACGGGCTTCTTTTAGTTTCCATCTACCAAATCCACTCACAAGGCTTTGGTCAGCCCGAGGCTATAGTAGAAGACACTTGCCCAAGGTGCCACACAGTGGGACTGAACCCAGAACCATGTGGTTGGTAAGCAAGCTACTTACCACACAGCCACTCCTACGCCTGGTAGAGTGTAATTTGAAAGAGACTTGATTGCTATTTCAGGCAGGCTAAAGAATCGTCAATGACGATGACCATCCAAATCTGCTAATTCATCATTACAGTAGTAGTAGTAGCAGCAGCAGCAGTAGTAAAAATAACGATAACTCACCTTAACCTCTTGGTGGTGTGTAGCAAAGTTGGTCAATATTTGGAAGGCCATCAAGACATCTTGTAATAATGATTCTGTCTAGAACGAAAAAGGGTGAGGATTAATTAATTTATATTAATCAGTTCAATTAGAGTAATTTGTTACATTTATAGTGGTTGTGAACTAAAAAAAAAAAAAAAAAAAGGGCCAGAAGGTCATTCATTAATTATATAATTAGAGCTCAGAATAATGTTTGACAAAGTAACTACACATAGTATAATACTTGTGGTTGGCATTAGGAAGGGCATCCAGCCATAGAAACCATTACCAAAGCAAACTATAGAGCTTGACATGGTCTTCTGATTTTCCAGCTCTTGTCAAACTGCCCAAACCATGCCAGCATGGAAAGTGGACATTCAGTGGTGGTGGTGGTGATGATAATGACAGGTGTAACGCTTGTCACAACACCCAGTCCATTTATGTTACAAGATATTTAATACCAGGGTATTACCTGTCATATTACAAATAACTTTGGAAGTATATTTCTGTTGTAATATTAAGAAATAAGGTGTACAGGCAACAATTATAGTTGAACTTTTGCCAAATTTTTTTAGTGCTTAAACAAAATAATGATATGAATACTAATTTTGAAAAGGAAAAAATATTTATTACTTTGAAATAAAATGAAATAAAACAAATTTCTCATTTGTATATTTGCAATAAATATATATTGTTATTTTTTCAAATTTTTTTACACATAACCACAATCTACTCCATGGAAAATTTATCTGCAAAATTTCATTCAAAATGTATGTTTGCCAGAAAGTTACAAGACACTCGTTCTACACCTCTTATGTTAACTTTCTGTATCTCTCTTTTATTTTCTCACCTCCTTTCTCTATATGATGACAAATGTGACTAGAGAAATAAACCAACCAGCCAACATTTATATCAGCTTTTATTATAGACTCTTTTTGAAGGTGGCAAAATCGTCAGCACACTAGGCAAAATGCTTAGCGGTATTTCGTTTGTCACTATGTTCTGAGTTCAAATTTCACTGAGGTCAACTTTGCCTTTCATCCTTTCGGGGTTGATTAAATAAGTACCAGTTACGCACTGGGGGCGATATAATCGACTTAATCCGTTTGTTTGTCTGTGTTTAGCCCCTTCTGGGCAGTAAAGAAATAGGTATTTCGTCTGCCGCTATGTTCTGAGTTCAAATTCCACTGAGGTCGACTTTGCCTTTCATCCTTTCGGGGTCGATTAAATAAGTACCAGTTACGCACTGGAGGTGATATAATCGACTTAATCCGTTTGTTTGTCCGTGTTTGTCCCTCTATGTTTAGCCCCTTGTGGGTAGTAAAGAAATAGGTATTTCGTCTGCCGCTATGTTCTGAGTTCAAATTCCACTGAGGTCGACTTTGCCTTTCATCCTTTCGGGGGTTGATGAAATAAGTACCAGTTACGCACTTGGGGTTGATATAATTGACTAGCTCCCTTCCTCCCAAATTTTCAAGGCCTTGTGCCTAGAGTAGAAATAATTATTAAAGACTGATATTTAATGTCACTGCACCACAAAATGACATACAATACAAGAGCATCTCTTGCTAATCAATATTACAACATTATAACCTGATGTGCCACAAATGATGTAACATGTCCTTCAGTATCACATAACAGATGATGTGTGATACACTTCCCTCATCAGTGTTACATTATGCCAGATATATGTAACACTAATCCTTCCGTGTCTCATAACATTACAGACGGCAGGTTACACATCCATCAATATTAGAGTATGTCACTGATACACATCACAGCAGTCCATCAACAACACATTAAGTGAACGGTGACATGTTACACTTTGTTGATCAGTGTAACAATATATTGACAGAGATGCAGTCATCATCATCATCATGACCATCTGGTCAGTCAGGCAACTTTCATTATGAAATATATGTAACACCAGGCCACCACTATAACATTGTTACAGATGATAGGTTACATTCCTCTATCAATCTAACAACATTATGTCACATATGTAATATCAATCCAGAAGGGCACCCAGCAAAATCAGATTAGAACCTGGTGCAGCTCTCCAGCTTACTAGTTTCAAACTGACTAACCCATACCAGCATGGAAAGCAGGGGCTAAATGATGATGACAATGATGATACACTTCCTCTAGTAATGTTACAACATTAGTCATAGATATATCTATCACCAGTCCATCAATCACACTATGTTACATCATCATCATCATCATCGTTTAACGTGCACCTTTCATGCTGGCATGGGTGGAATGGTTTGACAAGAACCAGCCAGACAAAAGTCTGCACCAGACTTCTGTAACAGCTTTGGCAGGCTTTTTACAGCTGGATGCCCTTCCTGTCACCAACCACTCAGCAGAGTGGATTTAATACTTTTTACGTGGCACAAGCACAGGCGAGGTCAGTTTTGGTGAGGTTTTTACAGCTGGATGCCCTTCCGAATGCCAACCACTTTACAATGTGGACAGGGAGCTTTTAAGTGGCACCTGCACTGGAAGGGTCACCAAGCACTTGCAAGACAAAAAAAACATCTCTTTTGAGAGGGGAGGGGGCATTGGAGGAGATGATCTTGTGTCAGATGATGAAAGGTTATAGTGAGACAGAGAAACAATGTGCCGTATTCTCCCTCCATCAACTTTACAACTATACACCACAGGTGGTGTAACACCAACCTTTCACCAATGCCATAATAACCCTCCCACCACCCTCTCCCCTCTCGGCACCACAATTCTTCCATTCAAATACTGCACAAACCTGTTTCTTTCTTGAAGAAGAGTTTTTCTTTGACTGAAGAAACGCCAGATTCAGCTTGGCATGCCAATCTTTCAAATGTTGCATCACACTTTCTACAAAGCCACCTGTAAACACAACAGAACTAAATAAACAAACAAGTTCAACACTATGTGGTTGCTTGATCTGCTAAAAATAGCAGCCAATTTTGAAGGACAGCATATGATCTATACATATTAAGCTGGTATTCAGAATAGAAATCAACATGAAATTTTGATGGAAAGTTTTAATTTAAATTATTTGGATTGTTTCGGTTTGGCTGCCAACATTTCAAAAATTAAGACATGAAGTTTGTATCAAAGAACCAGGGATTCTCTTATGAAGTTTGGTAACAAAAGAGAAGATACTTATATAAAACTATGACGGAAGTTTTTACTGTAAATATAAACAATTATAAATGAGTGATTTTGTATTAAAGAATTAAGCAGGCTGTTACAAAAAAGTGTTGACTCCTCCACAACAGAAAATGAGATTGTTTACCTTTCAGAGCGGTGTCCTTGGCAGAGAAGCTTATGGCAAGCAAGCATTTCAAAGCATTGCCTGAAAGATGTACCAATTCATCGCCTGGTTTTGAAATCACCCTCTCATGCATTTTCATAAGAAGATTACACAGTATAGAACCTGAAGTGGTATTTTGGTTAGCATCGTCTGAAAAAAAATATTGTAGTTAAAAAATAAGTAACAAGTCGTAAATACAATATATTTAATAGTATATCTACGTTTTTGTTTTTATATTTTATGCACAAGGAAGTTAAGACAGTGGTTAGTGACCAAGGGAGTGGAGGCGCAATGGCCCAGTGGTTAGGGCAGCAGACGCGCGGTCATAGGATCGCGGTTTCGATTCCCAGACCGGGCGTTGTGAGTGTTTATTGAGCGAAAACACCTAAAAGCTCCACGAGGCTCCGGCATGGTGGTGATCCCTGCTGTACTCTTTCACCACAACTTTCTCTCACTCTTACTTCCAGTTTCTGTTGTACCTGTATTTCAAGGGGCCGGCCTTGTTACTCTCTGTGTCATGCTGAATATCCCCGAGAACTACGTTAAGGGTGCACGTGTCTGTGGAGTGCTCAGCTACTTACACGTTAATTTCACGAGCAGGCTGTTCCGTTGATTCGGATCAACCGGAACCCTCATCGTCGTAACCGACGGAGTGCTTCCATCAAAGTGACCAAGGGAAGTAACTTTTCAAGTTTGCTTTTAGCATTCAGATTACTCAGTTAAATTTAATACTGATTAATTTGCATAGTTTTGAATTAATGGTGCATTAACTTGCAACGCTGATCTTGCAATGAAGTGATTGTATAGTTTTAGAATGACATGGTAGAGCAGGTGTAAGAGGCCAGATTCTGACAGTCTGAACATAAAACAGGTAGAATATTTGGGCCGAATATGACCAGTTTAAATTCTAATGGGTTAAAGAATTTGAAATGATATTTAACCTATTAGGTTAACTTTACCACATTTCTAATGAAATATACAACCTACATGTTTCAATTAATTTCACAAATAATTAAGAATTTGTAGGATCTAATAAAGTGACTTTTTATTATGAAACAGATATGCGGAACATAGCAAAAGAAATAATGTAAAAAGCAGAAATGTGTCGGATTGGAATTTAATGAGAATAATACCATAATAAATAAATTTTAAAGATGTATAATTATCTATCCCTCTGTATGATGTCTTAAAAGAACTATATCTTGGTCTATTAAATTGGCATTTGGAACACAAATTAAGAAAAGACAATTATATATTATGCCATTTAGTCTTGTCTTGTCAAGGACATGACAGCTCTCTAATGCTGGTGCCATTATGAAATGTACCCAGTACAGTCTGTAAAGTAGTTGGTGCTAGGAAGGGAATCCAGCCATACAGACCAAGTCAAAATTGAAACATATAAGCAAGAATTTGCCTACAGGCCAACCTATAAAGGTAGTGGCTCCCAATAAGAACTGACTCAGACTATGGTGATTCATCCAACCCATTCCAGATTAGAAAGTGGATGTAAAATGATGAAGAAAGTACATCAAGATGGCGTGTGAAACAGAACAAAAGACAAATATTGATTGGTATAAAGATCCCCTTCACTCATGAATGACCATGGGAAGTTTTCCTCCAAGGTACAAGTCCCGGCAAGGTTGGTTTTATGGAAGACCAGCAATTGCCCATGCATACCAGCCTCCCCTTTCTATGCCACTGATGTTATCCAAGGGAAAGGCAAAGGGGCCGATACAGGTTGGCACCAGTGACGTCGTAACTCATTTCTACAGCTGAGCAACATGAAATAAAGTGTCTTGCTCAACAACACACAGCCCAGTTCAGGGATTGAACTCACTACCTCATGATTGTGAGCCCAACACTAACCACTAAGATGGTATTTAGAACATAACAAAAGACAGATGTATGTTGATATATATAAAGATGGTGCTCGGAACATGACAAAAGTTTCTCATATAAAATAACAATGGAAGGTTTAAATTAAATATGAACAGTACCTGCCTCGACTCAAGCAGGCAAATACAAGAGTGGAGTTATAAAGCTCGTTTAGAAAAATGACTTACATCGTTTGGAAGAAGGTGGAACTGTATCATCAAGAAGTCTTTTAATAATTCTGTTGTCTATAGCTTCTTTCTTCAGGGTTTTACTCTGCATTTTCCCTTCCTCAGCAAACAGGTGAGCCAAAAACATTAAGCAACTTTCCTGCAAACTTTGGTTCTGCTTCTTCAACAAGGTGTATTCAATACAACCTGAAAATAAAGGTCATTTCTAACATTATGTCTGACCAATGCAATCATGTAATAGCAGACATTAAAAGAATGGTAATGATGATAAGTATAAAAGTTTTATATTGTATATCTACAACCTAGTCACAGACATTCTATTCCAAAGTCTCTTGAAATGGTCACTGTGACCCCTCTACTTTGCAAAATTAATAATCCTTTCTACTACAGGTGCAAGGCTGCAAATTATGGGGGTGGGGGATAGCCAATTACATTGACTCCAGTGCTCAACTGATACTTTATTTATCAGCCCAAAGAGAATGAAAGGCAAAGCTAACCTCAGCAGAATTTGAACTCAGAACATAAAAACAGAAAAAATATTGGTTAAGCGTGTTGTCTATGGTAACAATTCTGCCAGCTCACCACCTTACAAAACAAAATTAATGATTTCAAATTTTACATCGACCCCAGTGCTCAACTGGTACTTAATTTATCTACCCCGAAAAGATGAAAAGCAATATCAGCCTCAGCAGAATTTTAACTCAGAAACGTCAGCATCAAAATAAATATCAAATGGAAATTGTAGTTGTGATACCTGTACCGGTGGCACATAAAATGCACCATCCGAACGTGGCCGATGCCAGTTCTGCCTTGACTGGCTTCTGTGCCGGTGGCAAGTAAAAAGCAACAACCAATCATGGCCGCTGCCAGCCTCCCCTGGCACATGTGCCGGTGGCATGTAAAAAGCACCCACTACACTCATGGAGTGGTTGGCATTAGGAAGGGCATCCAGCAGTAGAAACTCTGCCAGATCAGATTGGAGTCTGGTGCAGCCTCCTGGCTTCCCAGACCCTGGGTCGAACCATCCAACCCGTGCTAGCATGGAAAACGGACGTTAAACAATGATGATGATGAGCATGAAGATGGGTGAAAAGTCGTCAAACATTTTCTCCAACATGCTAACAATTCTGCTAGCTCACCTCCTTACAAAGCAAAATTAATGATAATGTTTGCAGTTTTTCAAACATGACACCATTCTAAATATAGGTTTAGCCTCCTAATAAGAATAACATTTATTGAAATGTAATGACATATTTACCAAAGAGGATGCTCCAGTTCTCTTCAAAAATCACAGCGGATGCATCGAGTGCCAAAGAACCTTCTAGTTGTAAAAACGTTGAGAGCATGGAGAAAGTTTTCTGGTACATCGTTTCACACATCACATGAATGGGTTGGGATTCTAAAAATGCCAAAAGAAGAAACAAAATTTAGAATTTTGCTTTGGAAAAATATACTCAATAGTCATTGGAACAGCAGTACCACAGAAAATATTTAGAGATTGTGGTTTGGTCACATACCGGACCTGATCCATCAGAACTTTGATCATCATTGGTTGGATCTACTTCCAGAAGCTTGCTTCCCAACTGTGGGGTTTCTGGTTCAAGCCCAATGTGCAGCACCTTCTACATTAAATCTAGGCCAACCAAAGCTTTTTCAGTGGATTTGGTAGACAGAAACTGAAAGAAGCCCACCACATGTGTGTGTGTGTGTGTGTGTGTGTGTGTGTGTGTGTGTGTGTGTGTGTGTTTGTCTGCATGTGAGTGTATCTTTGCCTTCGCATCACAGGATGGTTGTAAATGAGCATCACAGTCATACAGGAAGTGTTGTTCATTTCTAGTTTTCCATAGGAAACATATCTGACCATAGGAAAATATTACCTTCCTTCAAAATAGGTGAGGGTTGGCAACAGGCTAAAGAGAAATCTAACTCAACAAATTCTGTTATAATTGGTATGCCTTTAATAACAAACAAGCATGGAAAAGTGGATGCTAAATAATGACAATCATTTTCATATTGATGTGAATTCACTACCATGACAGGTACATAATTCATATTGAAGTTTCAGGACCACGTCTTTCTCAGACATCTCAGTTTTAACGGTTTCTAAAGCTGGATGCCCTTCCTAAATGCACCCACAGTGTACTGGATGCATTGTTTCATGGTACCAGCAGTAGTGAGGTTGCCATGCCCTCGGACGCACGCACGCACACATACATGTATGCATATATATATATATATATATATATATATATATATATATATATACAACAGGCTTCTTTCAGTTTCCGTCTACCAAACCCACTCTTGTAGGACAATGATTACTAGGAAAGGAGTGAGGACTGAACCTCGATGGACTCCTACATACACACTAAATTCATCACAGAAGTCAATGCCAACTTTCACTTTATTTACTACAACCCAGTACATAAAAACAACCTCTGTATGATACTTAGACACATCATTGAATGCTTAATTAAATGCAGTATTCACCTCAAAATAGTATCCCTTATAACCAAATAGTATTAAGAAACACAGAAATATATCAGCAGCAGACATAACATCATTGGGTTTTGATAGTAGCAAGCATCCACAGCATGCAGTGACCAGTGGACATTTGCTACTGATGAAGCTCAAAGAAGTAGAAATGCACATTTAGCAATGCCAACACTGCTGCTGGATGAGTTTTGTCTGCTGCTGATATATATCTGTGTTTTTTTAACATTGCATGTTTATAAGTGATGCTACTGTGGAACAGTTACCACAGTTAAGTTAGCTTTCAATGATGTATCTGCTTTTAAGATGATACACAGATTGCTGTTTCAGACTAATACTGCTTCTATCACACATAACGGATACATAAAAGTATATAATACATACGTACACACATTCTTTTATTCTTTTACTTGTTTCAGTCATTTGACTGCGACCATGCTGGTGCACCATCTTAAAAGGGTTTTAGTCAAAGAAATCGCCCCCAGGACTTATTCTTTGTAAGCTTAGTGGGTCTATGGGTCTCTTTTGCCAAACCACTAAGTTACTGGCACATAAACTCACCAGGACTGGTTGTCAAGCGATGTAGAGCAGGGGTGGGGGGACGGGGTTCAACACAGACCCACACACAAACATACATTATATATATATATATATTATATATATATATATATATATTATATATATATATATATATTATATATATATATATATATATTATATATATATATTATATATATAATATATATATATTATATATATATATATTATATATATATATATATATATATATATATATATATATTATATATATATATATATATATATTATATATATATTATATATATATATATATATATTATATATATATATTATATATATAATATATAATATATTATATATATATATAATGGGCTTCTTTCAGTTTTTCCGTCTACCAAATCTACTCACAAGGCTTTGGTCAACCTGAGGCTATAGTAGAAGAAACTTGCTGAAGGTGCCACACAGTGGGACTGAACCCAGAACTATGTGGCTGGGAAGCAAGCTACAAACACACACAAACAGACACACACACACACACACATGATTGAAGAAATTATATTCCAGATACCTTGTTGTGGAGAAACACCAAGCAGATGAACAAGTTCTGAGAGGAATGATGTATTGTGGAGGATGTTCTTCCGGAATGTTGCATTCTGGACGGAACAGGTCTCCATCAACTTGATGATGCCGCAATGCATCTGTAGGAGCTGCTGGCCAAGTAATTCAACTGCACCGGAACTAACATCACTGCCAGACTCACAACAGACATTCTCTTCTAGTAGTTCACTGTCCAACAGACTGAAATAGTGAAAGTTACAACAAACAAGTTAGTCACAAGTAGTAGTAGTAGTTGTTGTTGTTGGTGGTGTAGCCCTAGGCAAACTCTGACCCAATAGAACTATGATCAAAGCTATTCCAGCCATGACTGTCCCATCTTTTATTCAGATATAGTGTATCTAGGACTACATTACCCAATGTGTGCCCTCTGTTCCTTCATATTGCCATTTAATTCCAAATCAACCCCGAATCAAGAGATGTATAATCAAAGTTAATCAAGCCATGACCATCCCATCTTTTAGAAGTCTGGACTGTCTAATATGTTCTTAATTTTTCTTTTCAAGATGGCAGTGTTTTTTTATTTGTGAGAGATTTAACTGCTATTTCTGTCAGCTTGAGTCACTGTGTAGACAGCCTATCTTTGAGCTCAGTGAGTCAGTTGGCTTAAACTGTACATCATAATAATAATAATCCTTTCTACTAAAGGCACAAGGCCTGAAATTTCGGGGGAGGAGACTAGTTGATTACATCAACCCCAGTGTTTCACTTGGACTTTATTTATCAACCCCAAAAGGATGAAAGGCAAAGTCAATCTCAGCAGAATTTGAACTCAGGACGTGAAGACAGATGAAAAACTGCCAAGCAATAATAATAATCCTTTCTACTATACGCACAAGGCCTGAACTTTGTGGGGAGTGGGTAAGTTGATTTCATCGACCCCAGTGTTTCATTGGTCATTAATTTATCGACTCCAAAAGGATGAAAGGTAAAGTTGACCTCAGCGGAATTTGAACTCAGAATGGCGAACATGGCCGTTGCCAGCGCCGTTTCGACTGGCTTCTGTGCCAGTGGCACATAAAAAGCACCATCCGAACGTGGCCGACGCCAGCGCTGCCTCGACTGGCTCCAGTGCCGGTGGCACATAAAAAGCACCATCCGAACGTGGCTGATGCCAGCGCCGCCTTGGCTGGCTTCTGTGCCGGTGGCACGTTAAAAGCACCAACCGATCGTGGCCGATGCCGGACTCTCCTGGCACCTGTACAGGTGGCACGTAAAAAGCACCCACTACACTCGCGGAGTGGTTGGTGTTAGGAAGGGCATCCAGCTGTAGAAACTCTGCCAGATCAGACTGGAGCCTGGTGCAGCCCCTGGCTTCCCAGACCCCGGTCGAACCGTCCAACCCATGCTAGCACGGAAAACGGACGTTAAACGATGATGATGATGAATGTAGCAGCAGACGAAATACCACTAAGCATTTCGCCCAGTAATAATTCTGCCAGCTTGCTGCCTTAGCAATAATAATAATAATAATAATCCTTTTTTACTAAAGGTACAAAGCCTGAAATTTTGATGGAGGGGACAAGTCAGTTACATCGACCCCAAAAGGATGAAAAGCAAAGTCGACCTAGGCAGAATTTGAACTCAGAACGTAGCGATGGGTGAAGTGCAGCTAAGCATTTTGTTCTGTATGCTAATGATTCTCCAGCTTGCCACCTTTTTTTTATTATTATTATTATTATTATTATTATTATTATCATTATTATCATTATGATAATGATGATGTTGTTGTCAACTTTCTCTTTCATCCTTCTGGAGCTGATGAAATAATGTACGAGTGAAGTACTAGGGTGTATTTAACCAACCCCAATATGTAACTGGTATTTTATTGTTCATTAGGTTCATTAGCCTACAGGAGTGATTTTCAAATACTTGCATGTTAGTAGGGAATGCAAGTGGGGAACACCACTTCAGTGTAGTCTCTCTGAAAAGAACTGGAAATCAACAGGGAATGAGGTTCAATTTCACTGCAACACCTTCTTTATGTAAAGGCATTAAGGAGACTATATAGTAGCTTAACCTGCTAGAAATAGCAGTGAAATACCCTCAACGTCTTAAAAATGGAACACTTGAATCATGTGATTGTAGCTATCCCAAGAAACAGATTGGGAAACAGTTATAATTGGTATGCCTTTAATAACAAACCAGCTCAGTCAGAGCTGACCTAGGGCTAAACAACAGCACTAAGAAGAAAGGAGGAAAAAATGAAGGTGAAGTGAAATTGGTCAACTTACGCCATAAGAGATGCCGGTATCAAATGGTTGGTTAAAGAACTGACCGTGTCTTCGGGTGATAAAATGACCAAGTTATGGAGGAGATGACACACAGCAGTAACTAGAGCTGGTGTGGTGGCCGTATTCACATTAGTCCTTGCAGGGAATGCTGGGAACTTATCTACACCACGTGGACTTCTGGGAGCTGAAAGGTTATTTTGAAGAGACAGAGAAAGACACAAGTTCATGATAAAAGAACAAATGGAAAAAAAAAAGCAAAAGAGACAATCACAATTATATAACAGGAGAGGTATGGTTTTTGTGAATATACCCCTCTTACTTTGCTATTCTGTGAAGTGGCATTTCTAAGCACTCTGGAGATTTTTTAATTTAATTATCTCGGAGGAGTCGACTATCAGTTAGGCTGAATGGTCACATATGGCTTCTCATGATGCAGTAAAAATAATTTTAAGAAAGAGAGAGGTGGAGAAGAAGTGACTGCAGTACTGGACTAGCACTTTATTGGTCCTTAGTGGGATTTGAACTCAGAGCATAGAGAGCTGGAACAAATACTGCAAGGTATTCTAGCTGATGCACTAACAGCACCAAATTTGCTGCCTTTAATGGTCAGTATTTTAGTGTATCCTCATCATCATCATTTTAATGTTCAATATTCCATGCTTGCAAAGGTCAAACAGAATTCATCAAAGCAGATTTTCTATGACTGGCTGCTCTTCCTGTCGTCGCCAATCTCAACCTGTTTCAAAAAAAAGACAATATTTCCTCATGACCAGATGTTTTCTTTTTCACAGATTAGAAACAAACTGCATCACTTGAATGACAGCGAAAATCATTTTACAACCAATGCACAATATCAAGACAACAAGGCATGTGGACCTGCACACAAACAAGGTCTTTTTTTTTTACAGATTCTGTCAATGAAATCCACTGACATAGCTTTGGTCAACTCAAATTAGGTAGGGTTGAGAGGTGACCAATGATATAGAGGTTGGGAGAAGTAGCAGATGTGAAACATTTTCCCATTGAGTTCCATGTTTATGTAACATAGAAGTCATTGGTAAAATAAATTTTGTTTTACAAAACTCTACATTAGTGCAAGATTGTCAGGAATGCGACATATTTGTAACACGAGTGATATAAATGTAAAATATTTCTAATATAAAATAAAGAAAGTAAGAATAAGTTGTTACATACTGCTTTGTTTTGAGTTTGTCACAGAAGATTGGTTACTAATGGACAATGGAGTTTGTTGGTAGTATCCAGTTTGGTCAACTTTACTCCCTCCACATGAAGGAATGGTCTGAATTAATAAAAGAATAAAAAGAAACAAATAGTTTAAACCTCCAAGACTCTTAAGAATTCTTATGATAGATGTTTGACTTCAGATTTCTGTAATGTTGAACAAATAAAAAAATCTCCTAGAAAAGAAAGTTAGCAGGATATTGCTAAAACAACCAGTCAACTGTGGAACCTTATTTTACACATTTAAGTGCTAAATGAGAGAGCAAGTTCAATACTGTTTTAAGAAAAAAAGTCTAACAGGGCACAGAATGTTAATTGGGACTTACAGAGGGGGTGGTGGTTCACTGTGCATGAGAAGACATGCCAAGCCAAGTAAAAGCATGGTTGTCCTTGCATACAGACTTGTCCCCTGCATCCGTCCTCAGCTGCGCATTCCTAATCTTGCAAGCTCATGGGTGCTAGTGTCACATAAAAAGCACTTGCACCAGTGCCATGTAAATGCACCCATGCCAGTGCTGCATAACAGCACCGAGTACATTCTGTAAAGTGGTTGGTATCAGGAAGGGCAGCCAGCCACAGAAACCATGCCAGAACAGACATAGAACCTGGGCAGCTCATGTCAAACCATCCAACCCATGCTGGTTGGGAAAACAGACATTAAATGATGATGATGACCACTAGCATTTAAGGTGACTGTCTACTTAGAATGTGCACAGATCTAGGGACCAGCCATGAATAAAGGGACTGAATAGCTTCACAACAGTGACATTAATGACATACATAGTATTAAGGTAGAGGCTGGAATTAAATTAGTTGGTTCCTATATTTAAGCACCAAAATCTCAGTCCTTTTCCTTCGAGAAGGAACTGAGTATTTTTGCAACAGGATAGTTGATGTCACTGATGTGGTTTAACCCTTTAGCATTTAAACTGGCCATATCTGGCCAAAATATTCTGTCTTTTTTGTGTTCAAGCTGGTCAGATTCAACATCTCACACCTACCCTATTATGTTATTGTAAAAAATAAACTATCACCTTATCAAAATCTTGAAGCCGCAAGACAAAGCATGATTAAATTCAAAGCAATGTGAATAAACAAGCATTACGCCAGCGCCACCATGACTGGCTTCCATGCCGGTGGCACGTAAAAAGCACCAACCGATCGTGGCCGTTGCCAGCCTCACCTGGCACATAAAAAGCATCCACTACACTCATGGAGTGGTTGGCGTTAGGAAGGCAATCCAGCTGTAGAAACACTGCCAGATCAGACTGGAGCCTGGTGCAGCCTCCCGGCTTCCCAGACCCTAGTTGAACTGTCCAACCTATGCTAGCATGGAAAACGGACGTTAAACGATGATGATGATAGTGATGATTTGACAGAATATTCTGAATGATAAGGATTTAAAGGATGAAAGAGCACTCTTGCAGAATAGAAATCTTGCTGGTTGGAACATAAAACAGTCAGTATTTAATGACAGTCACCAGTTATCATTACACATTGAATCCTAGAAGTTACATAACAGCCAAAGAATATTTCTGCCAGAGTTTATCTTTTAGTCAGGAAAACAGTACAGTGCCTATGACCCTTTACAAGGCCTCTGAGACTGAGGGCAAGAGAGAAAGGTATCTTAAAACCAGAGATCCTGTCCAAATGTTTGTAACTAAGTGGACTCTGCTAAGGGCACCCAAGGGCCAGGTGGTAGTGTAAAACCAGATAACAGATTAAGCCTAACACTCGAGGACAAGGTGGGGGTGTCAATGGATCAAGTCTATCATTCAAGAAGGTCACAGCAGGATTTGAATTCAGAATGTAAAATATCTGAAACAAATATCACAAGGCATTCATTCCATCCAATGCATTGACATTTCTACAAGGTCCAACGCACAAACTGGTACTTTACCAACCCTGGAAGGATGAAAGACAAATTTAGCCTTGGTACCATTTGAAAATTGAATGCAAGGTACTGGAATAAATACCACAAGGTATTTTGTCTGAAGCTCTAAAGACTACCAGTGTGACACCTAGAACACAGATAAAAGAAGATAACTTTAAGGAATAGATTCCATAGTCATTCCCATGTCAGTTGAGTCTTCATGGATCCAACAAAGGTTGCCTACTTGAATGAGAGAGTAACCCAGGTGTTACATAAAATGTATATTTACACCAGATTCCATGTATGACCTCTTCCTAAGGATCAATCAAGACTATTATTTTAAAAGCCTGATAGAGCATAACTAGAATTCATTGAGGAATTGAAACAAGAAGAAAAAGAGTTGAAAAGTAAAAAATATTTGTACCTCAGAAGTAACATCATTGGGAATTACAGAACTGTGTTCTGGGTTTAACTGTTGTATCTGCATCATCTTCAGTTTATTCTGAGCTTTTAAATGAAATAAAACATATATATATATATGAAAATTAAACAGAGATACAGACAGACAAACATAAATATGTAAGAGTAATTTGGAAGTACTAGGAGCTATTACATCAATACTTTTTTAAGGGTTTATCATTGGAAAAAGAAGGCTGTGTAATGTAGCAGGGGTGTTTAATGCATAGGTAGGAGATTGGCTTTGCAACCATTTAATATCCGGAGCAGCCAACTGGCTTCCTTGCTGGTGGCACATAAAAGGGCACCATTCGAGTGTGATCGCTACCAACGTCGCCTTACTGGCACCTGTGCCGGTGGCACGTGTAAAAAGATTCAAGCGAGGTCATTGCCAGTACCACCTGACTGGCCCTGTGCCAGTGGCACGTAAAAAGCACCCACTTCGCTCTCAGAGTGGTTGGCGTTAGGAAGGGCATCAAGCTGTAGAAACTCTGCCAGATCAAGATTGGAGTGGTGCAGCCATCTGGTTCGCCAGCCCTCAGTCAAAATCGTCCAACCCATGCTAACATGGAAAGCGGACGTTAAACGATGATTGTGATGATGATGATGAAAGGTACTTACCTCCTGTAACAGGTACATCCAGTAAAGGTCCAGGTAACAGAGAGTAATTAGTCTCCATGAAGGTGAGAGGACTTATTGTAGGTTGTGGGTAATACATAGCCAAGAGTTGGCTGACAGTTTGGTAGAACTGGCAGTGTTGTAGTAGAACCATCAAGGCTGTCAGACCAACTAAAGGTTCCTGAAATGTAGTGAAATATTACAATAATACTATAATTTTAAAAAAATTTTTGGCACAAGGCCAGCAATTTTAAGGAGAAGGGAATGTCGATTACATTGACCCCAATACTCAACTGGTACTTATTGTATGGAATCTGAAAAGAGGAAAGGCAAAGTCTACCTTGGGGACATCTGAACTCAGAAATGCTGTTGAGCATTTTGTCCAAAGTTGCTAACAATTCTGCCAGTTCACCACTTTATTGATGATGATGAGGAGGAGGAAGATGACGAGGAGGACGACAATGACGAGGAGGACAAGGAGGAATTGGAGGATGACAATGACGAGAAGGAGGAGGACGACGATGACGAGGAGGTGGACGACAGGGAGGAGGAGGAGAACGAGGAGGGGGAGGATGAGGACGAGGACGAAGAGAAAGCAAAGATGAAGAAAGAATATTTCTGAAGACTAAGATTGGTGTTGTGCTCAAAACTGACTGGATGGAATAAAATCTAAGAGTAAATACATGGGTAATAGCATCACTTCAGTATGGAGTCGGAGTCATAAACTGGCCAAAGAAAGAACTGATGAGTATGGATACAAAGACATGGAAACCATTGGCAGTGCACAGAGCATTCCATCGTAAGAGGGACACCAACAGGTTATACTTGTCCAGAAGAGAAGGATAGGAGAGGTTTTGGTTAGTTGTCAGGATTGTGTTGAATAAGAGGAAAACCGTTTAGGGTGGTCTGTAAAAAATGCTATAGAACCATTGTTGATGCTTGTGAAGAAGAAGCCCAGCATCGTCAAAATTGATAATTGTGTTAAGAAAGAGAAGAGGAAAATAACATACAAAGACAGAAGTGGTATGGGAAGGAAAAAGAATATTAAAAATAAGATACATTTGTTGTTTCTATTGGCAATAAAGGATTGTCTCCGTATTTACATGAAAGGTAAGTTGTATGTGTGTGCAATAAATGTGCTGGTCCCTTGGATTATAGTTACCAGCTGATGTAAAAAGGAGAGAAATGGCCATAATGGCAAAGACGTGATGTAACTGCTTCCACTCACATCACGATGAAGTGTGATATAATGTAATATGTGGCACTAGCACTATGACCCGGTGTTGCCGGGTCATAGTGCTTGTGCATGCATATACAGCTGCGTGCGTGCGTACATACACGCAAGTACTGTCCAAATCTCCGATCAATCACATACAGCTAGCTGGCATTTAATTGGCGTATCAAGTTTCAGGCATTTTGATTGGGTTTTGGATAGAAAATTCACAAAAAAGTCACTTCTATTGATTTTTTTATGTCTTTACGGGGTGACTGGGGAAATGTAAGGATGTGCACGACCACTCTTGGACAGTTTTGAATGGCCATAGAAAGTGCGAGCCCTCTTACTGAAAAATTGTGGATTTGTATAAAGGATACATACACACACATTTTGCCGTTTATATGTATAGAGATGGTATAATACATATGTGTGTGTATTATGTAATATACAAAGAGTTGTAGTGCAATGTAATGCAGTGTTATGTGAAGTGGTGCAATATAATGTAATGTGATATGATATAATATAATGGATATGGTGAGGTGTGTGTGTGTTTGATGTGGTTTACTCACCTGATAGTAAGAATCATTGATTACTGGTCCTTCAGAGGTTCCGTTGCTGCCATTGCTACTGCTTGGTAATGGCTTGGATATCAGGTTGACCAACAAATAGGCAGCCTTCAACAAAAAGAATTCAGGTATTACTCAGTGATATGGAGTATATACGATAAAATAAGTGGCTATGTAAGACAAGGGGGACTTATAAGGGATAGTGCTTTTTATGTGTGAGAGAGAGAGTGTGGGAGGAGGAATGAGAGAAGAAAGGGATGAAATAGAGGAAGACAGTGTGTGTGTGTGTGGTGGTGAAAAAGAGAGTAGGGAGAGATAAGAGAAATAAAGAGGATGGAAATAGTGTGAAAGTGTGTGTGTGTATGGTTATGTGATTAGCGAGAAAGTGGAAAGAGATGGGAGAAGAAAGATGAAGAGAGAGAGGGAGAGAAAAAGCAAGAGAGAGAGAATGTGTATGTGGCTATGTGAAGAGAATAGTGAGAGAGAGAGAGTAAAAGATAAAAGAGAAACAAGATGAAGGGGAGAGAGAAAGAGAGTAAAACTGAAGAAAGTGAATGGGTTAAGGGGAAGAGTGTATTTGTGATAAGAGAAAGAGAGTGGATGGCATGTAGAGAGAGAGGAAGAGAGAATATGCGTGTGTATATCTACGTGCATACATGAGCTGTAAATAATATATGTGTCTACCTGTTGTCTAACGAGGCTACTTTCAGATGAGTCCAGCAAAATAGTGAAGACTACTCCCCAAATACCACCTGGTATGTGTCGACAGTTGGCTGTGACAAGGGAACGACCAACACTGCTCCAGGACAGAGTGACCGCAATACCAAGACCAGCACATCTTACCTGGGGAATACAAGAGAACATTAAGGATACTGGGAAACTGGCTGACTGTGGGAGGATGTAAGTGGATGTGCACACAATTACAACACACACACACACACAAGCACATACGAATACACATGTTTCTTTATTACCCACAAGGGGCTAAACATAGAGGGGACAAACAAGGACAGACAAACGGATTAAGTCGATTACATCGACCCCCAGTGCGTAACTGGTACTTAATTTATCGACCCCCGAAAGGATGAAAGGAAAAGTCGACCTTGGCGGAATTTGAACTCAGAATGTAACGGCATACGAAATATGGCTATCATTTCGCCCGGCGTACTAACGGTTCTGCCAGCTCACCACCTTTGAATACACACATATATTGACACAGACACATACACAGATATGCACAGTTACATACAAACACAGTTTCTTTTAGAACACTGAAGTTAACGTGAAATTAAAATATGTTCAACCAATTGTCTTGAACTGAATACAAAGCCTTATCAACATAGGTTCATAATGAATACACTCTAAATCAGTGGTTCTCAACCATTTTTTACCCATGGACACTTTTATTCCTGTTTCACTCAGATGGACCCTCTTAACCATGCAAAATAATTCCTTATTATATTTTCATAATTAAAATATTATTAGGAATTAGATAAAAAGTTGTCGAATTATTTTGAGTATTGTAGAAATATAACCAATTTAATGCAAAAAATTTTAACAACAAAATCTTATCTGTCTCCATATAGACCCTCGATGAGAACCACAGCTCTAAATGATCCCTACTCATCATCATCTAAGTGGGAAAGGGGTGCTGGACGAACCAGACGGCTGCACCAGACTCCAATCTAATCTGGCAGAGTTTCTACAGCTGGATGCCCTTCCTAATGCCAACCACTCCGAGAGTGTAGTGGGTGCTTTTAAAGTGCCACCGGCATGAGGGCCAGTCTGGCAACGCTCGAAAATGGTGTTTTTTACATGCCAACTGCACAGGAGTCAGTCCAGCAGCACTGGCAACAACCTCGCTTGAATGTTTTGCTCACATGCCACAGGCACAAGTGCCAGTGAGGCGACGCTGACAACAATCACGCTCAAATGGTGCACTTTACGTGCTAGACAGCTGCTCTGGCAGTGAAATGAACACAGAATAACTCTTAATAGCAAACATTGAATTTTAACAATTAAATACAGAGCCTTAATAAACATTGAGTCTCTTTACAAATAAATGGTCTTAATATGTTGTTTTAGTAGATTAAGAAAAGGTTTTGATATGAAACAATGAGACTTGATAGACATAATAAAGCAAAGACAAATCTATTGCTAGTTTCCCATACACACATAATAGAGATGTGAAGAATTAAAACTTCCTGTGGTCTATTACTGTAACATACCTCAGGATCTCGGTAGGCCCACAGCGTTAACAACCAATTTAAACCAGTTTCCATCAAAAGCCGGTTCTGCTCCTTCATGTACAACCAATGCTCTGGCCATTTCTAAGAGAGAAATAATTAACATTTGTCTTGTAATTAAGTTATTTTAGTTGGATATAATAAATAACAATATTTACATTATTTACATTCGACAGATGTAAATAATGTACATTTTAGTACATTTTCAGTGCTTATTGTACTTGTGCACCTTCCACACACAAAAGCTATTTTCCCTGTTAACTTTTCTCTGATATTGCTGCACCTCTTAACATGTCCAAAGCTTACATCAAGTGCATCTTATGGAGTTTCTACCTACACTTTTTCTACAGATCAAGCAGGGCCATCTACCTAAAAGGATTTGTGATTTGTCTGCCTTCCTACTTACTTTTTTGTTTTTGCAAGGTTAACTCTAAGGCCCTTTGATTCTTCTCTAGTTCAGGTAGTGATTCAAGCTATAAGAGCAAGGTCATCAGCATATAGGGGGGATCGGGTTTACATTCTTCATCAGAGAGGGTCTTTGTATTTAGGTGCAACCATGCATCCTTCTGTTTGGTGAGAATGTAATCAATCTGGCTAACACAGGCCCCTGATTGGTAGGTTATCAGGTGGCTGGCTCACTTCTTGAAGTTCGTTGTTTGCATCACAGAACTCTAGTAGCCTTGTTCCTTCTTCATTTCAGGAGCTAAATCCATGCCTCCCCCCCTGCACACTATGGAAGATACCAGGTTGTTGTTTGACATGCCCATTGAAATCCCCATCTACGAAGAGGAGATCATTGTCACTCGTCTTTGAGGCAACCTGCAAACTGCAAAAGAATATCATAAAAGTAGTCCTTCTGTTCATTATCTCTGCCTATGCTCCGCAAGTATAAGCAGGGACAATTGTCGTTAGACTCGCCTAAGCTTAACCCATTAGTGCCCAATTTTTTTTATTTGATTTATTACCAAACATCTTTTTTTATACAACTTTATCTGACACTAACTATATAAAAAAAAATGTCGTTATAATATTTGAAAGACACTCCAGTCTTGATGACTGACTAAAGATGTTTCAGAAAAATACAGGTGTTGCAGAAATATGATGGATTATCCTTCTGGTCCTAAAAAAAGGGATCATGGGTGCTAATGGGTTAAGCACTTTATCACCCACTCTGGCTCTCACCCTAATAATAATAGTTTCAAATTTTGGCACAAGGCCAGCAATTTCAGGGGAGGGTTAAGTCAATTACATTGACCCTAGTGCTCAACTGCTACTTATTTCATCAACCCCGAAAGGAAGAAAGGAAAAGTTGACCCTGGTGAAATTTGAACTCAGAACATAAAAACAGATGAAATGCCGCTAAGCCTACCTCATTTTCTGAATATATTTCCATCTCTAAAGCAAGGTGCTGGAGACACATAGTGGCTGATTTCGTCACCCCTTTTCCCATGTATGACATCACGGTGCCACCACGACCAATGTGGAAAGCCGATATAATCTGTGAAATAAACAAACAACAACAATGATGGTTTCAAATTTTGGCAGAAAGCCAGCAATTCTGGAGAAGGGATAAAGTCGATTACATCAATCCTAGTGCTCAACTGATATTTATTTTATCAAGCCCCTAAAGAATGAAAGGTAAAGTCAACATTGATTGAATCTGAACTCAGACTGTAGATGGACAAAATGCAGCTAAGTATTTTGCTCTGCATGCTAACACTTCTGCCAGCTCAACCCTTATATTATTATTATTATTATTATTATTATTATTATTAAGAAGGAGGTGAAGAAGAAGAAGGCGAAGAAGAAGAAGAGGTGAAGAAGAAGAAGAAGAAGAAGGAGGTGAAGAAGAAGAAGGAGGTGAAGAAGAAGGAGGTGAAGAAGAAGGAGGCAAAGAAGAAGGAGGCAAAGAAGAAGGAGGCAAAGAAGAAGGAGGCAAAGAAGAAGGAGGCAAAGAAGAAGGAGGCAAAGAAGAAGGTGAAGAAGAAGAAGAAGGTGAAGAAGAAGAAGGAGGCGAAGAAGAAGAAGGAGGCGAAGAAGAAGAAGGAGGCGAAGAAGAAAGAAGGAGGCGAAGAAGAAGAAGGAGGCGAAGAAGAAGAAGGAGATGAAGAAGAAGAAGAAGGAGGCGAGAAAAAAGCAAAAGAAGAAGAGAAAAAAAGGAAAGGAATAAGAAGAGGGAGTGCGAAGAAGAAGAAGGAGATGAAGAAGAAGAAGAAGGAGGAGGCGAAGAAGAAGAAGAAGGAGGCGAAGAAGAAGAAGAAGGAGGCGAAGAAGAAGAAGGAGGCGAAGAAGAAGAAGAAGGAGGCGAAGAAGAAGAAGGAGTTGAAGGAGGCGAAGAAGGAGGCAAAGAAGAAAAAGAAGACGAAGAAGAAGGTGTTGTTATTGATGATGATGATGGTAGTGATGATGATGATGTTCACAAGGAAGATGATGGTGGTGGTGGTGATTTGTGAAACTATAAATTTGTAAAAGGTGAATATTTTACCTCCAACAAACAACCAAGAAGCTTCAAAGTCAGACTGACTCCATCAGTTTCACTAATTTCTCCGCTCCAGCCAAGCCTGAAACAGTCAACAAAAACGGACAGAATTACTCATCTTATTTCATCAGTTTCAGTCATTGGACTGTGGCCATACTGGGGCATGGCTTAAATCAACCCCAGTACTTATATCTTTTTTTGTTTTGTTTTTTTTTAAGTCCTGGTGCTTATACTATTTGCCTCTTTTTGCCAAACTACTAAGTTACAGGAATGTAAACAAACCAACACTAATTGTCGAGCACAAGCACATTGCCAGCCTCACCCGGCCCCCGTGCCGGTGGCATGTAAAAAGCACCGTTTGCCAGCCCCGTCTGGCACCTGTGCAGGTGGCACGTAAAAAGCACCCACTACACTCACGGAGTGGTTGGCATTAGGAAGGGCATCCAGCTGTAAAAACACTGCCAGATCAGACTGGAGCCTGGTGCAGCCTCCTGGCTTCCCAGACCCCAGTTGAACCGTCCAACCCATGCTAGCATAGAAAACGGACGTTAAACGATGATGATGATGATGGTTTATGCACCAAAATGACTTTGGGGAGCCAAAAATTCCATATGAAATACAACAGCATTAAAAAAGACAGGGATAATAATTGACTATTTACACTATATACTACATCAACTTGTATGCCAGAAAGTAAGGTATACTCCCTGCTATATTGAGACACAATCATATGAAACTCAGTAAAGTCAGTAAAGATGCAACTTACCTTGCAGTGACATGCATCAGACACTGTAACGATGCTTGCAGTGGTGCTAAGTTATAAAAATGTGGAGCTTCAGCAACATTTAGGTGAATGAGTAACATTTCAGTTAAATCTCCTCGTAACTGTTCTATCTTTAACCTATTTTAAAGAAATAATTAGAAAGAAAGGTAAACTAAGTATTTTACCTCTTGCAGTTATATTGGCATTCACATAACTAATGAAGAGAACAACTAAGTGAATCAAGGCTACCTCTTTGTACAAAGAAGAAATAAAAACACTATCTCAGTAATGATTATATATATATATATATATACTCTTTTCTCTCTTTTTACTCTTTTACTTGTTTCAGTCATTTGACTGCGGCCATGCTGGAGCACCGCCTTTAGTTGAGCAAATCGACCCCAGGACTTATTTTTGTAAGCCAGTACTTATTCTATCGGTTCTTTTTGCCGAACCGTAAGTGACGGGGATGTAAACACAACCAGCATCGGTTGTCAAGCAATGCTAGGGGACAAACACAAACACACACATATATATATATATATATAGATATATATATATATATATATATATACGACAGGCTTCTTTCAGTTTTCCGTCTACCAAATCCACTCACAAGGCATTGGTCAGCCCGGGGCTATAGCAGGAGACATTTGCCCAAGATGCCACGCAGTGGGACTGAACCCGGAACCATGTGGTTGGTTAATATATATATATATAGGGATCTCTCGAAGTTGTCCATAGGTCCTGGCCCAAAAGGCGTCTTGAACAGGTGGGTCAGGTATTCCTCGTTGACACCCAGGTTCGCCCCGAGATCGTCGTTGTTCCCCGCCCCCACTAATGCCCTATAGAATGCCTTGGTTGTGATGCAGTCGCTCAAGGTCGACTCAGGACGACATAGTTGCTCAAGAGCAACACGACACTCACGGTGTTTGCTTTTGTTCTTTTTTTTGCTCCTCTTCCTTCTTCCTTTTCTGGCTATTTGCCATTTCTCACTGCTTTCGTCTTCTGACGAAATTTCTGTGGAATCGGAAGGAAGGGTAACGGCATATTGTAAGTGTCTATGTATGTTTGTGTAAATGGTTGTGTTGTTGTTTTCCTTGGTGTTGGTTATTGATTGTTTGTGTGAGATGTATGTGATATAGGGGAAGGGGAATCAGTGTCTGTATTTTCTTTTGTGTTTTTTGTTTCTTTAGTTCTTCCTTTTGTTGCCGTTAGTGTTTTTTCAGCTGCTGTTGTATTCTCAGTTGTTGGTGCTGGTGAGTTTGGTTGACGTGTTTCTTTTGTCTTTTGTGTTGATGCTAGTTGTGGTTTTTTCCAGAATTTTTCTGGTTGTGGTGGTGGTCGTTGTTGCTGCTCTTGTTATTGTGCAGCAGTTGGACATTTGTTTTTTAAATGTGTTTCACTGCCACACCCTCCACCACTACATACAGTTTGTAATCTTCTGTCAGTTGGATTGTAGTTGTAATTTTGTTTTACCCACCCAGTTTTGTTGTTCTGAAATGGCAATTTCCAGGATGTTGGTTTCCTCCATTTCAAAACATATGGCCAATAATAGCCATTGTGTCTCTACTTCCGGAGGCATATTTTTTATTGTGACTTTTGTCACTCTCTGGCCTAGATAAGTTGGTATCATCATTAACTCATCAGTATGGAGAGTCAGTGTTGAGAACCAGTTAACCAGTTTTTCATCCTGAAATCAGACTTGGACAGTGCCGTATTTGTGCCACTAGTTTACGTATTCTTTGTGTGGCCAAACAGGGCAAAGGCATTTTTCAATTTTCTGTTGTGGTGCATTTTCTGTTTTTGGTATAATTTTATAAATGATTGTTTTTTGTCTTTGTGTTTTCTAAGATGGTTTTTGGAATGTTTAGCTGTAAGTTATCTCCTTCTTTACTAAGAAGTGCTTTTGTGTCGTTTATTTGTTGGGCAGTGAATTTGACAATTGTTCTCTTTTGTTTTATCACTTCAGTGAAATTTGTTTTGTCCTTGGTGGTGGTCGTGGTACTGTCAGTAGTAGAGGTGTTAGTTGTAGCAGTTTAAGTTGTAGTAGTGGTGTTGGCGGTACTGTCTTTGGTGGAGGTCACGGTGAATAGCTTTGCTATGATTTCGTTTTGTTGTTGGTGGTGGTGGTGACAGGGCTGTTAACAATTGTGGTTGCAGCATTCACCGAGTCTCTCAGATTTGAATTTGATTTATTTGTATTTTTCATGTTTGTAATTGTATTTAAGTGTGTATGTGTGCAGGAGTTATTCTTTTTTTTCTCCTAGCATTTCAAGGTTAGAGAGAAGCTGGTCCATGAACGAATTTGACCAGCATTCCACTATGAATTTCTCAACATTTTTCAAAGTCGAGATGAAAAATAGAAATTTAAATAAGGTTGAAACTGCCCCTAGGGGCCAATTTCTTCCTTGAAAACATACTCAAATGACAGTTGGGTGCATCACACACCTTGTGTACAAAAATTGAAACAAAATGTGCGCAATAAAAGGTCGAAAAACGCGATTGCCTGCGGAGTCGATGCGGTGACAGACAGACATAGAATTGACATTAGTAATCACATAAATGAACTCAGTTAACAAGGTACACACACATACACAAAGATCAAAACAAGTCCTCAACCACTATTGAGTAGGACCTCACCACCAAATGTACACAAGCATATGGAAGTAATACTTACTTGCTATGTAAAACATAAGGCTGATGAGAGAGAAAGCAGGTGATAACATTGATAACTTCCTTTTCCAACGATCTGCAAGTAGAGAGAGAACGTGTTGTGACAGTCATAACAAATATAGGGAACAAAATACAACCACTGGATAGGTTTGGGCTGGACCCCTCCAGAGGACAAGTGACAAGAGGTGAATGTAAAAGTCAACAGAATGGATTCTGAGAGACTGTAAAAGAAAGGGGATGGCAATGGTGAAGGTAGAGGAATCAATAGGAACGTTCTTACAGACATGGCAATAGGTGTAGGTAGCTGTGAAACTTGCTTCCAAACCATGTAGTTCTTGGGTTCAGTCCCACTACATGGCACCCTGAGCAAATGTCTTCTAATAGCCACTAGGCCAACCAAACCTTTTGAGTGGACTAAGATTTGAAATTGGTATGTAGAATGTCAAAACAAATACCACAAGTTATTTTATTTTGTGTTCTGGTGGTTCTGACCGTTAACCACTTTCAAATTGTCTTTGATTTTGGTAGAAAGCCAGTAGTTTTGAGAAGAGGTCAGTCTAATTATATGTGACCTCAACTCTTGACCCAAGAGTATTGACCCAAGAGTATCATCATCATCATCATCATCACCATCATCATCATCATTAACATCCATTTTCTTTGCTGGATTAGACAATTTGACAGGAGCTGGTAAGCTGCACCAGGTTCCAGTCCTCTCTTCTGGCATGGTTTCAGCAGCTGGATGCCCTAAAGGCAAAATTGACCCCAGTAGAATTTCAACTCAGAACATAGTAATAATAATAATAATGTAATAATGATTTCAAATTTTGGGACAAGGCTAGCAATTTTGTGGGGAGGAAGCAAGTTGATTACATCGACATCCAGCAACTTTCTGATACTTATTCTATCAAACCCAAAAGATAAAAGGCAAAGTTAACCTTGGCAGCATTTAAACACAAAGCATAAAGAGCAGTAAACATTTTGTCCAATGTGTTAATGACATTGCCATCTCACTGCCTTAATAAAAACAAAAGCACTCAGAGAGCACAAACCTTCACCAAGGTAACACGAATGTCCTCTCAATGATCAGCCAGAGATGGTTTTTAAAATGAGAATATCTGAAATAAATTCAACTGCTCTCACAAACGAGAATACTAAAAATGAACCCGACTGCTCTCAAAAATTAAATTTAAAAAACTGGAAAAATAATTGAGAATCCTTGTCCAGTAACCGATTGATCCCAAAATCTAATCAGTTTGTGCCAGTCATGAGGCCAAACATCTCAAAGTTTCATCCAAATCCATCCAGCGGTTCTTGAGATATCTTGTCCACAGACAAACAAACACGACTGAAAACACCTCCACCTTCACTAAGGCAGAGGTAATAATAATGGTTCTGAATTTTGGTACAAGTTCAGGAATTCTAGGTAAGGAAGTAGTCAATTACACTGAACCCAGTGACCATCAAGTACTCATTATATTGACCCCACCCCCACCCAAAGGATAAAAAGCAAAGATGTCCTCAATGGAATAAACATAAGAAAGAAAGAAAAATAGAAATGGTTTGTAACTTTTTCAAGGCAGCCATGCTCTCTGTGACATCATGGATTCCCTCAGTTCTGTGGAGAAGGTTATACAGTGCTGCCTTAGGATTATATACAATATTTGCCAACCACTGTAGGATGTGTAAAGGAACAGTGCCACTGAGCTTGAAGACAGAACCAATGAAATACAATACTTCACACAACAACCACTGGTCAGGAGGACTTGATGGTACAACTTGTAGAAATCTGGGAAGAAAAAACAGAAAAAACATACTGGTGTTTAGTGTTTTATTGTAAATTTTTTGCAAAAACATATATATACATATTCATTTAGTCTTTTTTATTTTTATGCATTTCAGTTCAAAGGTTGTGGTCATGATGGAGCACCATCAGTGTCATCACTTTTCCAATGGCCATTCTTATGCAATTGGTTTCTGGTGAAGGAGAGAATTTGACACTGCTGCCCTCTTTTGAGTTTCTTATTGCGATATCAGTTCGTCTGAGACTGAACAGCAGGAAGTCAAGTTGTTTCTTGAAAACATCTACCCATACTCCATGTAAGTCCCTTGGATGTTTTGGCAAGGTATTAAATAGCCGAGAGTCCTTAAATCCCAAGTTATTGCAGTACATAGATACATATATATATACTAGCTGGTGTACCCAGAAATTCCCGGGGGTAAAGATGTTCTATTGAAATGCCTTATTACTCTGATATAAGAAAGCAATTTCATTATAACTGCCACAAAAGGTGTATTTTCCGCCACGAAAAAGTACAAAAAACTGTCAGCTGGACGATGGAGAGATTGTTGGAGTTTGGCGAGAGAGGTTTTCGAAGGTTGGCGAGAAAGATTGTCAGAGGTTGGTGAGAGAGAGGTTGTCAGAGGTTGGCGAGGGGCAAAGACATTACTTTGCTTAGCGAAGGCATCTGAGAAATGGATAACTGCTGTCATTCACAGAAAAACTATTATCTTACTGTGAGAAAAGAGCTGTTGAAGTGTTAAGTGAAATTTGGTAATCGAGGCATGAAGCCATTACAAATACATTGTGGAAGAAAAAATTTATCTACTGTTTTGGAAAAAGTGTAACTGTAAAAATGCAGAATTATCTGAGTAAAGGATTTAAAAAAAAGTATTTATGTATAGAAATGTATGAATGAAGTCTTCAATGTTTAAGATTCAAATTAAAGAAGTGCAATAATTTTTAGCAGTTCAAAACAGTGAGTAGTGAAATGTAGAATTTGGTTGGCTGATCGTGAGAAAGAAATATTGATCACTTCGTTAAAATCTGCAGGTGGTATGTGTTATTTCCCTTGAGTTGTTTAAATAAAATATTAGTAATATGTAGTAGATAGAAGGATCCATTGAAAGGGCACTATTATCGATTTTTTTTTTCAACAATCTAAGTATGTCAGAAGGTTTCCCGACATGAGCTCTACTCACATGTCAAATAAAGTATAAAATTGATATTGTCTGCAAAAATTAGAAATAGGAGACACAAAAAATCAATATTCAAAGTAATCGAACGTAAACAATGAAATTGTTTATTTCCCTTGAGTGTTTAAAAAAGTATTGTACAGGTGCTATGGGTTAATTCCCTTGGATGTTTAAAAAATTGGCTATATGAAGTAGATATAAAGGTCCCTTCCAGGGGCCATATTATTGATTGTTTCAACAATCTAAGTATGTCACAAGGCTTCCAGACATGAATTCTAGTCACGTGTTAAGTTTCATCAAAATCAGTAAAACAATGTAGGAGGAGTTAGCTAACAACGCCACAAACAAACACACACTGATTTTCCACATATGTAGTATATATATCACGTGATCACGTGACTGACCATCAGATGTTGCTACACATCGCTGGTTACAATGCGTTCGCATTGTTTTAGCTTTCGAACGACGCCACCCCGCTGGCTAAGCGAGCAGGCCAACAGACGAAAGAGTGAGAGAAAGAGTGGTGAAAGAGTACAGCAGGGATCACCACCCCCTGCCGGAGCCTCGTGTAGCTTTTAGGTGTTTTCGCTCAATAAACACACACAACGCCCGGTCTGGGAATCGAAACCGCGATCCTCCGACCGCGAGTCCGCTGCCCTAACCACTAGGCCATTGCGCCTCCACATGTAGTGTATATAATATATATACATATATATATACATATATATACATACATACATACATACATTCACACACATATTACACATACACACCCACATATACATAAATATATTATCATTATCGTTGTCATTCTAACATCCATTCTTCCATGACTGCATGGGTCGGACAGAGTTTATTGGGGCAGATTCACCCAGACTCTTATTTGTTCCCCCACTCACTTTAGCCACCCTTAGGTACCTCTTCTCTGAGATTCCTTCTCTCACTGAATTCCTCTCCTTGCCTGCTCCTGACACTCTCATACTCTCACACACCATCTCCATATTTTCTCATCAATCAACAAAGGCTTATTATACTGATGGTTTCCATCCATCCTGTACTGCCACTTATTACCTATTGCTTCCTGGGACACTTCTATTTCTTTCATACACCCCACCACCTTACTGATATTTACCACAGACCACACCTCCACCCATGTTCTATTCACTACATTCTCCTCTACTCTTACCTTTAACCATCTGCCACTCTCCTCTCACACTCTTATGAACCTATCTCACCACCACCATTCTTGATCTTCAGTGTGTATTCTCTTTTATACCCACCTTCTTCTATCTTGAGAGTATGTCCTGATACTTTGTCACCACCATCATTGCCTTCTTTCCAGCAAATCCCACCTTTATAATTATATGAGGTAGTCATGTATCTCTTGTACAGCAAGACATCTGCGCTTGTCCCTCTATCATACTTCAGCCTACCCCATCTCTGCTACAACTCTGCTCAATTGAGTGGTATTTTCCTTTGATTTGTGAGTTATATGCCAATTTCACTATTGTCAGTTGCATGAAAAAAGTACCCAGTACAGTCTGTAAATGTGGTTGATGTTAGGAAGGGTATCCAACCATAGAGACCATGCCAAAATTGATACTGAAACTTGACAGTCTTCTAGCTCACTGGATCCTGTAAAACCATCCAACATTAGCAAGCAGAGAAAATAGACATTTATTCTATATATGCATCGTAGGGGGAACCAGCAAATGGTTTTTACACTACTTGCATACAGTAAGTTCGACTCCAATTCGTTTCAGGTATGTGATGTTGGTAGGCCGCAAAAATGGCAAAATATCGATGCTCATCGCTCCTCAATGTAATTTGGGGCAGACTGTTTCACCTGTCTATAACGTTCAGGTGTGATAACATCTGGTACTTTAACGGAGACATGCCCACCACGCTAGTTTGCAGCCTACCACCAAACAGGCAAAGCACATACAAAATAGGCCCAAACGCGGTTGTGTGGTTGAGAAGTTCTCTATGCAAATCCAAATATATAAGCCAAGTTCGATACCTCGACGAAGCTACTTGAACAAGTATCTTCTTCTATAGTCCCGAGTAAACCTTGTGGGCGAGGTAATTTAGCAGACGATCGTCGTATTTATAGCTAATGTGAGTCTCTACCCAAGTCCCTGTATAAAGTTATGTAAACATCAATTGAGTTACACGTGCTGTATTTCCCGTAACAAATACGGATCGGTAAAATTGAAATAAGTAATTTGCGGGTGGGATCGTTACGGTGCCCCAACATGGCCGTAGACAAATGACTGAAAGCTGTGAGTAATTAAAAGAATACTAAACTCCCTGGAAACAACTGATTTTTTTTTAATGAGAGTTTAAGAAGATTCTTTGTAAAAGTTGAGCAAAGACTAAAGGTTGTTCCGAAAGTTGTGAAATTTGATGAATGAAATTTAGTGTGGCGGTCGAACGAAACCTGTCTTATTTGGGGAGTTCAATTTTGTTTTAATTTCGTTTGACGGTGTAAATGTATTGTGAACAAGGGTAGTATTAAGTCGATTGTATAAATTGTTGCTCTCCCCAACACACACTCACAATACACATACTTGAGAGAGAGAAAAGAGAGAAAGAAATAGAAACGGGGAGCTATATACACAGGTATATATACTTATATAGAGAGAACGGACTGATCGATCGATCTGTCTGTCTGTCTATCTGTGCGCGCGCGCGAGAGAGTTATGAAAGCATAGAACTATAAAAGCTGGTATATATAATAGTTCATAGTTATAGGTACTACTTAAGAAGAGTGGTCCCGGTGCGCGCACTCGCGCATCCGCGCTAGCTAGTCGATCCTACAACGACTACCTAGCAAAGTAAATAAAACACAAAATAAATTATTTGGCATAGTTTCGGTTGTAGTAGCACAGATTTCCGTCGATTTCCGTAAAAAACTTTATTTTTTTACATAAGTAATGAGAGCGAAAGAGACTAAGAGGAAGCGATTTTACGACGAGAAGGTTTCTCTTGAAGTCGGCCTGTGTGTGTTTGATGGGGTGTGGGAGACAGACAGTATGTTGTGTAAGTGAGTGCTTTGTTAGTGTGCGAAGAGACAGAAACATATACACATACACCGAGTAAAAAATTACGATGAATCGGCCAAACATACATACATACACACACACACATACATAGATACATACACACACACATACTACATTACATACACACACACATACTTACACACAACACACACATAGTACATACACACACACACATACATGCAGACATACATATACACATACACGAGTAAAAATTACACTGAATCGACCATACATACATACACACATACACACACCACACATACACAGATACATACACACACACACACACACACACACATACATGCATACATACATATACACATACACCGAGTAAAAAATCAGTATCTCTCTCTTTCACAATTACTCTCTCTGTCTCTTCGCACACACTAACAGAAGCACTTCACTTACACAACATACTGTCTCCCACACCCCATCAAACACACACACACACACAATGTACATCAATGCTTCCCCTAGACGGTAACTTCAAAGACAAACTTCCCTCGTCATAAAATTGCTTCCTCTTAGTCTCTTTCGCTTCATTACTTATGTAAAAAATAAAAGGTTTTTACGGAAATCGACGAAATCTGAGCTACGAATGCGAAATTCGCCAATTATTTTTTTTACACTAAGTAAATAATTTTTTTTAAAACAATGTAAATAAACACCAAAAACACAAATTAAGGATCGACTAGTCACGACTAGCTAGTGTGGTATGCGCGAGTACGCGCACCGGGCCACTCTTCTTAAGTAGTAACATATATATATGTATGTATATATGTGTGTGTGTATATATATATATATATATATATATATATATATATATATATATATATATATATATAGTCTCGTTATTCTGGGTTGTCTTCATTCTGTAAAGTGGAAAAGTTTGTGGATCATAGTCTGCGAGGATCGCTTATTTTGGCAATTGGTGTGAAGTGTTGGGAGCTGTGCGTGCGCGTGACACACAACACACAATAGTTTGGATACACTTGCGTGACATGAAACACACACACAAACACTGAATATATTTAACTGCCGATTGCCTGAAACCAAAACAACAACACAAAAGTTTTCATGAATGAATCTGGCGGAAGTGTTTAATGGCAGGGAGCAGTGCTTGCGCCGTAAACTGTTACTGGCAGAACTGATATACTCAATGAATAACAATATCCACTTCTCTCCCCTTACATTAAAGAGTTCTCCCTCACACACACACACGCATTTGCACTGACATGGCTAAGATGGCTCGTCTCTCTTCAATATACGTCCCTCGACGGACAGGCCAGCGTGAAAAACTCGACCCCAATTAAGATCGAACCCAAACCACCTGCTTTGATGGTCACGGAAACACGGCGTGCGGCTATATACAGTATTTTCTAGGCTGATTTTGTGACTGCCTCCATAGCTCAGTGGTTAGAGCACTGGTCTTGTAAACCAGGGGTCGGGAGTTCGATCCTCCCTGGGGGCTGGTACACAACATACTTCGCTCCAATACTTTTTTTAAAGGTCATTTCAGCTCGTCGAGGTTTTACACGATTCGTCTGTTAGCTATTGTTTAATTATACATAAACTATAGATTTGAGAGCATGACCTGGCATGGAGAGTTACAGCTAGGACAGAAGCCATATCACACATATGGCATTTGCCATATTCTGAATGCCTTACTCCCTGGGCATGGACACATTGAAACTCCGATGTCTTGCAGCTGACTTGGCAGACACCCATAAAATTATAGTTTGAGAGCATGACCTGGCATGGGAGGGTACAGCTAGGACAGAAGCCATATCACACATATGGCATTTACCATATTCTGAATGCCTTACTGTCCTGGGCATGGACACATTGAAACTCCGATGTCTTGCAGCTGACTTGGCAGACACCCATAAAATCATTAACCATCTTACAAACAATAACTCTGAGCACCTTTTCAAACACCCATGGACATGTCATGTTTACAAAGTCAGAAAACAGCACAGCTCCCATGACTTTCAGAACATTTTTTCACGCTAAGAGTTGCTGAAGCATGGAACAGACTGCCGGCATCAGTTGTTAGTTGTCAAAGCACTGCATCCTTCAAAATTTCCATGCTTCCTGAGATTCGCCAACACTACACCTGATTTTCCCCCCTCCATACACACACAAACATGTATCTGACTAGTACACTGTTCACTTTCCAGACATTTGTACATTACTGCATATACTTTATACGCACTTTTTGACAAGTTGTGGTGCACCTGAGCACCATATACAATAATTTCATTATATTATACTTCAACAATGTTTTTTTTCCCCTTAACCAATTAAAACAGTTTCTTAAATTTGAAAGATTCATAGATACAAAGAAACAGGAAGCAAGAGAGATGAGAATGGAAAAGAAAAAGGTGGACGGAGCAAAGCAGTGGAAGACGGAGGGGAAGAGGTGATGGGCCGCACATCCCAGAACAAGTGTGGTGCTCAGCCATGCCCCACAGTTATCACTGCCATCCATATATACATGCTTGTCCTTTACAAGTGCCAGTGGCACATAAAAAGCACCCAGTACACTCAGTAAAGTGACCAGTGTTAGGAAGGGCATCCAGCTGTAGAAGCCATGCAACAACAGACAATTGGAGTCTGGACAGCTACCCCAGATGACCAATTCCATGTCAAACCATCCAACCCATGCCAGCATGTAAAACAGACATAATAATAATAATAATAAATAATAATAATAATAATAATAATAATCCTTTCTGCTATAGGCACAAGGCCTGAAATTTGGGGTGGGGGACTAGTCAATTTCATCAACCCCAGTGTTCCACTGGTACTTAATTTGTTGACCCCAAAAGGATATGAAAGGCAAAGTCGACCTCGGCGGAATTTGAACTCAGAATGTAAAAATGG
This sequence comes from Octopus sinensis, assembly GCF_006345805.1. Lineage (NCBI taxonomy): Eukaryota > Metazoa > Mollusca > Cephalopoda > Octopoda > Octopodidae > Octopus > Octopus sinensis. The sequence goes on from NC_043013.1 coordinate 15,012,885, forward strand.
ATGAAATACCGCTAAGCATTTTGCCCAGCATGCTAATGATTCTGCCAGCTCACTGCCTTAATAATAATAATAAATGCCCTGATGCAATACCAAGCAGTGGCTCTCATGGCTCCTGATCTTAACTGACTGAAAGTGTTATCAGGTACATGTTTTGTCTTGGTGTAAAAGATGGGCTACAGTAAATATTCTGTTCAATATTGCAGATTTGTTTGTCAGTTGCCTGATCGTAATCAGTTAAGCATGGCTCTGACGATATGTGCATCTCTGATCACACACAGAAGCAGTGGGAGAGCAGCATAGGCATGTGTTGAGAGAAATTCTTTGGGATTTCAACAATTCACCACGTCTGAATAAAAGTCAGCATGGAGATGGGTAGAACATCTTTGAGTCTGGACTAAACATTATTGTCACCTCATTTATCATTGTTTTAATGTCTACTTTCCCATGCTTGCACAGTTAAGACAAGAATCTCTGAGGTAAAATTTCTACATACAGATGCCCTTCCTGTCACCAACCCTCACCTGTTTCCAAGTAAGGTAATATTTTCCTTCCTCTTGTCACCACTTGTATGACAGCAAAGTTTCTTTACAGTCAGCACAAATTTAATGACAAGGACACACATAGATACAACAAACTTCTTTTTAGTTTCTGTCAACCGAATTCACTCACAAGGCTTTGGTTGGCCAAAAGTTAAGTAGAAGACACTTGCCTAAGATGTCACACAGTGAGACTGAAACAATGTGGTTGCAAAGTGAACTTCTTAATCACACAGCTAGGTTTAAACATAAGGGGGTGAGGTGGCAGAGTCATTAGCACACCAAGCAAAATGCTTAGCAGTATTTTATCCGTCTTTACATTCTGAGTTCAAATCCCACGAAGGCCGACTTAGCCTTTCATCTTTTCAGTGTCAATAAAATAAGTACCGGTTGAGAACTGGGGTCTATTTAATCAACTCACTACCCCTGTCCCGAAATTACTGGCGTTGTGCCAAAATGTGAAACTAATATACTTCCTTAAACCTATTTCATCTTGCAATGATTATGTTTGCTGGCAGAGGGGAATAGCAAAGAAACCCAATGCATATGTGAGGCTGAAATAATGTAATTATTACTGAACTCACCGAGATAATGCTTCGTTCCACTTGAGTTGGTGTAAAGTCTTGCAGGAGATATTTTGGCAGTTTCCTGGCATTACCATGTAAAGATGGAGCACATTTAAAGCTGAATTGACAGCAAAATGATTCGTGGCAGTGGAAATAGCTTGGACAGCCTCTTGAAGGCCAGTGGGTAAATGACTGGTTTTGATAATTAGAAAGTCTGTAGAACTTAATTCCAAATGTTTAGGATACCTGAAAAGAAGATTGATGGTACATTATGGAACACAGCATATGACAGAATATACATCCTGTGTACAGCAATATAAATTTAGTATTGATGTGGTGATAGGTATTTTTTTTGGTGGTGGGGTTAATACATTTTTGTCCCAAACAAGGCTTGAAGTTACTGTTTATTTATGTACATTTAGCATTTATAGTACAATTGGGAAGTAAAGTCGTTTTGTCGTAGAGAATTATGACTTAAAGTTCACACTAGCTAATCATCATCATCATCAGTTAGTGTTCATTTTCCATGCTAGCATGGGTTGGACGGTTTTGACTGAAGGCTGGCAACCAGATGGTTGCACCAGGCTCCAGTCTTGATCTGGCAGAGTTTCTACAGTTGGATGCCCTTCCTAATGCCAACCACTCCGAGAGTGTAGTGGGTGCTTTTTACGTGCCACCTGCACAGGGGCCAGTCAAGGGGTACTGCAGTTACCTCGCTCGAAACTTTTTACACGTGCCACCGGCACAGGTGCCAGTGAAGCGACGTTGGTAACGATCTGCTCGAATGGTGCCCTTTTATGTGCCACGGGTACGGAAGCCAGTTGGCTGCTCTGGCAACGATCACGCTCGGATGATGTTCATGGCACCCTACTAGCACACGCATAAGTGCCAGTAAGGCGATGCTGGTAATGATCATACTCGATTAGCTGCTCTGTTAACGATCACACTCATATGGTGCTCTTTGCACCCCACTAGCACGGATGCTACTATACTATACTAACTACTAGAGTTCACAACAATTCAAATAAGTCTTGTTGGATTTTTATCATAGATATGGCATATAAATAGCCAATATTTAGTAACATCATACAATTACTATTGTGAGTGTCATGGAGTTTAGTAACATCCTACAAACACTGAATAATTTCCCAAAAGTCAGGGTTTTTATAACTGCTCATATCTGAATAGTAAGAAACGTATTTTGTGAAAGATTTCTTTGACGAAAGTTTAGAATTCATATATGGGCAGTAATTTTAAACAATGGGATACCAACAATTATACTTGTTCGGGCAAACAACCATTATGTCATACTGCGGCTTTTTATGACTTGCTACAAATGTTTGCTGAGACTGACATAAAATCAAATAAACTGACTTCATAAAAACAATGTAAAGTCAAAAAAGATGTAACTTCAAAATGACATAAATTGAGGGATGCCTGCAGACATTTCAAATGAATGAAACAAAATAAAGAAGTGAATGAGAGGAATAAGTCTGAAAATAGAGATTACTTACTCAACAACTGTTTCTGATGATGTGGATGAAGTCTGTCCAAATTGTACAAGGCCATTGATACCATGATGCCAGGCAAAGTTCCAAGCAAAGCGAATCATTTCTTTGAGAGATGGCGTGAGTGGATCTAAAGTGGAATATTCCGAAGAATAAATGGAGGTACTCTGAGGATGTATAGGAGGTTTGTATGGGAAGTTGTATCTGAAAAATTGAGGAAAAGCCCATAAAAATATTTTGTAGAGTAGCTCAGTTTAATGACAGTTGTTAGTAAAATAAAAATTGGTAAATTTTACAAATGGAGTAAATTGTAAGGAGTATCTTGTGGGAGTACTGAGTAAGAGGGACTACATTAAGAGAGTACTATATAAGAGTTATACTATCAGAGTCATCATCATCATCGTTTAACATCTGTTTTCCATGCTGGCAAGGATTGGATGGGTTGACAGGAGTTGGCCAAACTCCCATTGTCTGTTTTGGCATGGTTTCTACAGCTGGATGCCACTTTACAGAGTGTGCTGGGTGCTTTTTACATGCCACCAGCACAAGTGCTTTTATGCAGCACAAGTGCAATTTTAAGTGGCACCACCACGAGGGCATTTTACACATCTTTTACAGACAAGATATAAATATATAAAAATATACACACTTTTTATACAATATAAATATATAAACAGTATATACATACCTTTTACACACAATATATAAATATATAAAAATATACACACTTTTTATACAATATAAATATATAAACAGTATATACATACCTTTTACACACAATATATAAATATATAAAAATATACACACTTTTTATACAATATATATATATAAACAGTATATACATACCTTTTACACAATATATAAATATATAAAAATATACACACTTTTTATACAATATAAATATATAAACAGTATATACACACCTTTTACACACAATATATAAATATATAAAAATATACACACTTTTTATACAATATAAATATATAATCAGTATATACATACCTTTTCCACACAATATAATATATACATAAACATTATATACAACTTTTAATATATAAAGAGAGAATACACACCTCTTACACACAAAATAAGGCATCGAAAACTTGATGAACTTTGTTTTGTCATCTGGTGATTTACAACTGAAATTAGATTTTAAACAGATTTTATATACAAATATACATACATACACACACAAACATCATCAAGACAGTAGGCTGCCTGCCAAGTATCTCAATTAGAGAGAAACAATATACAGCAGACACATATGTAGATGTACAAATCTATATATATATATGAGCAAAACGCCCAAATCCAAACTTCTCTGCTAGGTCTTCAACAGTTATGATGGGATTTTGTTCCACCAGGGTTTGCAGGAAATCCTTGTTGAACTCTACAGATCTCCAGGACAAGGCTTGTCTTCTAGGCCCATAGTAACCAATAATGTGTTGTTTATATACAAGCCCCTCGATTTTAACTAAAAACCTCAACCTTCATGGAATTACTGACCAACACCATATCCTCCGGAAAAAGACAAGTTGTGAACATTATTCTCCTGCCTGTATTCTTCTAACTACTTGTACTCTTTTTTATTCTATTTTACTACTTTATTCTTCTATTTTATTCCTTATAAACTGAATTTTATTCCTTGTCAACTGTAAATTTTGCCCATCTAAAATATTCATACTTTGTCTCTGATGATGGAATACCCATGCAGGGACATGCTAACCAACCACTTTGGTTATCCCAGAAACAGCTGTAAGACTTCAAATTCATATATTACACACATGTCTGTATATTGTGCATGTGTGTGTATAAGAAACTGGTAAATCACTTAATGCTACTTAATGTTTGATGCAATCATTCAAGTGACATTTACAGAGGTCTTTTAGGTAAAAAGAAAAATAACACATACGCTGCATCTGAGAGAATCACTTCATCAAACAAGAGAAAGGTCAAGATTTTGGTGACCTCATATTTTAAGGATTCCTCTTGGTCATGTAGCAAAGCAACTGAAAAACAAAAAGGACCTACATTAATTGTCAAAGCAAAATAGAGAGTGAGAGAGCAAAGTAGTGGAGGGAGAGGTAGAAAGTAAATTGTAACCTTTTCTTAATGCAGGGACAGGATCACAAACCTTGTTCATTGCATCAATTTCTGTACACAATTAGCATTTATTTTATTAATCTCAGTATGATGAAAAGTCCATCTTAGCAGGATTTAAACTCAGAATTCAAGGAAGGGTGATGAAACAAAATATTGATTTCTAGCATAGGTCCAGAAGCAAACATTTTAGTGGTCAAGTATAGTTGGTATGTCAACCTCAGTATATAACTGTAAATTTATTTCATCAATCTCCTACGTCCAGAAGAGAGAAAGGTAAAGTTGATACTCAGTTGGGTGATATAACCAAGTATCAAAAATAAATTCATTATCATTGGGAACAAATTGAACACATTTAAGGAACAGCTGTAGTTCAATTTATTATGGTAGGGGACAAACCTAACCTTTCAGGGATAACAGTAGCCCCACATTTTCTGGTAGGGAACAAACCTAACACATTTAAGAGACAGCTGTAGTCCTACATATTATGGTAGGGAACAAGCTTAACATTTAAGGAACAGATGTAACCCTACACATCATGGTAAAGGATAAATCTAACATTCAAAGGAAGTTGTAGCTCTACATACTATCCTAGGGGACAAACCTAACACATTTAGGAGACAGGTATAGCTCTACAAATGGTAAGGGACAGACCTAACAAACTGAAGGGGCCGCTGAAGCCCTACATGATATATCATAATACATATAATAGAGGGACAACTTCAGCACAAACAACTAAAGCATTCTTTTGCAAGACTGCAAACAAATATCACCATTTGTATTTACTTTTGCTATTTAGTTCTTGTTTTGAATCAATATCAAAATGCAAATTTAGTCTTTGATTAAATCTAAACCAATTACGAACTTTGTCTTGGTGCAAGGATGGCGTCAATAAATTAAGTAGCAGTCCAGGGTGGGAGATTAGTATGAGATGACATACAGCATCTGTTCTAGTCCCTTCGCATTCTAAATTTGAATTCCACCTCAGTGCTGACAGTCAAAGCTAGTCACCTGACCATGAGAACACTGCATTCAACCCACAGTTAGCAGGCATGTAGGCCTATAACCAGAATAGATAAGCTTGCAGCAGCATGCTATGGCTTTCATCCAGTAGTGTAGATTGACATCTGAATGGCATGGCAATCAATGATCAATATAGTAGGAAAAGAAAGAGATGGAATCAAAAGAGAACTGACCTCGTAACAAGCTGTAGTATAATTCTTCTTTGTCCTTCAGTCGATGTCTTTCAGTACTGTTGTATTGTAGGATCACAGACAGAATATTCACGCAACAAGGAAGAAAGATGGTGTAGTTAATGAGTCTCTGCTAGAGGGGAAAGAAATTACAAAACAAACACAAAAAATTAATGAAAAATTAACAAAAAATATTACAAAGTGGAGAGATTCAAACGAGAGATTTTTAATGAAACATGAAGCTGTAAATTTTTTAACAAAAGTAGAGTTGTCAACTGAATCAGCCCTAGTTCAAAACTGATGTTTATTTTTCTGAACACCTGCTCCCATTCCATCCACTTAGGGGAGATGGACAAAAGGGAAAAAATGGAACACTGTCTCTTTATAACGAAGTTTAAAGGTGGTACCCCATTATGGTCCCAGGTGGGGTAGCTAAAAGGAAACTCTTTTAAGGTTATAGAATTGGTCAGAACTCAGGGATATAACTAAACAGTCATTTTAGGACTCCCTGTTTTTGAGGGGGTTAGGGACAAGGTGCAATTAATGTGGGTGGTTTGAGGGAAGACAAGGATACAAACCAGAAACCTGGTCCAAATGCTCGCAACAGAGTGAACTCTAATGATATCTAATGATCCTGTGGTGATGTTAAACCAGGCAACGAGGTAACTTTGCCATCTAAGAATACATACAACCCTCCAATAGACTTTCATACAACTTCCTATGTATCTTTTCTTTTTTTTACATAGTAGCACATGGGTGTGTATGTGAGAGAGACAGAGAGAGAAAGAGAGATAATGATACAACCAAACATATGCTGTGTCACATTTTATCACACATAGTAACATGTAGAGGGGGAGTGAGAGAGAGAAAGGTAGGAGGGAGAAAGATAATGATTCCAGAAGACATATGCTGGCAGTAGAGGAGTGTAATTCATACTTAAATCTGGTATAAAATCAAACTCTGTTCAGATCTGATTCCATTTCTGATACAGGAAGAAAATCCTAGTATTTAAGTTGCAGTTTTAATGAACAACACAATAATAAGGAGGCCAAAAATAAGAAGCCCAGAAATTTTGTAGCAGAAGGGAGCAGTTGGTTGTGTTGACCCTAGCATTTTATTTTATCAACTTTGGAAGGATAAAAAGCAATGCTTAGCTACTAAATGGGTTGTTACTCAGAGCACACTTCATACAGGCCCTGCTGATGGAACTTCCATGATTGTAAAGTTTGCTTTGTAGGGGCAATGCCTACACCCAACTCCTTTGGACCTAGAGATTTCTAGAAATTATCCACAGTTTCCAGGCTGAAAGCCCTTTATATATAAGAAGAAAAAAAAACAATAATAATAATTCTTTTTTTCAAGGGGCACAAGGCCAGTAAGTTTAGAAGAGAGGGTAAATCAATTACACCAACCCCAAGAGGATGAGAGGTGAAGGTGACTTTGGTAGAATTTGAACTCAAGAACAGAGGCGGACAAAATACCACTGAGCATTTTCTCTAGTGTGCTAAAGATTCTGCCAGTTCACCACCTTAATAATAACAATAACCTTTTCTACTAAAGGCAGAGGGCCTGAAATTTGGGAGGAGAAGCTAAGTTGATTACATTAATCCCAGTGCTCAACTGATAGTTGGTTTATCAACCCCAAAAAGGATTCAAGGCAAAGTTGACCTTGATGGAAGGAATCTGAACTCAGGATGTAAAGACAGATGAAATGCTGCTAAGCATTTAGTCCAAAATGCTAACAATTCTACCAGCTCACTGCCTTCAATATAATAATAATCATCATCATCATCATTGTTCGATCGTGGTCGAGACAATGGAATTTACTGTGTTACACCAGAGTTCACGGTCCATCATAGCATTACGGAGGTCCTGTTGCTGGATGCCTGTATCCCTGGAGATTACATCAGGGTAGGAGAGTGTGCGCCCTCTGGTATCGCGAGCAGATGGCTTCCAGAGGAGAAGAGCAGAAATTACCTCGTTTTCAGCTCTACAACAATGTCCAACAAACTGGACTCTTCTACCTTTCACAAGAGATGATACAGGTGGCAATTTCCCATATATTTGTACTTTGGTTGGATGACGCTTCCACGAGAGATTTTGAGCTCTCATAAGGAGGCGAGTGTAAGTTCCATCCAACCGCCTCTTAAGCTTCTTTGATAACGTCCAGGTTTCTGAGCCATATAGTAGAATTGGTTTGAAATAATAATAATAATAATGATTTCAAATTTTAACACAGGGTCAACAGTTTTTAAACGTGGGGGAAGTGGATTACATTGACCCTAGTACTTGTCTGGTAACATAAAGAGGGATGAAATGTTGCAAAGCATTTTGTCCTCCAGCTTGCTGCCCTGATAATAATAATGATGATAATAAAGTTTACCTCAGATGAAGCTTGTTCTTTTAAAACACTTTTATGGATATAGAACAAAATTTCTTCGATGCCACCAAGTTCTTTGAAGATGTTATGAAGATTGTGATCTGGAGAGTAATAATGAACAAAGAATGTGAAAAGCAGAGGTGAAAGACATTTTGACAGAAACTGACATTACAAACAAGATGGTACGTGAGGGAAGAATAAGTAGTTTGACAGGCTGATTTTGTAGTGGATCTAATGACTTATGTCTTCACATCATTAGCAGGTTTGTATAATGTTTGGGGATGCTCACACTGCTAGAAATAGCAGTCAAAGCTCTCTCAACTCCCACTGTATGATTATAAAAAAGATGGAGTGTGAAATTTGAAAATGTAATTATAGATACAGCAGCCAACTGGCTTCCGTGCCGGTGGCACGTAAAAGGGCAGCATTTGAGCATGATCGTTACCAACGTCGCCTTACTGGCACCTGTGCCGGTGGCATGTGTAAAAAGATTCGAGTGAGGGCATTGCCAGTACTGCCTGACTGGCCCCCGTGCCAGTGGCACGTAAAAAGCACCCACTACACTCTTGGAGTGGTTGGTGTTAGGAAGGGAATCCAGCAGTAGAAACTCTGCCAGATCAAGATTGGGGCCTGTTGCAGCCATCTGGTTCGCCAACCCTCAGACAAAATCGTCCAACCCATGCCAGCATGGAAAGCGGACGTTAAACGATGATGATGATGATGTTGGGAAAAAAAACAAAAATAATGACCAGATGGTCACAGCCAGAACACCTTTAATTAAAAGGTGGGTGGAATTTGAAAGAAGTTAGTCATGTGTGCATATGTGTGTACATGCATGTATGCATGTTACTGTCTCCTTGTCTTGACATAACGTAATAGTTTAACAAGCATGATCACCATACAAGCGGTGTCCGTTTCTAATATTCCATGGAAACATGTCTGGCAATGGGCAAAATATTGTTATCCTTGGAAACAGGTGAGGGTTGGTGACAAGGAAGAGCATCCAGCTATAGAAAAACCTGCCTCAACAAATTCCATTTCACATGTGAAAGCATGGAGAAAAGTGGATGTTATGATGATGATGATGACAAAAGACTTAAAAAATAGATTGAAGAAGACATATAATACTTTTTATGCAGAGATTCCCAGGGACATGGCATGTATTTCAAAGATTCCTCAATAATAAAAAGATTCAGAATAATGAATTAACCTAAGAATTTAGAAAAATAATTTCGACTATTAAGATGGTGTTAGGTTTCAATTTAAACCTTTAGCATTCGGATTACTATGTGAAATGTAATGCTTCTTTATTCACATTGTTTTAAATTAAATTATGCATTAACTCCATAGCTTTGAGACTTCAGAGATGTGATTGTTTATTTTTAAAATGGCATTGTAGTGTAGGTGTGAGAGGCCAGATCTAGCTGGTTTGAACATAAAACAGGTAGAATATTTGGACTGGATATGGCTTGTTTAAATACTAAAGGGTTAGATCCTTTTAAAGCAAGAAGCTTCTATCATGGAACCAGAGGTAATCTCAGGCAGGTTGGTTTCAAAAGAATAAAAAATCTCACACACAGATATGTAACTAGAGAATAGTTTCACTTTAACAAAATTTATAACTACAACATGATGGTGTTGATGAAAAGAATATGAAAATGGTACAAAGTAGATGCTTAATTTAATCTGAGAAAAATTATGTAAACTTACCAAGTAACATAATAGCAAGCTGTTCGAGAGCTGACTTCTTCATTTCTTCATCAAGTGTCTTGGAACAGAATATGTTATACACTTTGGTTACATCATCAGCCTAGAAACATAGACATGCATACGTTTTATATATATCTTATATCTTTTGTTTCAAAGCAGGTAGACAGGCAGGTAGCCATAAATGGGGGAAGGGTGTAATGTCAGTCGATCAGGATGAGAATTAACCCGGATGAAATGCAATTCAGTTTTGTAGCTGGGAGGAATATTACTGACGCTCTCTTCCTAGAGAATTGACAACAGAGAAATACTTAGCCAAGAGTAAGCTGCTATACTTGATATTTGTTGACTGAGAGAGGGCCAGTGGCAAGGTACCCTGAAGTGTGATTTGATGGTTGCTGAAGAAACTAAGATAGGCTTGTAAGAGCAAAACAAGCTATGTATAGAGGTAATGTACAAAGAGAGAGTAAGCAATGAGTTCAACAATGAATTGAGTATTAAAGTAGGGATTCATCACGGGTCTCTCCTCAAAGCACTCCTGTTATAGTCCTCCAAATTATAATAGAGGAGTTTAAGGTCAGGTACCCATGGGAACTCCTATGTGTTAATGATCTAGCATTTACAGCTGAATCAGCAGTTGGTGTATAAAAGAAATTTCAAATGTGGAAATGAAACCTAGAATTGAAGGGCCTCAATGTTTACTGAGTGAAGATTCAAGTATTAGTAAGTAGTAGAGAAAAAAAGGACCCTGCTATCATCTAAGAAATGGCCATGTTCAGTAAGAAATACCCATGCAGAAAAGAAGTAGACAAGAATTCCATATGGTGTACATAGGTAATTTAATTAGCAGTGGATGTTCTGAATCAATCTTTGCTAATTAGTAGGTAGAGTAAGAATGGGTTGGAAAATGTTCAGGGGACTATTACCACATCCGGCAGAGGCAGTAAAGGGTAGAATTGTATGATATTTGTATAGGAAAAGAGAGGACATGCCAAGGAAAGCACAAACTGAGTAAAAGCTGAAACAAGGTAGAGAAAACTTCTTCATACTTCTGTCTAAACCATTTTCCAAAATAATAATTATTGATTTCTAAGATGGAGACAAAGGCACAATTTTACTTTTGGGAGGTGATGAGGACAGAATAATCAGTTAAAAGTTTAAGTTGGTTTTACCATGATTGAAACTCAGAACAAAGACTAAACATTATAAGTGTTAGTTTGGTGATCTATTGATTCTGCTAGTCTACCACCCTAACATAGAATCACAGAAATACATAAAGTTAACTTACATTAAAGACTGAGGTTTCTTGTTCCAACTCCAACTCCAACAGCTGTAAACATGGCATGGAGAAGAAGTCTGGTAACTCAGGTATCTTGAGGTCATTCACCTGGGGTAGCTTCAACTCCTGCTCCTTCTCATGACAGATGAACCACAGCAGGTGTGTCACAGCCTCACAACGAACTCTGAAATAAACAAGTACAAATCACAATCACGACAAAATTAAAAAAGGAGAGGAACCTATACATGATCATCTGACCAGCTAGAAATAGTAGTCAAATCTCTCTCAAATCATATCAACATCATCGTTTTCTATCCTTTACTTTTCCATGCTTGCATGGGTCAGATCTAATTTGTTGAGGCAGATTTTCCACAGCCAAATGTCCTTCCTGTCACCAACCATCACTTGTGTCCAAGCAAGGTAATAATTTCCTTTAGCCAGACATGTTTTTCAGAGATTGGCAATGGTGATGCTCATTACAACAATCATCACATGATGTCAAGACAAGGATACATACAAACACACACACATATATGATGGGCTTCTTTCATTTTCCCTTTTGCTAATTCACGCACAACGCTTTCAAGGCCCAGCACTACAAAAGCAGATACTTGCTCCAGGTGCTATGCAGTAGGACTGTACATGACTGGATAGAGCTGAAATAATAATTCTCAGGGAGATGTATCAAACCAAGGAATGTAGTAAACTTACTTGCTGTTAGGTGAGAACATAAGTCTTAAAACTCCTCGGAACTTCTCACAGCGAGGTAAGGATGTTGGTCCACTTTCTTTATTAGGTTCCACCATCCCAAGAATGCAATATCCGAGAGGGGTTTCAGTCTCAGCATATGACTACAAATGAAAACAAAACAGCTCCATGTTAACCAGTTATAACATAATTCTATTGAATGTAGATGTGCATGCATGTGTGTGTATGTAGACAAATTTTTGTCCACATGTGCATCTAGTGGTAGCAGTGGCAGCAAGCTGGCTGGATCGTTAGCATGCCGGGCGAAATGCGTAGCCATATTTCGTCTGCTGTTACGTTCTCAGTTCAAATTCTGCCAAGGTCGACTTTGCCTTTCATCCTTTCGGGGTCGATTAAATAAGTACCAGTTACACACTGGGGTCGATACAATCGACTTAATCCGTTTGTCTGTCCTCTCTGTGTTTAGCCCCTTGTGGGTAGTAAAGAAATAGGTAGCAGTGGTAGCAAGAGTAACAGATGTATCAAGTTACAAAATATAGTAAAGCAATATTTACCTGTAACAAAGGCAAAGATTTGGCCAAAGCAGCGATGAATTCTTGCCAAATATCACCATCTACAAGAAGCTGAGCTTGTAGCAAATACAAGAGGATGTCAGCAGCTAGTTGAGAGATCTAAAATGAATATATATATTTGTCACAATATATGGATTTAAGAAATCCAGTATCAATTCAAAATAAACAATTAAGTTACACCATCTAGAAAATTACATATAATAGAAATATTAAAATTAAAATAACAATAATATTTTACTTAATTTACTTAATCATCGGCATATTATTCATCATCATCATCATCGTTTAGCGTCCGCTTTCCATGCTAGCATGGGTTGGACGGTTCAACTGGGGTCTGGGAAGCCAGAAGGCTGCACCAGGCCCAGTCTGATCTGGCAATGTTTCTACGGCTGGATGCCCTTCCTAACGCAACCACTCCGTGAGTGTAGTGGGTGCTTTTTATGTGCCACTAGCACAGGTGCCAGACGAGGCTGGCAAACGGCCACGATCGGATGGTGCTTTTTACGTGCCACCGTAATTTTAATATTTCTATTATATGTAATTTTCTAGATGGTGTAACTTAATTGTTCATTTTGAATTGATAAAAGGTGTTTTTTTTCTAATGTATATATATATATATATATATATATATATACACACACACACACACATATATATGCACATACACACACATGCATATATATGTGTGTGTGTATATGATATATAATGGGAAAGGAAAAAAAAAACAAAAATAATCCGTATAATCAAGGGTATAAATACCTTTTTATCCGTGTCTGCCATTCCAAAGAAAATAATTTCATGCAGAACTATTGGATTAATTAAAAATTTAATTCCCAACTGTAATGATGATGATGTGTGAGCTGCAATTTCGTTAATATTTAAATATTCCTGTAAAATGAAACAGAAAACGTATCTTATGGTTTCAGTAATTAGTAAGATTTTAATTAATTATGTTTCTTTAGAAAAATGTCTGATTGTCACTTCTGTTTTTGTCATTGTTGTTGTTCATGTTGTGTTGGTCAGTATTGGATCTATAGATTACATGGTTGTGTGTGTGTGCGCACGCGCGTAGGTAACCACTGATCGTCAAGGTGTCAGAACCGAGGACATGCTAATTAGGTGTTTAATGTGCTGCAATGCAGTTTCATATTCCTTGGCGGATGATGATTACTAGAAATTTATTTAAGGTGGCAAGCTGGCAGAATCGTTACAGCAGTAAAAAAAATGCTTAGCACCATTTCTTCCAATCCTACATTCTGAGTTCAAATATTGCTGGGGTCGACTTTACCTTTCATCCTTTCAAGGTTGATGAAGTTAGTTGAGTACTAGGTACAATGTAACTGACTTACGCCCTCCTCTGAAATTGCTGGCCTTGTGCAAAATTTGAAATCAATTATCTGAGTGTGTACAAGTTTACCCATAATTCTAACCAGTATTCCAGATGCCATGAGTCAATCTGCTCTGAGATGGCATCATACAATGCCTTAAATTGACTGTGCACAAGAGATAGCAAGGTAGTGAGGGCATGAAGCTAGATGCATATTGTAGTAGCAAGGACATGTGGACAACCAAAAATGGTTGTCTACCAAGGCAGTGAGCTGGCAGAAATGTTAGCATGCTGGGCAAAATGCTTAGTGGTATTTCGTCTGCCGCTACGTCCTGAGTTCAAATTCTGCCGAGGTCGACTTTGCCTTTCATCCTTTCGGGGTTAATTAAATAAGTACCAGTTACGCACTGGGATCGATATAATCGACTTAATCCGTTTATCTGTCCTTGTTTGTTCCCTCTGTGTGTAGCCTCTTGTAGGCAGTGAAGAAATAAGAGACGGTTGTCTACCATCCAAGATCATATATTGTCATAAAGATAATACATGATCTTGGATGGTAGACAACAACAACCACCACCTCCTCCTACTTTTTCTGGTCCTTAGGTGCCTTTAGCTGGGTCCAGTGTTAAGAAATGTTCAGGCCATGACTTTAGTCTGTCATCTTCCTCTGATCAATCCCACATGTCCCAAGAAAGAGGTCAAGGATGCTGACCTGTCACCTGTGATTTAGAAATATTTCAAAAATTGCTTTTATCTTTGGATGTCCCTTTTTATTACAAACTACTCAACTGTGAATTAAGGACTAATTTACTTTTGTTTGTCAGTCGAATATATCAGAAGTCACAACATAATGACTGTTTACATCTAAACACATAACTATGGAGTTAGTAGTCTAGTATCTTAAACATACAGCTATTGTATTTATAACAAGGTTTGAACACAAAACCATGGAGTCAGTGGTTCAGTACCTTTACCACACAGCTATATAGTACCACCATCTATAGTAAGGTTTGAGCACACGACCATGGAATCAGTGGTTCAGTACCTTTACCACACAACTATCATGTCTATAGTAAGGTTTGAACACATGACCATCCAGTATATTACCTTCATAGCTATTAGATCTAAGGTAAGCTATGTGACCAGTAGACTATCCTCTTCACTTCACAGCCAGGCATTATATCAGATATACAAACACTTACTTTCACAAGCTTCAGAGTATATTCATATGATATTTCCTTCACCCGTGTTTTGGAATGAGCCAGTAATTTCACAAAAATCTCAAAGACTTGTGTTTCCTCTTTCAAGCGACAAACATCCAAAGTTCGGCAACTGAATATCAAAATAAAGATAAATACAAACATGCAATAACAAGCACAGATAATTAATTAATTATTCTAACACTGTACAAGGTTCATTCAAGCAGGGAGGGGATTCCGATTCATTATTTCTCAACCATTTTTACCCTCACTCCATTTGGATTTTATAAAATAGATATCACCACCATGGACAAAATATGTGTGTGTGTGTATATATATGTGTGTATGTAAGTATAGATAGATGTGTGTGTGTATATAAATACACACACACAAAAAAGGACAGACTTTAGACAGGATGTCCCTCACACAGACATACAGACCCAACTCTGAAATATATCGTGCTTTTTAACACAAACATATTCTGTTGTGTCTGAGGAGAGTCATTTTCTTTTTGTGCCTTATAATATAACACACTCACCAGTAAAATTTCCACTTATTTCTTTTTTATTTTCCTAAAATTTTCTTTGCATCTTGCAACCTTTTCAATAGTTTTGAGAGTCAAAATTATTGAAAAGGCTGCAAGACGCAACGAAAATTGTAGAAAAATAAAAATAAGAAAAAAGTGGAAATTTTACCGGTGAGTGTGTTAAATAATAAGGCACAAAAAGAAAATGACTCTCCCCAGACACAACAGAATATGCTTCAACACACAAACTCATATAAAGAATCTTGCAAACCAAATCCAAAAACGAAATAACACAAACATCTTTAAAGAGATTTTTTCCCAGACAAAAACACTACAGCTTCTGGCATTTAAACAACACAAGTACGTGATATTAGCAATGTTTATATTACAGAAGCTGTTTCTAGTGCATAATTTGAATATATTTGACTTGTAAAATGCCATTGCAAATCAGTAAACAGTTTATACACAATCTGTGTGTATTTCAGACTCACAATTCATTCAGAATTGAGGTGAGAATGCAGCAGTAATAAGCCACAAATATGGTGAAATATCGTATCTGCTGCTCTTGTGATCACTTCAGGAGTGATTTTATTTCAAAGTATATTGTGTTTTTTAGCATTATGCATGAAGTGATTTTATTTCAAAGTATATTGTGTTTTTTAGCATTATGCATCTTTAAAAAGAATTTCCTTGGACAAAAAAAACTGCAACTTCTGACATTTAAACAATATACATATATTAAGTATGTGATAATAGTAATGTTTATAAATATATACATACTCATATACATACAAGACAAGGCATAAATAATGGTTGTGACATTTTTTTAAAGTAATATACATTTATAATATATATATATACATGTATGTATATCTGTGTGTGTGTGTGTGTGTGTATGTGTGTGTGTGTGTATATATGTGTCATCATCATCATCGTGTGTGTGTGTGTGTGTTCTATATATATATATATATATGAATTAGAAAAAAAAACACCTTGAGGATTTAATTTATCGTAATGGATTATGTAATAATTTAGTATTTCAAATGAATTTTTCCCTGTAAGAAATCCCATATATATACTTATATATTATTCATAATATATTGAGTAAATTAAATTGATTTCACAATATATATTTTGACAGTTAAAAAACGTGTAAAGTTAATAAAAGAAAACGGAGAAGTAAAAATATAGTGGATAGTTGGTTAAATTTATGAGTATCACAATGAAATAGTAATACATATAAGATTCATGATATAAGGAGACCTTATTAAACAACAAAAACACTTTTCTCATTAAATATCTGAAAGGACACACCTATCCCTGAAGATATCAGACTAAATGTGTTTTTTTTTACATCTAAAATAGCTTCAATGCTGATGATTCAAACGTAAAGCCAGATTGAAACATATGTAGGATTTTTTGGGTTACTTCTTTGGTTATTTGTTTTGTTGATCAGGTCCCCTTATATCCTGAATCTTATATGTATTTCATTTTCATTGTGATACTAATAAATTTAACCAAGTATCCACTATATTCTTTCTTTTCCATTTTCTTTTATTAACTATATATATATGTATGTATGTATGTGTATACACACACACACAATAGGCAAGTGAAGTAATAACAAAGTGAATGAAAGGAGAAACACCCAAATCTCACTATTGCGAACAAAAGTCAATGAGTCTGTGAATAAATTGCACGTGTATATGGTAAGGGATTCCAAGTAAACAGCTGCTGGCTAGGTCAAGTAATTCTGTAGAATCATCGTCCTGAAAGAGAAGTACAGTTTAGTTGATATATTTGGTAGAAATATACGAAAATATGGCAAAACAGAAATAATTTTTTTGATAGATTTTTAGCATTTTATAACAGATAATTGAGGTGAGAAATGTTGATGTATATATTTGGTTGAGTTGTATGTCTTGACTAAGGTTTACCATTTTGATATTCGTAATACATACTGGTGTCAGATATGCTAACACATTATATAGAATGGCATAACTTGTTTAAAGTTTAACACATTAGCTATAATACCAATAGTGTTAGTAAGAAAGGAACAAGTATGGCTCTGTGGTTAAGAAATCTGCTTCCCAACCACATGGTTTTTGGTTCAGTTCTGCTACATGGAACCTTGTGCAAGTGTATTCTACCATAGCCCTTGGGCTAATCAAAGACTTACGAGTGGATTTGTTAAATGACAACTGAAAGAAGCCTGTGTATGTACGTATGTGTGTATGCGTATGTGTCTGCATGCTTGTTTATATTTGAACTTCCTTAAAAATCACTGAGCCACAAATCATGATGTTATTGCTATTTTCCTTGTCAAGAAATTGTCTGCTGGATTTGTGCCTTTGAAGATGAAAACAGGTAAGGGTTAGAAACAAGAAGAGCATCCAGCTATAAAACAATGCTTAGGGTATTCAGCTCACAATTGTAAGGTCATGAGTTTGATTCTTGGCAGCATGTTGTATACTTGAGCAAAACACTTTATTTCACGTTGCTCCAGTCCACCCAGCTGGCAAAACTGGGTTGTACCTGAATTTCAAAGAACCAGCTTTGTGACATTCTATATCACGCTGAATCTTCCTGAGAACTAATGTTATGGGTACGCATATCTGTGGAGTGCTCAACCCCATGCACCTTAATTTCATGAGCAGACTGTTCCATAGATCTGATCAACTGGAACCCTTGTCATCATAACTGACAAAGTACCAGTCCTCTAACCCATGTTAAGCTCTCTCAATGGCATTTAACTGTATTTTTGAGTACAACAATTTATTCAAAATTACATACAGTCATCTAATATCCAAAAAAGAACATATTAAATTATCAGGGACTGCTACCTTCGAATGACTGACATCCTATCCTGGAGTACATTTAACTTTCAACCACTCTGTTAATGGAGAGCTAGGATAGAAGAGAGAGTGATCTACAACAATGAAATGCTTACCACTTGGCTAACTTTTGCAAGAAAACAGCAAGTACGTTGTAAAGAAGTGCAAACTCTTGCCGTGTGTGTGTAAAGACAGTATTTTTCGTGGGCTAATTGATATAAGTAACCCAAAATAGCAGCATGCAGATCAGGCCACATCTGTGACACACATTCATCAAAGGCTACAAGTTCTATGGCAGTGGGTAATATTTCCGGCATCGAAGACTGGATCTGAAACATTGGTAATTATAGAAATTGTTCATAAAACAGTATTTTAGGGAGAAAAGAAAAAAAACAGAGATAAACAACTACAACAAGAATAACAAAAACCAATTCAACTGTGAGTATGCATATAACAACTGACAACTGATGCTGGTGTGTTTACGTCCCCGTAACTTAGCGGTTCGGCAAGAGTGACCGATAGAATAAGTACTAGGCTTACAAAGAATAAGTCCTGGGTTCGATTTGATCGACTAAAAGGCGGTACTCCAGCATGGTCAAATGACTGAAACAAGTAAATAAGTAAAGAGAGTATATATATTGGTGAAAGTTACACATACAAGTCCTTTGTAAGTATGTATTTATTATGCTTTTACTTTGAGTTTTATTTAAGTCCTTATGAGAATTCAGGTTAGCTGCAAACAAAGCAACAAGACTTTTTGAGTTAAGAAAGTTCCCAATGTTTGTAAATTTGTAATTGAGTTGATGTATCGGTTGAATTGTCAATGCATACACCAAAGTGTGTGCATCTTTTCATTTAAAGAATCTCATATGGAGAAACTTTGGAATGAAGGTGTGTATGTATGAAACTGTTTATATTTGCACTACTCTGATAAAATTGCTGAGCTGTAAGTGGTGAAGTTTTTATTTCCCATCAACAACTCATCCACTGGCTTGGCACGAAGGTATGATGTGGAATAAGAAATCCCTTACTTGTAAAACAGGTAAGAGTTAGCGACAAGAGAGCATCTGGTTATAAAACAATGGAAACCAAAATGTATAAAATACTCACCTTCTCTACAGTAACTAACTGCTCCAGGAAAGAAACCAGAAAACAGCTGAGAGCAATAAATATCTGCCTGGATTTCACAATGAGTTCCTGCGAGGTTTTACGATTTTCAAAGAGTTGGTTTCTATGGTGATGCTGCTGCAGAAGTTCACATATTAACTCTATACAGTCCTTTAGTTTATTCACCTGGCAACAGTAAACAAACGATAAGAACAAAGATTCTTTACCTTAACACGTGGGATTGCTGTTGCAATGTCTAACACATGCAAACATGGACAAGGGGACATTAAAAACATGATGATAACACACACTATTATCACAGAATAAAAAAAAAATATATAGGTACAGGCACGGTTGTGTGGTTGAGCAGCTCACTTTGCAACCACATAGTTTCAGGTCCAGTTCCATCCACTATGTAGCACCTTAAGGCGGCGAGCTGGCAGAAACGTTAGCACGCCGGGCGAAATGCGTAGCCGTATTTTGTCTGCCGTTTACGTTCTGAGTTCAAATTCCGTCGAGGTCGACTTTGCCTTTCATCCTTTCGGGGTCGATAAATTAAGTACCAGTTACGCACTGGGGTCGATGTAATCGACTTAATCCGTTTGTCTGTCCTTGTTTGTCCCCTCTGTGTTTAGCCCCTTGTGGGTAGTAAAGAAATATATGTAGCACCTTGGCCAACTATATTATACTGCTCCAAGCAGACCAATGCCTTATGAATGAACTTGGTAGATGAAAAATTGTACGGAAGCCCAATATATACGTGTAAGTATGTATGTATGTACACACATATGTGTGTGTGTGTGTGTGTGTGAGTCCTTGTGTTTGTCCCTCTCCCTGGCTTGACAACAGGCTGGTTGGTTTACATTACTGTAACTTAGTGGTAGAGCAAAAAGGATGAATAGAAGAATAAGTATCAAATAAGATGCTGTGCGTGAGAAGAGCCGGCAGGACAAGTGATACCATAACCCGTGGCCTTTAACTAGGATGTAGCCAGTCCACTTATGCATACCTTTCCTTCTTGGGACACAAAACTCTGCTTGTGAAGACCTGTTGAGGCAAGTGAAATCGAAATTGATCAAAAATCAGTGCCGGTGGCATGCAAAAGAACCATCCGAATGTGGTCATTGCCAGCGCCGCCTCGACTGGCATCATGTAAAAAGCACCAACCAATCGTGGCCGTTGCCAGCCTCGCCTGGCACATAAAAAGCACCCACTATACTCACGGAGTGGTTGGTGTTAGGAAGGGCATCCAGCTGTAGAAACGCTGCCAGATCAGACTGGGCCTGGTGCAGCCTCCTGGCTTTCCAGACCCCGGTCGAACCATCCAACCCATGCTAGCATGGAAAACGGACATTAAACGTGATGATGAAGCACTGTGGTGGATTTGTTCAAGTAAAATCTCTCAAGACAGTGCCCCACCATGGCAGGAGAGCAATGATTAAACCACATAAAAGGTAAAAGAAAGAGGTTTGCAGACACAGACTACTTAAAATTATAGAGAATATTCTATGTTTGATAGAGAGGGGAATAACATTGACTGAATCACTTACAATTTTCCTTGCAGCTTCACTTTGGTTGCTCCAAATCTCAACAGTAATACTTTCAGAGAGAAGTTCCATCGTGTTTGGCAACAACTGCACAAGAGCTGACACATCCGACAACTGGGAAGACTTTTTAAGTAAGCTAAGGCTAGTGAAGATTAAGTCAAGACAATAAACTGGTAACGTGATCTGCTCCTGCTGTAGTGTCTGTACATTTTCCACTTCTAGCTCATCTGTTGCCTGTAAGGAGGCATCTAAGATCATTTGAGAAGATAACCTGCATGGATCACAAGGAGAAACAAAGAAAGAAATGACTTTTAAAATGGGAAATTTTTTTCAATGTTTGGGAGAGGGGGTTCTAATGACAAGATCAAATGAATAAGCAACAACATCCATGACCCCTTGGAGGGACTCTGAAACTGGTGGTGAAACGACAGGGAGAAAGAAGCCACCACAACACACCAAGTTGTTCCAGTAGGAAGTGACAAATTAATACATCAAATCTGTCCTTACACTGACAACCTGGAATGAATGCTTGCAAACAAGAGTGGACTCTGCTTAAAGCACCCAAAGCTATGTGGTGATGTTAACCAATCAATGGTGAACTGGCAGAAATGTTAGCACACTGGGCGAAATGCGTAGCCGTATTACGTTCTGAGTTCAAATTCCGCCGAGGTCGACTTGCCTTTCATCCTTTCGGGGTGGATAAATTAAGTACCAGTTACGCACTGGGGTCGATATAATCGACTTAATCCGTTTGTCTGTCCTTGTTTGTCCCCTCTGTGTTTAGCCCCTTGTGGGTAATAAAGAAATAGATGTTAACCAATCAACATACTAATCTCACACAAGAGAACAAGCACAGCCCATCTGACACACTTTCCATATAGTTTCTATCAATCTACTATTGCTACCGATGCCTGTGAGCCCACCCCACTTCTTATACATCTATAGTGTACACTGATACACTATATGGAATTTATGGAAACTACTTTTCTGCATATCACATGTAACCAATTCCCTGGTATTCAACTCCTTTTCACTAAAACTTCAATCTTTGCTAAGTTTACATTTAGATCTCTTGATTCCAAGTTTTGCTTCTGCATCTGAAATTTCTTCTTCAGGTTTGCCAGATAAAATATGAAGAACCAGATTATCAACAGTTAAGATTTCCTATGAACAACCACCTAAGTTCTGGTCAACCCCTGTATTTCATCTTAGAGATCAATCTCTTTTGTCTTGATAGCCTGATACCTAGATGTGGAAAGCATTTTCCTATAACATAATGCATGTGTAATCAATAAAATGCCTTGCTACTGAAACATCTGTAACACAAATTGAACTATCATCTATTCTTATAATTTTATTGTGTGTGTGTGTGTGTGTGTGTGTGCGTGTGTGTTTATCTTTGCATCTGTGTTTCTCCTCCCTTCCACCATTTGACAACCACGTTGGCTTCTTTACATCCTTATAACTTAGAGGTTTGACAAAAGACATCAAGAGAATAAATACCAGACTCTTAAAAAAACATGAATACTGCAGTCAATTTGTTTGACTAAAAACCTTCAAAACAGCGTCCCAGCATGGCCAGTCCAATGACCCCATTCTGGAACACCTTTGACCACAGATCCTTTCTATCATGATTAACCACAGGTTGGAATAGCTATCTTCTTAGATCCCTTCTATCAGAACTGACCCCATTCTGAAACAGCTTTGGTCATAGGTAGGTCCTCTCTACTAGAACTAACCTCAGGCGATACAACATCGTGTCCCTAAATATTCCATAAAGATCTTGCAGTTACTTACAAGGGGATGCTGAAAAGTTCTTGGTTTTGGGTAAAGAAAAATACAGGAGGATCAGTTAATTATGATTTTATTAAACATATTCCCCTCTCAGATCCCCACTTATTACAGTGGTCCTTCAATTTTTCTATGCCCAGTAAAAGAATTTGGAAGGTTGGGCCTCCAACCAGACCTTACACAACACCCTTAAAGCCAGGAACTTTTTGGCATCCCCTTATACAATTTATTTCTCTCTTCAAAATGTTCAGCTCATTATTCAGTCTTTGATAAAAACTGAAATATTAAAGAATGAATAAATTTATTTCCTCCAAATTTGTACAGACAAATACCTTTATTACCATTTTTTTTTTACATTGTGGATATTTTAAAACACTACCAGGTGGTCCTTGGAGTGTCTTCAGTGTAGACCACTTAGTTGCAAAAATCCAGGCCAAGTTTCTGGTTGAAGGCTATCCTCTTCCCACAAATCATACAGACCCTGAAAAGGGTCAGAGCACTCCCATTCTTCTAACTAACTAACACATTAAAATAATAAAATGTTTGCTTACCTCTCTACCGAAGACATAGAAGTGTCTCCATCCCTGCCATCACCTGTGCAACGAGAATCACTTTTACCCAGAGCAGAGAAGCGAGTGTCATTGGAATGTATAGAATGGCTGAAAGCTGATCCATTTGGAGAAGGCGCCGATAATGTTGAGATGTTGGACCAAACATCTGTAAAGAGATACAGTGCTGATATAGACTCAAATGCTTATTTCATAATAGGCATAAGGGGTTCATATTCACAGTATTATACAGACAAGAAACTAATATTTCAAATGCAGTATTGCTATGAAAGCAGCTGAAAAATTGGGTATTATTACCCTTATAAGATGAAATGTTGTCAACAAACAACCATGGGACTGAAACCTGCATCTCTCAGAGACTGGCCGAGTACTTTATCATTAAGCTAAACTACCGGCTGACAACAGTCTCCATCAAATTTAAGCACTAAATACAGAGCTGGCATGGGTTGGACAGTTTGACCAGGGCTGGCAAGCTGGAAGCATTCCTAACCTTGTAGGCTCATGGGTGCTGGGGCGATGTAAAAAGCACCCATGTTGGTACTGCATAAAAGCACCCAGTACACTACGTAAAGTGGTTGGCATTAGGAAGGGCATCCAGCCATAGAAACCATGCCACAACAGACATAGAGCCTGGGCAGCTCTTCAGCTGGCCAGCTCCTGTCAAATTGTCCAACCCATGCCAGCATGGAAAACGGATGTTAAATGATGATGAAATGAAACACTGGCAACATCAGTCTCACCAGTTCCAGAGGACCTGTAAAAACCACAGCCACAGCTCCTTCTTCCAGACCAACCTTCCCCAGCTCATGATTCGTTGGCTACCCCTCAACCTGACACAATTTCTACACCTGTCACCTACTCTACCCTCTTCCCTACTTATCATCCCTTAACACTTGTTCTTTGTCATATTCAGCCTCTCATTCCCCATCTCTAACCACCCCTCAATCCCCCATAGACCCTTGCAACCTCTACCCACCCACACTCATTTTGAGGGTACACCCTGACACATGATCACCACAATTTTTATCTCTTTCCAGTCCTGGTCCAATCACTCATACCCTCTCTTCTATAAGTAGCTGTGCAGCTTTACTATAAGGAACCACTTGTGTTCTAGCCTATCTTTTATACTTTAACCCTTCATTCCATAGCATAAAGCTGCCTCCCACTTTACTATAGTTCCACTCAAAGGGAATCTTAGTCTTGTAGGTTGTATAGTGGTCTCATATGTGCCAGTGCCCTGAAAAAAACTCTCACCCAATACACAAAGTGGCTGGCATTAAGGAAGGACCATCGCCTTACTAGCACTTGTGCCCATGCCAGTAGGGTGCCAAGAGCACTATCTGAGCGTGATCGTTGCCGGAGCAGCCAACTGGCTTCCATGCCGGTGGCACATAAAAGGGCACCATTCGAGCGTGATTGTTACCAACGTCACCCTACTGGCACCTGTGCCGGTGGCATGTGTAAAAAGAGTCGAGTGAGGTCATTGCCAGTACCGCCTGACTGGTTCCCGTGCCGGTGGCACATAAAAATCACCCACTACACTCTCAGAGTGGTTGGCGTTAGGAAGGGCATCCAGCTGTAAAAACTCTGCCAGATCAAGATTGGGGCCTGGTGCAGCCATCTGGTTCACCAGCCCTCAGTCAAAATCGTCCAACCCATGCTAGCATGGAAAGCAGACATTAAACGATGATGACGATGATGATGAATCAGCCACAGAAACCATGCCAAAGCAGATTTTGGAGCATGATGCTTTGGACTTGTTGGGTCCAGTCAAACAGTCCAAGAGATGCCAGCACGAAACATGAACATTATATAATGATGATGATGATGGCTCAACTGACCTGGTTTGGGAGTATAAAAAGCTGGGTCCTGGTGGTATTTTAATCGTGTATGTAAGCAACTGGTCAGGCTTCTCAACGTCCGGCTGACTTGAACCAGTAAATTTGGCTGGTTTAAAAAGGTGTTATAGTCCAAAGGTGGAGTAATTTGCTTGCAAGAGAGCTCCAAGACCTCCAAAAGACTCTGTAAAAGGAAATGAATACAGAAAAGATATCAAAACGACTCTCTATAATAATCTGAATCTGTTTATAATAATTACATATCCCAAAATCCTGAGGATCCTTAAAACTCATCCCCTAGCATGTATTCCTTTTATTCACTTACAACTATCTATCATGCCTCCATCACTCAATAAAGAGGTCCCTTTCGTCATATCTAGGACATCATCTAGTGCCAATGCCATGAAAGAAAAAGAAAAATAGCACTCAGTCATCATCATCATTTAACATCCATTTTCCATGCTGGCATGGGATGGATGGTTTGATGAGGTCTGGAGAGCCAGCGGCTGCACCTGACTCCAATCTGATCTGGCAATGTTCTGTTTAATACAGATAATTCAAACTTCCTAATGCAACTCATTTGTATCATTGGTCATACCCACTCTCTTGCTCACCACTCAACCCTACTTAATTTCTACAGTTGTTATCTACTCTCCCCTACCTTCCCTATTTATCATACCTCGACACTTGTTCTTCACACAATCTCCATCTCTAACATTCTCCCATTATCCACCTGCATTCCTTTTTCTGTCCTCATTCACTTCTCACCTCGCACCTTGAGGATCCACCCTGACACATCATCACCATTTTCATTTCTTTCTAGTTCCACAATTCTTCAATAATACATAGTCACGTAGTTCTCCTGCAGCAAGAAACCTGTTCCGTTCTGTGCCCATTCCCTCATACTTTAACCCCTCATCTCCTAGCATAAAACCACCTCCTTCTTTATTGTAGCCCCATCCAGTCAAAGGGAATCTTACAAGCTACATAGTGACCTCACTAGTAGTCGTACAAAAAAAAAAGTTTCAGTACACTCTGTAAAGAGATTGGTGTTAGGAAGGGGCATTCAACTGTAGAGACCATGCCAAAGCAGACACTGGAGTCTAATGCAGTCCTGGGCCCATCAGATCCTATCAAAGTATCCAACCCATACCAACATGGAATATAGATGATGATATAGCATGTTTTACAACATGAAGAAGTCTGTTCCAGACATTAGACATTTTTTGAAAAGAGAGAAAACAAATTGTATTTCCCTCTCTCTCTCTCTCCTCTCTCTTTCTCCAAAGAACAATCATCATCATCATCAAACATCCTTTTTTCCATGCTGGCATGGGTTGGATGGTTTGACAAAAGCATATAAACCTGAGGATTCCACTAGGTTCTATGTCTGCTTTGGTATGGTTTCTACAGCTGGATACCCTTCCTAATACCAACCGCCTAATAGAGCATACTGTGTTTTTTTAATGTGACACCAGCACTATTGAAATAACCACATACCTGCAAGATAAGATCCCTCAACTGAGCGGGGTATAAATCAGAGAAATAAGAAATCATAATAGAGGAAGTGAAGCAGGTGTCTTGCTGAAAAGGTAAAATAATAATTTTCTCTCTGCCCTCAACAGCCTAAAACATATTCCACTCAACACTAAGATATTTTACCTGAGTAATTTGTGGTCTCTGAAGGAAAATTTCAGCAGGAAAATCATAAAAGACAACATCTCTGAGAAATTCACAGGTATTTGCCAGTTCATGGGGGTCTTTGTTCTGGAATAAACTGTAGGAAAGAAAAATAGTCAATGTTCTATAAATCAAGTGTGAAATTAATTCATGCATTATTTTATCAACCCCAAAAGAAAGAAAGGCAAAGATAATCTCTGTAGGATTTGAACTCAGAGCAGATGGCAGTTTTCTTTTATGTCCAAATATCATGAGAAAGAGTGGCACCCCCTCATGTAACTAAGTAAACTGATCTCTGACACTGCAGGCCAGTCCTAGCACTCCAATACCACTCTTTAGATTTGGAGATCTGACCACTGTGGTACAGCAGGCTAAGATGGCTGTAGTGACCAATAAGCAGTAGGTTTTACATAGGAGTGCCCTTCTCCAAGGTTGCCAAGAGAGCACCAAACCACCTGATGGACTCCATTCCTTGATTTGTCGTTGAGTTTGATTCCCCAAGATTTTTCTTTTCTCAAAGCGACCCTGACAGGTGCTACCCTGAATCAGAGTAGACTTTGGAACAACAGTGGCTAAAAGGTGGTTCTACACTTCTTAAAACCTTGGAACTCTTGAACCAGGGACCCACTACCAGATGAGGTTAAAGGTCATACCCAGGACATAAAGACATTAAAAACAATAATATACAATCATCATCATCATTTAACGTCTGTTTTCCATGCTAGCATGGGTTGGACGGTTCGACCGGGGTCTGGAAAGACAGGATCTGGCAGTGTTTCTACAGCTGGATGCCCTTCCTAACACCGACCACTCTGAGAGTGCAGTGGGTGCTTTTTATGTGCCAGGGGAGGCTGGCAATGGCCACGATTGGTTGGTGGTTTTTACGAGCCACTGGCACAGAAGCCAGTCAAGGTGGCACTGGCATCAGCCATGTACGGATGGTGCTTTTTACGTGCCAGGGTAGGCTGGCAACAGCCACGAACAGTTGATACTTTTTACGTGCCACCGGCACGGAAGCCAGTCAAGGCGACACTGGCATCGGTCACATACAGATGGTGCTTTTTACGTGCCAGGGGAGGCTGGCAATGACCATGATCGGTTGGTGCTTTTCTTTTTACGTGCCACCAACACGGAAGTCAGTCAAGGCAGCACTGGCAAGAGTAAAATGTATCAATGAAAACAAAAATCAATAGAGGGAAACCTGATCAATGATTACTTACCTATGTGTAGAAGACAAAACATGTCGGTCAGTTTGAGTTAAAGTGAGCCAAGGAAATGTTCTCATTGTAAACCCTGCAGAAGATTAAAAAATATAATAATTAGGTATAGGCATGGCTGAGTGGTCAAGAAGCTCTGTTTGCAACCTCGTGATTTTAAGTGCGGTTCCACTGCACGACACCTTCAGCAAATGTCTTCTACTATGGCCCCAGGCTGACTAATGTTTTGTGAGTGAATTTGGTAGATGGAAATTGTATGGAAGCTTATTGTGTGTGTGTGTGTGTGTGTGTGTGTGTGCACGTGCATGCACCTTTGTATTTGTTCACCCCACCAACTCCACGTGACAACTGGTGTTGGTTTGTTTATGTCCCAATGACTTTACAGTTTGGCAAAAGAGACCAAAAGAATAAGCACCACACTTAATAAGTACTGAGATTGACTTGTTCAGCTAAACCCTTCAAAGCAGAGCCCCAACACAGCTAGTCACAACTCCATGACACACACAAACACATGCTAGCTCACACACACACACACACACACAGAAGCTGATATGTTTCCAGATGCATACACCTTCACCCCACCCAATCTGTTTGCCCATATACTGTAACCAATTTTACCAAACTAGAAGCTCCACAAATAAAAGCAAAAAAACAAAATAAGGCTTACCTAAGCCTGGTTTAGCCCTTGTTGGGTTTGAACCAACACTGTCTTCATACACCACTCTTTCAATATTGTCGTTCTCGGCTGTCTGTGGATCACATGGATCAGTGGTAGAAACTGGATCTACAATACACAAAGTTAACAATCACTTTCAATGATCAGAGTCTCATGATGGCTAAATATTCCCAGACATTTAGACATTGGGATACAGTCTTTGCAAAGTTATATACATGTAAGGTTACTATTAGAGAACATCAAAGATTATGATACCATCCTAGTATCTATAGCAACTCTGAGAGCTTCAATTGAAAATTTTCTTAACTGAGAAGCATTAGAATAAAGTCCTTCTTTGATGTCTATAGTAATTGTTTTGAAAGAGACAAGATGATATATCCCCAGTGAAGGGTGATTTTGATGTCTCCCTTCACTGAAGTCTAAATAGAAGTGTTTTTGCTACATGTGACTGATACATGTGTAGAAAGTGATATCATCAGCATAGCAGTGAGATAAAAGAAATATACTGATGCAAACTTACCAAAGCAGGCCTGTTGATAATGGATGTGTTCGCACCCATTTGACTTCAGATCTAAATCTGGGATCTTCATCAAATTCTCAAGAATTGTATCGATTTTGTCTTTCAGTGATGTGGGCGAGTCCATTCGTAAATGAGATAAGAAGTCTATAGCACCAATTTCTCGAAGACTCTCACATGCAGTAGAATGCTGAGAAAAGAACAATATATTAATTAACAGCTAAGATTTTAATATAAATGATATTGGATATAATATACAGCAATTTGAGTGAGGAGGAACAGACCCCTAGATGGACGGATTGTTGGTATTTACCATTGCTGAAATTGGGGTTTTTAATGTATATCATAACAAATTAGTGTGTGTGTGTGTGTATAGATGCAGTCATGGCTATAAATTTCTTCCTAATCAAATGGTTTCAGGTTCAATCCCTCTGTATAGCATCTTGGGCGAGTGTTTTCTACTATGGCCCTGAGCTGACTAAAGACTTGCAAGTGGATTTGACAGATGGATATTGAAAAAGAACATCATATGTGTGTGTTTATATATGTTTGTGCTTTTGGGGTTGAATAGTACCAGACGAGTAGTGGGTTTGATGTAATCAACTAGTTCCTTCTGACAAAATTTCAGACCTTATGCCTATCATCATCATCGTTTAACGTCCGCTTTCCATGCTAGCATGGGTTGGACGGTTTTGACTTAAAGAATTATTTCTTTTTCTTTACAAGCCAAAATCTTTGGTTCAAACCCCATATGATCTCAGAGAAACTGGACAGATCAAGGATGTTCAATGAGCTAACATAAAACCTTCAATCTGGTTGCTCCAAACTGATAACATGCTGGGACCTACAGTGTACCCAGTTAGAAAAAAAAAAAGAAAAAGAAATAAATAAAAAAGAAGGGGATCTCTGCCTGTCTTACCTCTGATAGTTGATGCAGCAACCCAAGCACCTCTGACTGCATTGGAGCACTGGGAAAGTTGAACCATTCCAATAAGCGAATAAACAGGTGTTTCTCCTGAACCAGGTCTGACAGACAGACCAATCCATAGTTTAGTTTACTGATAACGTTTTTCAATGCTCGGACTCTGATTTCTTCCAGTTCATGTCCTGAGATGGAAAATTCATTCATTAACACATGGTACAGTAGAATTTTAGTGAACAGGTGATATTTATGTTTGATAGTGGGATAGAGTCAGTAAACATGCAGCATGTGCATCTCATAGTTAGATAGAGTCAGAGAACAGGTGTCATTATCAGACATGTGTCTGATAGTGGGATATAGCTAGTGAACATGTCTGGCTGTTAACAGGAGACACATGTCTGATGGAGTCAGTGAACAGGTGATACTATCAGATATGTGCCCAATAATGAAGAGTAGTTGGTGAGCATGTATCTGATGGCAAGATACAGCTAGTGAACATGTGTCTGATAGCAATGTACAACAAGTGAACATGTACTTGACAGTGTATTATAGCTAGTGAGCAGATCACACATGTATCTGATAGTGGGATATAGCTAGTAAACATGTATCTGATAGTAGTTAACAGGTGAAACATGTCTGATGAATTCAGTGAACATGACATGTCTCTGGTCATAGGACAGAGTAAATGAAAAGGTGTCATGTCGCAATCAAAAATGAGCCACATAGTGGGATATAGCTAGTGAACACATGCCTGACAGTTGGATATAGCTAGTGAACACATGCCTGACAGCTGGATATAGTTAGTGAACACATGCCTGACAGCTGGATATAGCTAGTGAACACATGCCTGACAGCTGGATATAGCTAGTGAACACATGCCTGACAGCTGGATATAGTTAGTGAACACATGCCTGACAGCTGGATATAGCTAGTGAACACATGCCTGACAACTGGATATAGCTAGTGAACACATGCCTGACAGCTGGATATAGCTAGTGAACACATGCCTGACAGCTGGATATAGTTAGTGAACACATGCCTGACAGCTGGATATAGCTAGTGAACACATGCCTGACAGCTGGATATAGCTAGTGAACACATGCCTGACAGTTGGATATAATTAGTGAACACATGCCTGACAGCTGGATATAGCTAGTGAACACATGCCTGACAGCTGGATATAGCTAGTGAACACATGCCTGACAGTTGGATATAGCTAGTGAACACATGCCTGACAGTTGGATATAGTTAGTGAACACATGTCTGACAGCTGGATATAGTTAGTGAACACATGCCTGACAGCTGGATATAGCTCGTGAACACATGCCTGACAGTTGGATATAGTTAGTGAACACATGCCTGACAGCTGGATATAGTTAGTGAACACATGCCTGACAGCTGGATATAGCTAGTGAACACATGCCTGACAGCTGGATATAGCTAGTGAACACATGCCAGACAGTTGGATATAGTTAGTGAACACATGCCTGACAGCTGGATATAGCTAGTGAACACATGCCTGACAGTTGGATATAGTTAGTGAACACATGTCTGACAGCTGGATATAGCTAGTGAACACATGCCTGACAGCTGGATATAGCTAGTGAACACATGCCTGACAGCTGGATATAGCTAGTGAACACATGCCTGACAGTTGGATATAGCTAGTGAACACATGCCTGACAGTTGGATATAGTTAGTGAACACATGTCTGACAGCTGGATATAGTTAGTGAACACATGCCTGACAGCTGGATATAGCTCGTGAACACATGCCTGACAGTTGGATATAGTTAGTGAACACATGCCTGACAGCTGGATATAGTTAGTGAACACATGCCTGACAGCTGGATATAGCTAGTGAACACATGCCTGACAGCTGGATATAGCTAGTGAACACATGCCAGACAGTTGGATATAGTTAGTGAACACATGCCTGATTATGGGGTATGGCTAGTAAACACATCTGATCATAGGATATAGCTAGGGAACATGCCTCTGACAATAGGGTACAGTTCATGAAAATGTATCCAATAAAGGAGTATAGCTAACAAAAAGGTATCTTATGGTGGGGTATGTGTCTAATAGTGGAGTATAACTAATGAACATGTATCAGATAGTAGGGGATGGAACAGATAAATTACTGGAAATTGAAAGATTTAAGACTCTACACTCTGCACAGAATCACTAATTCCATTTCTCTTCCTCATATGAAGACTAGACACTGCAACAACTTGGGTGTCAAAGGAGCATAGATGCTTAATATTTTCAGAGAAAACAAATCTATATAAGCACACATGTTAACACTGACAAGCAAGTGGACAAATTACTGTGTAAGATTTCTGATTAATCTACAGACATGACAAAAGTATATAGACACCCTATAAAACATGGTTTTATGTTTATTCTAACTTGTAAGGATTTGTATATTTTATTAATTGACATTTTTATATTTCAGGCTCTATACGTCACTGTTTAATCATGCCATGTGCAAAAGAAACCTTGGAACCTTCTGAATTTCAAAGAGACTATACTGTGGGTCAATCTGAAAGTGGACATAGCATAAAATCACAGAAAACCTTGGGATCCTGCTTTCTACAGTTAATAGAGTGATTGTGCAATTCACCAGAGAGGATGACCAGGGCCCTCTGACAGGACCCTTCTCTTTGTTAAGAGAAGTGTGGAGGATAATCCTCGTTGCAAGGCCTCTGACATAGCAGAACAAGTTGGTATCAGTCCCAGAACAGCTGTCAGGTATCTCCACAAACTTGGTTACTATGGCAGTGCAGTAAGAAGGAAGCCACTTCTTTGACCAGCCAATATCAAGTGGAGAAAAGAATGGGCCAGTGAGATGGTGGAGAAGACACTAGCATTTTGGGACATTGTCATATTCTCCAATGATCCCAGATTTGCTGTATTTCCTGACAATGGTCAAGTGTCGGTCAGGAAACTCTGTGATTAAGAATTTAACGTGGAAAGATTGCAGCCAACAATGAAACATGGCAGCTATTCTGTGATGATCTGGAGAGCAATTTGGAGTAATGGTCAATCAGAGCTAATGGAGTGTGAGGGAAACAAACTCAGATAAATACATGTCCAGATTGCAGAAAGGACTCATCCCAATCTTCTCAAGTGGTGAAATGATTAAAGAAGACTCTATATTTAGGGAAGATGGGGCTCCTTGTCACACAGCTAAAATTACCCAAGATTTGTTGAAAGAGAATGGCATTAAAAAGCTTCCATGGCCAAGCCAGTCACACCAGATATGAACATATGAACCCTATTGAACACCTCTGGGTCATGATGGACAAGACACTTCATAAAAAGAACAAGGAAGCATCTTCAAAGCCAGATCTTTTGAGATTACTGTATGAAACTTGGCAAGAAATTCCACAAGAGAATATTCATCAAATCAATAACATGCCTAATAGGGTCCTTGCATTGAAAAATGCAAAGGGCATGTCTACTAAATATTAAATATTCACATTATAACAATTAATAAATAATTTAAATGTATAATTTCAGGTTTGAATAAATTTTAATGATTATAAGGGTGTCTATTTACTTCTGTCATGTCTGTGTACACCATTCCAAGACACTGATGAAGGCAGTGATAACAAAATTCATCATTTAACAAATGCAAAGCACAAAACTGTTGATAATGTCCCAGCCCGAAGCCAAAAAAAAACCTAGTAGAAAGATTGCATCTACATGTAAGTATTTAAATATATGCATCATCATCGTTTTAATGTAACCTTTTCCATGGTTGCATTGGTAGACAAATTTTCTACAATTGAATGCCCTTGTTGCCAACTCACACCTGTTTCCAAGTAAAGTAATATTTTCCCATGGCCAGGCATGCTCTTACAAAATATTTAAAATAAATGACACTCCTTGTGTGACAGTGATAGCCATTTTACAAGCATTATATAATACTAGCATTAAAGACCTGTCGTTGCCGGGTCATCGTGCTAGTGCATGTATATATGTGTATATATATGTGTACATATTACATGTACATCTATATATATACATCTGCACATGAAATACAAAATACAAAGTTATATCTTGATATCGCTAGTGATAACAATACTCAAAATATATAACAGACTGGAATTGTTAGCCCGTCTCTTGTAATTTCAATCAATTGTATCTTGTCCTCCCTCTTGTATAGAAGTGTGGCTACAATCCAGCCTACCTCTACTTCTGGGTGGGGACAGGGCATTTTTAATTTTTTTCCGGGACACCCTACGTCCCAGATATAAAGGTAAAAATAAAATATTTCCACTTTGCAAGTTCGAGTCGAGTACTCCCTTGCACGCTCTGTTGACTCGAACCTTGCTTCAATTGTGGCGAATTTACCGCCTCTGATTAGATACCTTTCATAGTCACACCAAGACACTTTTCAAAGGTGCTTTCCTCCATGTGTTCAAATCTTTTTTCTCTACATTGTATACTTTATAGACAATAGTCTTTTCTTTAATTTAATTTCTTATTATCCATCTGGACTATTCCATTTCTGCATGCTAATTTTATTTTTAATTTATTCCCATTCATGTGAAACCACTTATTCAAGTTCAAATCATTGATGCAATTTTATACCAGTTGCTATTTTTACTTTTGTCATGTTACTTTAGTTTGATTTTAATTATTACTTACTACATATAATCCAATTGTTATTATTATTTTTATTGTAAAGTATCTGACATAAAATAGAGAAACGTTTTTGTTTCACTTTTAACACGTAATACTGAAATAGTGGAGAAGATATGATATTGCTATGGGCTCGCTCTAGGCAAGAAGTTGAACATTTCTTTTGCCCATGAAACTACATGGACCCTAAGTAAGGCATGTGTAAAATTTGAATGGAATTGGTTGTGTAGTTCTCAAGTTTTAGGGAATCGTAGTGGAGAAGGTATGATATTGCTGTGGGCTCGCCCTAGGCAAAAAGTTCAAAATTTTTTTTGCCGATGACACTCCCCAGACCTTACGTAAGGCATATGTAAAATTTGAATGAAATTGGTTGTGTAGTTCTCAAGTTTTAGGGAAACACACAGACAGAAACACATTCTCAGTTTTATATATATAAAGATCAATACAAGGAGACATCAACATAAACCTACCCACACACACACAACGGGCTTCTTTCAGTTTCTGCCCACTGAATCCACTCACAAAGCTTTGGTTTGCCCAGGGCTATAGTGGAAGACACTGGCCCAAGGTGTCACACAGGGGGCCTGAACTTCGAACTATGTAGTTGGGAAGCATACTTTTTATTACAAAGCTGTGCCAGCACATATGTGTATATATATGTGTGTGTGTGTATTGCGTGTGAATGTGTGAGTGTATACGTGTACATCTCTATATATATGTATGTGTGTGTGTGTATATATATATATATTTGTATATACACACACAGGTAAGCACATAAGTGGAAAAAAATATTCGAATACCAAAGGTAGAGTAATATGCTTTTATTAAATCTGCAAAATTTTCGTCACAACTGTCAGACGAACGAGAACGCGAAACTCTGAGTAAGTTTTGTGATAATTCTGCAGCTTTAATTAAAGTATATATAAGGTGCTTCGTTTCCGATATGTTTTTATTGACTATATATATATATATATATATATAGTCAATAAAAACATAGCAGCAGAAAAGCACCTTTGGTGACTCTGACCAGAATTTAACCTTTTGTTGTGTGTGTTTATATATATATAAAGTATGTCTGTATGCATATGTACGTTTAACTCATTGTAATAAGTTGGTTTTACTAGGAAATTTTTGATTTATCAACGCTAAATATCCAGTTAAAATTTGTACAACTTCAGCCTCACCCACACACCTTACGTAAAATGAATCAGAGAAAGAAACGGGTCGTTGTCAACAGGTATTATTTATCATGGACAAGCTTTTTGACAGATCTCATTAACTTCTTCAGATCGTATGAAGAGAGAATGGGGGTACGTAGGAATTTTTTTATAAGTTTATATATGTGTATATAGGGTCATAAGCGTCCGCCTGTACACAAACACTTCAGCACGCACACACCTTTCATGTCTACATAAAAGCAAGCAGAACCAAGCTTCCCCCATAGCAACCTGTATCTTCGTTTCTCTTTCGGTTCGACATGTCAATTTTGCTAAAATTTTTATTTACAAATCTGCCTAATTGTTTTTCGAACACCATAACAATTTAGCTGCATGACAACCTATCTAAATTCACAAATGTCGTTTTTATTTCTGTCGCTCGTTCATACAACTGTTTGCCTGTCTGTCTATCCTTTGACAATCTATTCCTTTACTACCCACAAAGGGCTAAACACAGAGGGGACAAACAAGGACAGACAAATGGATTAAGTCGATTACATCGACCACCAGTGCGTAACTGGTACTTAATTTATCGACCCCGAAAGGATGAAAGGCAAAGTCGACCTCGGCGGAATTTGAACTCAGAACGTAACAGCATTTCGCCCGGTGTAACTTGATTTAGCTAGTGACGAATCTTGTTTACCGACCAGCCTCTTTACCCATCTATCAAACAAGTCTTCTCTAAAACTTCTTATCCATCTCTTTTCCTCCGTATCAACGAGTCAAAGGAGCTTCTTCATGGTTGCTTGATCCGCTAAAAATAACTTCTAAATCTATTTCAAACCCTTCACTGTAGCTTTAAAACAAGCAGAACACCTTGGATAATGCAATAGTTTTAGATATATACTAAGACTAAATCTGGATTAACAAAATACTGGTTGGTCACAACTAGAACACCTTTAATTATATACCTGTCTGAAGAGGGTTTCCTTGGATTAGACAACACCTCTGTCTCTATATTAAACTTAAACAGCTTTGTTATTGTGAGTGTATATATGTATATATAACTAGAACACCTTTAATTATATACCTGCCTGAAGAGGGTTTCCTTAGATTAGACATCTCTGTCTCTATATTAAACTTAAACAGCTTTGTTATTGTGAGTGTATATATGTATATATAACTAGAACACCTTTAATTATATACCTGCCTGAAGAGGGTTTCCTTAGATTAGACATCTCTGTCTCTATATTAAACATAAACAGCTTTGTTATTGTGTGTGTGCGTGTGTGTGTATATGTGTATATATATATATATATATATATGGGCTCGTAATTTAAGTAGAAACTAAATTTTTATTTCAGTTCGGGAGGTTACTTAAACATGTTGAAACGAAATAAAACCAAAGGGGGGAACCGTGGGTAGCTGCTGTCTACTGAACTTCAATTCCAGTTTTCTCTTCCTTCCAATAACATAACAGTTAATATTTTAACATACGTACCAAGTTTTTGGAAGATTCTTTCAAAGTCCACATCGTCCCGGAGAAGTACGGGCATATTTGAGCGAAGAGCTATGTGGAATAATGCAAGCCATGCGCTGCTGACCACAAGGAGCTGTCTGAACACGCTTCAAAAGCTGCGCCATACGATGGGAAAACGATGAAGAGTTCTACCAAGAACAGTAATTCATTTTTTTATTTTTTTATTTTTACTTTTGAGAACGAAGGAGAGAAAATTCTGAGATCATGCGATACGGTTTCAAATCCACTCCCGGGGCAATTTATTTGGACGGCAGTTTTTTTTAATAATTTCCACGTAACTAAACACTTTTAAACTTCGTATACTGGTAGAATGTGTTTATAAAACATCTTTTTCTCTTGGCTTTATTGAGAAAATTCTATAGTTTGTAAGATATTTGTTGTTTGTTTTTTCTGCAATTTCAACCAATCAATGACGTCTATTGAGGTGAAAACATTCTGTGCCGTATGAATATGTCCCTCGTTTAAGAAACAAATTGGGTTTATTTACATTTCTGAAGAAAAAAGATACCCTCCCCACCCCTAACCCTAAAACAGATTGAAATGCAATAGATCGATACTAGGGTCATAATTATGGGTGACAATTTCATATGACACCACTAGAAAAAACTGCTGTTCAAACCGAAAAGAACCATATATTTGTTTCTATTAAAGTTTGTATGCAAACAGAATTCTAGTTTCGGTACTTCCAAAGTTTCATCCTTATTGCCTTTACGGTCGTTTGCTACTGGCCCAATCGCGAAGACTGCAAAACAGTTTCGTTTTCTGGAGCAAAGCAATTTTCTTTTTTTATCTGTTTTCATTTTCATGGTTTAGTCAGGAAGAAGGGGCATGGCTTTGCTTATAGATCTACGTCCACAGAGTAGGATTGACCTGAGGCCAAATAACAAGCAAAAACAATCGACCAAAAGGAAGATCCAGAATTAGTGAGATTAATGCAGTTTAATGTTCAAATGTCTGCTGGGAAAGCACAGAAGGAAAGAAATTCCAGTGGGCTGATGTTCTTGGGAAGGGAAATTGGAAATAGCTTTTCAGTGCAGGGTTTGTGGGTTGGTGAGTGATGAGATGAGGAAAGAAAGATTTTTTTAAGTGAGCCTGAGAGATGATGTGCAACTAGTTAGTCCTGAGAAGCAGATATTGTTGTAGTTATGGCAGAAGAGACAGTGTGAGGAGACAATGTATCTATTGACCAAGTGTTGGTGTGTGAGTCATTGTCAGTCAACCAGATGGTCTTTTGTTTTATATGCAACTTAGTCTGTTTTGGAGGTTGCTAATCTTTTATATGTATGCAAGGCATACTGATGGGGGTCATACAAGTACTAGATTTGATGAGACCCTCAGCTATAAAAAAAAATCTGGCTTACCAGTTCCTATCAAACTGTCCAACCCGTGCCAGTGGATGTTAAGTGAGGATGATGATGATGATGACATTCTTTGGAATTGCTAGTAATTTAATCTGTGTAGGGACTGCAATGAGGTTCAACTAGAGAGAGAAAGAGGGGTCTCTGTTTTAAATGCGCATTTCCAACTGCTTATTATCCAGGTTGATTGCTATACATAGTTCACATTAAGGCACAACTTTTTTTTTTAGTCACCCACTTTAGATGGTTGGTTCTCTGTTGCACATTCTACAATCTTCTGTTCTGTATAATCTGTACTCACATTCTACAATCTTCTGTTCTGTATAATCTGTACTCACATTCTACAATCTTCTGTTCTGTATAATCTGTACTCACATTCAGCATCCTGAAGTTCTTTCTTTACAACATGGACTGCTACAGTCTCCTAAATTGCACTTTCAAGGTTTCTGACACATTTATATGTTACTGATGCTTTGC
The DNA here is from genome assembly GCF_006345805.1 of Octopus sinensis. Lineage (NCBI taxonomy): Eukaryota > Metazoa > Mollusca > Cephalopoda > Octopoda > Octopodidae > Octopus > Octopus sinensis. Next base: position 15,052,368 of record NC_043013.1, read on the forward strand.
ATGTGGTCCAGATTGAAATAGTGATATCCTGAAGGATAGTATTGGCATCTCCAGAATTATAAAATGCAATCCAGTTTGGGGCTCTGTGACTCAGTATAAAAGAGCAGCAGTCCTCAACCATTTTTCCACCACAGACCAGTTTCATGCAAGACAATTTTTCCATGGACTGGGGGATCATGTGCATAACAAAACACAAAAAAAGCTTATAATATATAATTTATTTCATATATATATTTCTTTACTGCCCACAAGAGGGGACAAACAAGGACAGACGAAGGGATTAAGTCGATTATATCACCCCCAGTGTGAAACTGGTACTTTATTTATCGACCCCGAAAGGATGAAAGGCAAAGTTGACCTCAGCGAAATTTGAACTCAGAACGTAACGACAGACGAAATACCGCTAAGCATTTCGCCCGGCGCGCTAACGTGTCTGCCAGCTCGCCATGTATATGTTATATATATAATACAAAAAACACTCAGCAGACTGTGATAGTTGATAAAATAGAAACAGAATTTACAAATATATTCTTTCTGAGTAGCCCAGTACCAAATGATCCACAGCCCGATACTGATCCATGATCAGGTGGTAGGGGCCCCTTGCAATAGAGTTCCAGTCAACTTTGTCTTAGTCAAAATAAGTAGTTTGTGGGTGATGACATGACAGGCTTTTTTTTTTCTGCCTGTAAGAGAGAGACTGTAATGATCATAGCACGATCAGTCACTTAAAGGTTCCTTGGTAGTGATACTGATAACATTTCCAGACTCAGTGGTAAACAGCAGATCCAAGGTGTTGTTACCTCTTGTGGAGAGGTGACTATTTGGGACCAGTTTGAATCTAACACCAGAACTAGGAAATCATTTGCAACTTGTAGCCAGTGGAAGGTTTTCCAATCAAACCTTGAATAAACAAAATCACCAATCATAAGGTAAATAGCTGTTTTCCTAGATGCAGCTGTCAAAAATTTATGTCTTGGTGGTAGGTTGTGGAACAGTAAACAACTCCAAGTGTTGAAGTCCTTATAAAAATATCACTTAAAATTACCTCTTGTTGTAACTGGTTCAAATTCTCACAAGGACTTGTTGAAAAACTTGAGTAAATGTAAACCATTGCTCTCCCCCAACAGTAATTAAAGCAGTCTTTGCGAAACAAGCTGTAGCCAGCCTAGCTAAAAACACTGTCGTAGAGTAAACAATGTATCCATGTTTCTGTGACTGTAATGGAATTGGAATCAATACTTTTGATGTAAGAGTTTGCTGCACAAACTACAGGCATTTCGAAAACAGTAAATTGTATCTTCTTTGACTTGTTTCGGTTATTGGACTGCATTAATCACAGAGTGTATTAGAAAAATCACAAAGACTGAAGATGCATTATCAAATCCTCTAGCTTTGATACAAATAGAATGGTACATAATTCTTCTCTTCCTGTGGCATTTTAGTAAATTAAAACGAAGGATTAATTAAATATGCATATTGCTTTGTGTACCTTAATTGGGTTGTGCCCGTCTATTTGAAATATGTGTAAGACAATTTAATTGCTAACAATGTATTTTCATTCTTTGTGTTTACATATATACATCATCATCATCATCATCACCATCATCCTTTAAAATCTGTTTTCAATGCTTGTGTTAAATGGTGGTGTGATGATGATGATGATGATATATGAATATACATACATACAGAATCTCCCGCGAGGTGGTGAAGAATGAGAGACTCAACAGTACAGATCCAATGGTCATGACAAAGAATAAGCTACAGATCCAGAGGCAGCCCCGAGTACCCTTAACTGGAGAGATAGTGGGAGTGAAATGTCTCTGTGGAAATATCTGCAAAGGCTCAAGATACACTGAGTCAGGCTGGACCGTGGGAAGGAAGAGCCACAGTTGCAGTTCTCAGTAGTAGCACCTGTTGAAACATCAGTAGTTGGGGAGGTACTGGAAGTAAAGAGTCACTGCAGAAAGATCTGCAAGAATGAAAAAGGGCTCAAGGAGGAAATAAGGAGCAGCAACTTGGCCACCTCTGCTGACCCACCAATGGGAGGGTGTTACAGTTCAGGGTCAAAACATTCGATGAACATTGGATACTGTCTGATGATGTCAGTTCCTTCTGGCCAAGGCTCCATTCACTTTGGAGAATAGAAAAAGCACCTTCTTATAGGTGTTATTAACACACACACACACACACACACACACATATATATATATATATATACAAGGTGGGGGGGGCTGAAAAGTTCTTGGCTTTGAGTAAAAGAAAATAGAGGAGGATCAGTTAATTATGATTTTATTCAACATATTCCCCTCTCAGATTCACACACTTATTGCAGCGGTCCTTCAGTTTTTCCTAAACCCTGTAAAAGAACTCGGATGGTTGGGCCTCCAACTAGGCCTTTCACAATACCCTTAAAGCCAGGAACCAAGTAAGTGTTAAGCTAAGAGTTAACTTGACCCTTCACTGGTTTGTTTCATCATCTTTTTCACAGCAACCACAAATTGGATGTCTCTGTTTGTGTAGAATGCTTTGTAGTATTCTGACTGTGTGTGCTCAGAGTTCAAACACTACTGACATCAACTTTGCATTTTATTTTTCAGGGTTGATGAACATGTACAAATCAAAGGCAGTGGATTGGCAGAAGAGTAAAAACACTGGACCAGATGTTTTGCTGTATTTGTTCCAGCTGTTTACATTCTGAGTTCAAATCCCAACATGGCCTACATGAATGATAGGCTTAATCCATCACCCAGTTTAACACCACCACATGCCACCATCGGTACCTTTAGCAAACTCCACTCTTGTTGTAAGCATTTGGGGGTCAGGTCTCTGGTTTGAGAATAACTTCTAGTGACCTTCCATCCCAAGATTCTTAGACGCCTTGTAAATTATCATTATCATCAATAACTTTAACAATAATAATGGTTTCAAATTTTGGCACACGGCCAGCAATTTTGTGGGAGTGGGTAAGCTGATTACATCGATCCCAGTGTTCAACTGGTACTTATTTTATTGACCCCAGAAGGATGAAAGGCAAAGGTGACCTTGGTCGAATTTGAACTCAGCATGTAAAGACAGACAAAATGCCCCTAAGCATTTTGCCTACTGTGCCAATGATTCTGCCAGCTCACTGCCTTCACTTCAACAATAATAATGGGAGTAAAACCATTAACAACAAACACAATTTGATTTCTTCTGTGATTTTATTTATTTAGTTTTATCAGATATTGTTAACAGTTTTTCAGAAGCAGTTTCTTTATATATATATATATATATATATATATATATATATATATATATATATATATATATATATATGCATATATGTATATATATATGAATGTATAGATATATATATGTATTCATATATATGTATGTGTACGTATATATATATATATATATATATATATCTGTATGTGTACATATATATATATATATATATATATATACATATATATGTATGCACATATATATATATATATAAATATATATGTATGTATACATATATATATATACACATAGATATATATGTATACATATATATATATATATACATATATATATATATATATATACATACATATATATATATATATACATACATATAAATATATATATATATACATACATATAAATATATATGTATACATACATATATATATAAATACATACATATATATATAAATACATATAAATATATGTGTATACATACATATATACATACATATAAATATATATGTATACATATATATATATATATATATGTATATATGTGAATATATACATACATATATACATACATATATATATATATGTATATATGTGAATATATACATACATATATACATACATATATATATATATGTATATATGTGAATATATACATACATATATATATATATATTCAGTTTTAATTTGATAATCAATGGATGGATCAATTGAAATATTCAAAGATAATAATAGAAATAACAAAACAAAACATGAAATAAACAAAAATAAAATATTCATTTCTTTTTTTGTCTCTCTTCAAAATAACAGTTTGAGGTGAGATGTAACTGAAGATAATCTAAGTTTGTTTTCTCTTTTTTTTTGTCTTAAAAAAAAAAAGGTGAAAGACTATTTTTAGCAAGAACTCTGTAATACTGATGGGTACACTTTGAAACTCAGCGACTGAAGTACTCTGTCAACAGCATCAGAGGAAAGGATGAAGGTAGAGAAAGCATGAAGATAGAGAAATTAACAATAGAATTATACATTAAATAATAGAGATTAAATATCATGTTTGATATGGAGAAGTTGTAATGCATATGCATGTGTGTATACATGTATGTATAATATGGTCCTGGGTTCACCAGTTCATAGGAACACGGTCAGGCCATGGTCAGAAGGAAAAATGAAAATAGGAATTAATGTGTGAAGTCTGAGTGTCAATATGTTTTATAAAAAAAAAAAATTGAGTCCAACAAAATACGTTTGTGACTACACAAAATATGTTATATCAGACTCAATGTTTATAATGTAAACATATATATATATAAAAATCTTGTATGTATACATATATATACATATATATATATGTATGTACATATTGATATATACATATATATGAATATATATATATACATACACATTTATATAAATTTATGTGCACATGTACATACACATACACACATATAAATACATATGCATACATACACACACAAAAATTAGAGGGGAATCAGGGTTAGTAATGCATAGAGTCAGAAAAGCAATTACAAAGTACATAGCTTTAAATAAACACACACACATGTATATGTACCCACACACACAAACATACATACATACATATACACATACTGATATATATAGAATTATACAGGCAAGTTTTTTTTTGTTTTTGTCTTTTTTAAATGTAAACTATTTATTAAACATTACACATTTGTATATGCAAGATTTCTTTAACGTAAAATCTTATGACTAACTCCTCCATAGGAATTCAACTAACATTCATCTCCTGCTGTCTTATTCAATTAGAGGTCCACAATCCAATTTCTGCCAAGGACTTCATCATAATACCGACACATCAAATACTTTGAAATTTATATATATATATATATATATATATATATATATATATATATAGAGAGAGAGAGAGAGAGAGAAACAGACAGACAGATGTATGGTATGATTATCCACACACACACATGTATATAAACCCAATGTTTATATAATATATACACATTAAATACATATAAATCAAATGTTCATATATATATATATATGCACAGGCACATGCATGGCATATATTTAAATGCATGATATATAATGTATATACATACATATATGAATATACATTGTCATCAAGTAAATCCATAATCAGAAATACTAAATGAAAAACAGATAAGCATATATGGTCTCAATAATATATTTATACAAATGGATATTATACACACACACACACACACACACACTCTGTAATAAATACATCAAACAATATTTATATATATTAAATATATTTAACTTTTTTTTTAATTATCGATAAACAAGATATCACATTCAGAAGTTCTAAGCTACCTGAAAAAATATAGACTGGGATGCATCAAACTTCTAAATTCCTTTATCTGAAACACGATAAATTAACTGTGATTATTGTTATTATTATTATTATTATTATTATTATTATTATTATCATTAGTAAGGCAGAATTGTTGGAGTACCAAACAAAATACCTTATGGTGTTTTTTCAGATTTGTTTACATCACAAGTTCAGATCCTGCCCAGGTCAATTTTCCCTCTTATCTTTTTAGCGGGTTGATAAAATAATGTACCGTCAAGTACTAAAATCAATGACAAAATTTTATGCCCCTCCCCTCATAAATTGTTGGCCTTGTAACTAAATTAAAAGTAATTAAAGGTAGTGTGCTGGAAGGTAGAACCATTATAACATCAATTTTGCCAATTGTACTTTAATGGTTCAATATAAATAAAGTACCAGTCAATTACTGGGATCAATACTATTGACTAATCCCTTTCTCTCAAAACTGCTGGAACAAAATTAAAACCATTATCATCATTTCATTATTATTATTATTATTATTATTATTATTATATCATTATTATTATTTTAAGTAGTAGTAGGGCATTGCTGAAGACTGGGCTTCTGGGTTCCCCTGCATAACATTTCAGCAATACATCTATAACACCGAGATCATCATTGTGCAGTTTAAAACCATGACTGAAAAGTACCAGATGTAATAACTGCTTGCATTCAATACATATGTATATATAATGAATATTATAAATAGATAAAAAAATTTATATATATATATATATATATATACACATACATACATACATACATACATACACATGCACACACACACACACACAAGCAAACACATCAGAGGGCAGTTGGGGTAAATTATAGAAACATTTAATGCCAGAAAAAGTGATTAAAAAATCTAATTTCATGGCTGTAATATTATATGGTGTGTGTATTTTTGGAAAACTAACAATGAAAGTGCTTACACACAATATGAAAACTTCATTCCAAAGGGTTCGTGCTATTCTGTTTTCCTAAGAAATTTTTTAAATAGTTAATAAATTTTTAGAAAATCTTTCTTTAAATATTGTGACTGTATCACATATATTTTGCAAAAAGTTTTAAATACATATATATATATATAAATTAGAAAAAAGACCATCATTTATCAATTCAATAATGAAAAATTAAATTATACCATCTAGAAAATTACATATTATAGAAAGATTAAATATAAGATAAAACATAATATAATATATATATATATATTTTGTGAAATTTGATTTAGTATTTCTAAATTGAATTTTTCCCTGTAAGTTTGGAATAATATTCCCTCATTGTTGTATATGTAAGGCTTTTGTAAAATAATAATTAACTTAAAGAATACTTAGAGTTCAGTGAAACTTAATTTTTTTCATTTTTATAAAATTTCTAATATCATAAATGTCAAGAATTATTAACAAGTTGAATTTAATAGGATTTTAACAAGAGACATTACAGAGTTAAGGATAAGAGAAAGTTTGATATAAAAAGTAAAATTTTGTTATGTATAAATATATTGTAATTTCTACTTTGTCTTTCTCTCCTGATGAGATAAATAACCCATCCTATTTAAATTTATTTGTTATGTATGTTGATTATATGACTATATAAATGATGATGTTCCTATTCCACTGAGTCAGCTGTCAAAAGCAAATTATGAAACATGTAAAATTCATGCTTTATTTCTATTTACCATAGCCATCTGTATCATAATTAATGTAGACACATTGTTGATAGGTTAGTTACTAGTATTTGTACTTAGATAACATGTTCTATGGACTTGCTGAGTAAAAACAGAATAATTATTAGACAGAGACCGTACATTCATCCCAGCAGAGGCCACAAGAACACCAGATGCATTTCGACCTTTGGGGCTTTTTCAGTACACACAGCCAGCCACAAGCTCAATTCATGAGAGATGTTATTTCAGGACAAATACTGCAGTAACTGACTTATCAACAGTGTGTATACGTTGAGCATGATACATAGATGGCTGTTTAATTAAATACTGACTCACTTGTATACACCAGATTCCAGTGAACTATCACACACACACACACACACATACAAGACTTAACTTCTTCAAATTCTAGTATTGTAATAACCACTAGATATTATAAATAATGGAGTCCAATATTCAACAATGAAAGTGTTTTGGCATTAGGAAGGGCATATCCCGCCGTAGAAACACTGCCAGATCAGACTGGAGCCTGGTGCAGCCTCCTGGCTTCCCAGACTCCGGTCGAACTGTCCAATCCATGCTAGCATGGAAAACGGACGTTAAACGATGATGATGATACTGTTCAATTGTCAGAAATATTTAGAGATCATCCAAGTTCTCAATTTTATTGTTTTTCATTGCAAAATTTGTATTTGAATTGCCAAATATCATTATCAGTTATAGGTTTAATGACAATTAAGATAGGTATTTTAGTGATTATTATAGTTAAATTTGTCTACCTTTCTATTACTTCAAGTTTTTAAACAAATGGCAATCATCAGATTGTGATTCAATACTAATATATTTCAGTTGCTGCACTGTCTGATGATTGCCATTCAGGAATAAATTTGAAGTAATGCAGAAAAATACACTTTGATAATAAAATACATATTTACTCTTCTTGACATTTTGACTAAACTTTAGTTTGCTTGTACTACCATGTATGTGTACTTTGCTTATGTATGCCAATGTGTATGTTCTTTGGCTAACAAAAACAATTAGATAAGCAATGTGTGTTTGTGTGTACATATACTCTATAAGTTTTTTATAGTGATCTTCATTTGAACCAATGTGTAAAGATGTTTCAATAAATATAAACAGAAAAAAAAACACATAAAAACTTATTGATTAGCAATGCATTATTGGAATGTTGATATTCTGAGGTCATAATTAGAAAGTAGATGTGGTAAAATTGTCAATTAAAATTACATTCAAACAGGACAAGAAGCTATCAAAACTAAAGGTGACCCCACCTTCTTCGTTCAAACATAGCTAAAAAAAACAAACAAACATTCAAATATGGTTAAAAACTGTCAGATCTAGGTGTGACCCACTCTTTTAATACCAACCCACCTGGAGCTAACCTTTTTTCTATGAAATGAACTTCTTATGTTCATAAATATGATGTCATGTAAGTAAATATAATTATACCAATTCACAAAATGCGGTTAATAGCCTAAAATTAAAATCTTCCATCAAAATATGTTATGCTTCAAATACTAGCTTAATAATCACAAATTTGTTTTACTAAATTCTTTATTATTTTCAAAATTAAGTGGAGTAAAAGCAATGCATTCCAAAAGAAATATGACAGCACAAGGGCTGAGCACTGTTACATCTGTGTCTGATTAAAAACTCTCACATCCAAGGAAAAAAGTTATTGTAGGCAATCAAGACCAAACCAAATGCTATCACATCCAATCATGACTAGAAGCTGTTATATCCCTCTATGACCAAACTAAAAGCAGTCATATCCATGCATGACCAAACCAAAAGCAATCATGTTCATGAATGACCAGGTAAAAAGCAGCCATATTCATAACAAACTGACCAAAAGCAGCTGCATTCATGAATGACTAGGCAAAAAGCTGTTGTATTCCATAAATGATGAGAAAGAAAAAGATGCAAGTTTTAAAAAAATGAATAAACAAAAATTTATACAAAAAAAAAAAGCAGGAATGTACTAGAATCAAATAAAACAAGAGATAAGAAGAGAAGTTAACAGAAAATAATGAACTTTGCTGAAGAGAAAAACAGACACATTTATAGATGGAGATAAGGTCATCTGATGGTAAATAACTCTTTCAGGACATTTTCATAAGGCAAAATATTTGTAAATATTGATATTGCAAATAATAACAACAAAACAAACAGCAATATACAATAACGTTTTAAGGCCATTTTTTTCAGTTTAAGTAGAGGTTAACCTTGTGGTATCCCATGATAGTCAATATAATTTCCTTTCATGGCTAACACTCCTCCAGTCAACCTTTTTTCATGTAATGACATGAGAAGATACTGTGCACCTATTGTAAAACCAGGAGACACATGGTATAATAATAATAATAATAATAATAATAATAATAATAATAATAACAACAACAACAACAACAACATTAATAATAATAATGATAACAATAATAATAATAATAACAATGGCTTCAAATTTTGCCACAAGGGCAGCAATTTTATGGGAGGGGATGAGTCAATTACATCAACCCCAGTGTTCAACTGGTATTTATTTTATTGACCCTAAAAGGATGAAAAGCAAAGTCAACCTCAGTGGAATTTGAACTCTGAACGTAAAGACAGGCAAAGTACTGCTAAGCATTTAGTCCAGTGTGCTAATGGTTCCTTCAGCTCAACACCTTAATGATAATAAAAATAATAATAATCGTTTCTACTATAGGCACAAGGCCTGACATTTTGAAGGAGGGAGACAGGCAATTACTCAACTGATACTTATTTTATCAACCCCAAAAGGATGAAAGGCAACGTCGACCTCAGCAAATAAACCTGGAAAAAATGCTGCTAAGCATTTTCTCTAGCATGTTAACCATTCTGTCTGTTCACCGCCTTAATAAGAAGAATTATTTCTTACATTATAATAATAATGACAATGATGATGATGATGATGATTATTATTCTTTCAAATTTTGGCACAAAGCAGCAATTTTAAGAGGAGAGGATTAGATCAATTACATCAATCCTAGTACTTAACTGGTACTTTATTTTATTGACCCTCAAAAGATTAAAGGCAATGGTGACATCAGTAGGATTTGAACTTAGAATGTGAAGAGCTGGAAGAAATGCTGCTGAGCTTTTTATCCATTGTGCTAATGATTCTGTTAGCTCACTGCCCTAATGATGAGGAGGAGGAGGAGGAGGAATGATGACAATGAGGATAAGAAAAAAATAAGAATGTAATGTCAGTTGTTTGTAGATGAAATTATTCTAAGATATTCTTTATTGAAACTCAAAAACATATTTGAACTTTTGAAAAAAATGTTTGTCATTTCTCATTCAATAAATATATATTCTATTTTTGGTACTTTGGGAGGGGTATTGTGCCAATAAAAACATATGCACTAGCTGTGGTTCACTTCTTTATTTTTAATTAATTGAATTAATTAACAATAAAATAAAAGTGAAGTACAACCTGTGTGTGTGTGTGTGTGTGTGTGTGTGTGTGTGTGTGTGTACTTGTTTTGTGTGATTTTCACGGACAGAATGACATCCCCAAAGAATCTTGCAAATACAATGTCAAAATAATATATTTTGTTTTCTTTCACAAAAACAATCAAAATGTACAGATTAACAAGCAAAAAGAAAATATCAGATAATAAATAACAACCTGTAATAGAAAATGAGGAATGGTTAAAGTGAGATGATGTCTGGAATTGGTGGCATTGGGAGGAGGGTAAAGGAAAGCGATTTTTGTTTTGTTTTGTTTTGCATTGTCAGACTCACACCTGAAAAATTACTATAAAACATGATGGATTTAAAGCAATAAGACCCACAAATGGCATTAAGATCCTGTCCAAAATTTATTTTGTGTAATCATCAAAAATTCTGAATGTACAAACATTTATTTCACACCACCATTATTAGTAGTAGTTAGAATTAGTAGTAGTATTATTTATGGTATAATTTACAGATAATTTGTTCACATTGGCTTATTTAATTGAGTTAATGAACTCAATAACTAGATAGGGTTTATATTATTTTTATTTATTTATTATTATTATTTAAATTTTTTTTGGTGGGCAGGAGCTGAATATTTTGACGTAAAAAAAATTAAGATTTAAGCAAAATAACAACAACAAAAATGAATTAACAATTTAAACAGTGAAAAACAAAATAAATGAAGAGCATTGTAGCTTGCTTGAAGCATTGTGATGAGGAAGTCAAATGAGTAAAGATGGAGAGCTTCCCATAATGTGGAGAAGGAATAAATTTAATAACACTCATATTTCAAGCACAGAGACCCATCATCAATAATAAACAATGAAAGAATTATCAGTCTTTGCAGACACTGATCATATTGGTAGTGGCGCAGACAGTAGAAGAGAAGAGTTGGTAGATGTAGAAGTAGAATTGGTGGCATCCATACCCTGCAGCAAGTGATCAGTGATCATAGTAGCAGTGACCGACAATATCAGTGGGGGGGGGGGCTATTGTCACCAACTCACACACCGATGCAACTGCTACTGTCTACCACCACCAGCTTCAGTACAGGTGGTCACTTCCATCACAATTATAACCAACCAACAGTTAGCTACATAGTATTGACTCTGCTATGACCACTGCTGTTACCATTTGGGAAACCACCTTCACTGCTTCTCTTAATGATCACTGTCATTCAGGGGAGGACTGAGCTGTTGGTCAACTGGACACTGCTTGAGAGCTCAGAGCTCTGAGGGGCCTACACTCTACATGTTAACTCTACTACAACACACATTCAAAAGGGCCCAGTAAACAGTTATGCCTGAGGGCCCTTAATACTCTCAGTCTACCCCTGCTGTTACTGTTATCATAATCACTGATCACTCACTGCTGCTCCACCATTTACATAGACACTGAAAGTTATGGATGCCACCGATTCCACTTCCCCTCATACAACCAGCCCATCTATTTCTGCTGGCTTGACCACAAACAACATGGCCAGTATCTAAATAGAATGATAATTCTGTGTTTGTTTACTTCTGATATTGAGCCTTTCTGATGAAAAGGTTATTACATTTATTCCCTTTTCTGCAATTTTGCCTTACTCATTAAACAAAATAACTATTTTAATATAACAGTAATCATTCTTTAAAAATGTATGTGCAGAGTTTTATAATTAGTACTCTTTAAATCAATTAGGAAGTGAAATTTTCCACAATTTCAGAATTTCTAAAATACCTGGTGACAATATCATATTTATAAACATAATTTTGACTTGACTTTAATAAAAAGATTAATCAAAAAGTTGCTTTTGGTTTTTTTTTGTTTTCTTCTTTCATTAAACATGGGGAAATGGGGGTGGGTAGATAATTGTTTTTCAATAAAAGATTATTAATTGTGATATTAATCTCATCTTGAGTACTTTGGTAATTCAGATTTAATTAGACAACAAAGATGATACCTGAAGGCAGTGAAACAGTCTTGTAAATTCAATGTCATGTAAGCAAATATAATTATACCAATTCACAAAATGAGGTTAATAGCCTAATTAATTATTCCCTGCCACAAAAAAAAAGAGAAAAATCACAGCTTTACATAAATTAAAATTCTAATAAAATTCAAAGGTATAATGCTTTTTAATCAGTTTTATTAATTAGTCTAATAATTATTTGCAATGGTTTAGAGTTTTTCATTAACTCCATCATTAGGTTGCTACTGGTATCTACTGTCTGTTAGTATATTCCACAAACGGTTATTTAGTATTATCACATTTTATTGCAGCTCTTCAGGGATAACATAGAGATATTGCAGCTCTGAACAGTTGCTGAACCTTTTTCTGCAAGGCACATGTGGGACCTATAATAGATTACTGCCTACATATCTGTGACGGTGCACTTGCCACAAACACACATTCTTAAAAGAGTCATCTATCTAATTAGTAATGATGCACTCACTAGCACACCTGTAATCACAGCACACCTGCACACAGTCTCTTTATCACTCTCATTCTCTTCTCCCATTTCTATAACAGTTTGTTCCACAAAACAAATAAGCTGTATATCACATAATAAACACATCTCTTATCCTCTTTTTATCGAATTGGTCAGGAGGAATAAGTTGTATCCATGGCTTTTAAATAGTTTATTATTATTATTATTATTATTATTATCATTATTATTATCATTATTATTATTAAAATTATTATTATTAAAATCATTATTATTATTATTATTATTATCACCATTATTATTACTATCATTATTATCATTATCATTATTATTATTATCATCATTATTATTGTTATTATTATCATTATTATTATTATTGTTGTTATTATTATTATTAAAGTGGTGAACTGGCAGAATTATTAGCATGGTAAACAAAATGTTTGGCAATATTTCTTCCACCTCTTTACATTCTGAGTTTAAATGCCACCAAAACCAAGTTTGTCTTTCCTTTCAGGAGGTAACTACATAAAGTACCAGTCAAGAACTGAGGTCAATATAATCAGCCAATTGCTGACTTTCTACCAAAATTTGAAAAAGTTATTATTATTATTATTATTATTATTATAGGAAAACTCACAGCTTATTTTGCTGGGTATGATGGGACATATCAGCTGTCCACAGCCAGCAGACCAAGATGACACTTGTTTATTGATCATGCTTCAAGAACCCTGTGAAGAATTCTTGCAGTTCCAAGCAATGCTGAATTTTGTAGGTGTTCTACCTTCACACTTGCACTAATTCTTTTTCAGCCATGTTGGTAGTTGAGTGCTGATACTTCCAAGTGCACCAATTACTATTGGTATCACGTCTACTCTCCTCATTGACCACAACCTCCGTATTTTCCACATCATCATCATCATTATTATTATTTCATATATACACAAAAGATTAGACAGTTTGAAAAAAATTCTTACCATTGGGCTACAATAACTAACCTTAGATGCCAAGAACCTTCCTAAGTATTGTAGCTGTCCCTAACAACAGTTTTCTGGAGCTGCACTAAACTTGGTCTTATGCCTATTTCATTCTACCCATTCACTGAAATCTTTAGGAATAGTTCCTAATGCACCTATAACAACAGGTATATATTTTACTTGCACTTTCCATGGCCTCTGTAACTCAATGGCTAGGTCCTTCAGAATTTCCTAAAATTTCTTCACAGCAATGAAACACCAGGTAGACATCTATAATCAACAATCTGTGTGTGTGTGTCTGTGTGTGCACATGCATGCTTGTATACGAACAGTATTATTTTACTGAAGGTATTTGGGTTACTACTAATCTAGCATGTTTGTTTGTTTATTTCTATTTTACAACACACATAATGAACAAGTGTCATGGTTTACAGGCTTAAAATAGACCAATAACTGGTTCACTGTATTTTTGACATGTATTAAGGATTCTGTGTCATTGTATTTGTATTATATATGTAATATAAATGTTTTATAAATGTAGTAATTATATTATGTATTATGTACTTTATTGTATTTTCATATGCGTGTGACTCATGCACTGTGGAAAAATAATATTAATTATTATTATTATTAAGGTGGCAAGCTGGTAGTGGCATTTCCTGAATTTACATTCTGTGTTCAAATGCTACTAGGGTTGACTTTACCTTTCATCCTTTTGGGGGTCAGTAAAATAAGTACCATCTAAACACTGGGGTCAGTGTTATCAACTTACCTCCAGCCCTGAAATTGCCGGTCTTATGCCAAAATTTGAAACCATTATTATTATTATTATTATTATTATTATATTATTATTATTATAATTAATATTATTATTATTATTATTAGTGATAGTAGTAGTAATAGAAAGTTAACAAGCTGGCAGAATTGTTAGTGCATTGGACAAAAAGCTCAGCAACATTTCTTCTGGCTCTTGACAATCTGAGTTCAAATCCTATTGAATTCGACTTTACCTTTCAGCCTTTCAGGGTCAATAAGATAAAGCACCAGTTAAGTATTGAGATCAAAGTTATTTACTAATTCCCACTCTCAAAATTACTGGCCTAGTGCCTTAATTAGAAATCATCATCATAAGCACAATTATTATTATTATTAATAACCAAAATAACAAAAAACCCAAATACCCCAAAATAAATATGGCTATGTGAAATAAAATGCTTTTTTTTTTAAATATTTAAAAAAAATGGAAACAGTTTACTTGTGTGTGTGTGTGTGTTTGAGGAGATGGTGGGGGTCAATTTCTAAACAGTAATTCTTAAATAGTTAACAATGAAATAACTTACAGCAAAATAATTCAGACTGTTGAGGAAAAAGAGTTGGGGGTGGGGTTTAAAAAAATGAAAATCAATTTTCTTCTTGATTGAATTCATTATCTGTTAGTTCAAGCATTACGGGGAACAAATGCTAGAAATCAGAGGTCGCAGTTCCACCTTGAAACATGAAATTTGCTCAAGTACATTGCTGAGGTGGGGATGACAGAGGGTGGATTCTTCTGCAGGTGATTATTGCTACCAATGCCAGGCAAGAAATACAACAAAACAATGGAATAAAATAAATATCAAAACGGTATGGCGGTTAAATTATTCAATACTGTTTGTCTCACCAATTTTCATGCATTATTAAAACAAACAAAACTAAAAAAAAAAATTTTTTAAAAAACCAAAATAGTTTAATCATCAACAGTCATTCTATTAACATGGAATTTGAGGGTTTTATAACAATGGAATGGTTCTTTTTGATTTAATAGAGAAAGTAACTGATATATGTCTTTCTTTGACCAAAGACTATGAAGAATATGAAAAGAAAAGGAAGGGAAAAAAATATGAAGAACAAGTAAAAGAAGAATGCTGCTTTATTTCGGGCAGCAAGGATTATCAACCATAAGAACAACATCAATACCATAATGTTCAACAAGTTCCATGAGGAAGATACGATCACCAATAGGGTCAAGTCCCATTAATTTCATGTGGTCAGATGTCAACTGTCGATCCTGCGACGATGAAACATCTAACAAGGTTTGGAACAAACGATTGTTTTGTTCACAAAAAAACCTGAAAAATAAAAATGATAAATATATAAATAAATGAATAGATTTAAGAACTTGTCGCCAGAAATTAGTAATTAAGCTCAAATACACTGAAGACTTACATAACTGTAGTCAATACTAGCAATATCGCCCGGCGTTGCTCGGGTTTGTTTCAACCCTTTAGACTTGAAATTTTTGAAAAGTAAAAATTTTGCATTATGTAGCTTGTTATTCTCTTTAAGTGAACATTTTTCTGGTTGAAATACACTGAAAAATGGCAACACAGCAGTAAAAAAATCGTAAAAAATAGGGATTTTCATAGGAAAAAATCACCTTTATGATGTAAATAATTTTTGGTGTTAACATGGTCTGATCTGAATTTTTTCTCCTACAGAAGGAAGAGCAAGCCTTCTTCTATCATACTCTCAATTTTGGTCAACTTGTGCTGCAGTGTTAGTTGAAGGCTACCAAACCTGCCACACACAGACAACTTCAGCTTTATATATATAGAGAAATTACAACATTACTAAGGCAGTGAGCTGGCAGAATTGTTAGCACACTGGGCAAAATGCTTAGTGGCATTTCATTCATCTTTATGTTCTGAGTTCAAATTCCGCTGAAGTCAACTGTACCTTTTATCCTAGTACCAGTTGATCACTGGGGGCGATGTAATCGACAAACCCCTTCCCCCAAAATTGCTGACCTTGTGTGCCAAAATTTGAAAGCAACATTACAACATTACTATTTAGCCTTAATTAGAAATCTGTTCCAATGCTCCCCTCCCCCATTTGTGATGATTCTTCCCACCCACCCATCCATCTCTTTCAATTATACATTATCAGCTTACCCTAGATAAAGCAATAGGTAGATTATACTTGTATTCTGAGGTTAAATATGGGTAACAGAACCTGAAACATTTTAATTAGATTTTCCTGACAACCTCTACCTCTAGAACAACAATATCAATAGTAATAATACCGGTAGAAAGCCTTTAAAATGTTTTGAGTATATCCTATGTACCTCAAACCATGTTTTTAATGTAAAGCCATTGTTATTCAATATGAGGTTACTTATACCCAATCCTTAATGTTACTAGAAACAGAGTCACTAAGTTATCAACAAAGTGACTCCTTATCCCCATCATCATCATCATGTAATGTCTGTTTTCCACGCTGGCATGGGTTGGATGGCGGTGAGCCAGCAGAATCGTTAGCACGCCGGGTGAAATACTCAGCAGTATTTCGTCTGTCGCTACGTTCTGAGTTCAAATTCCGCCTAGGCCGACTTTGCCTTTCATCCTTTCAGGGTTGATTAAATAAGTACCAGTTATGCACTGGGGTCGATATAATCGACTTAATCCGTTTGTCTGTCCTTGTTTGTCCTCTCTGTGTTTAGCCCCTTGAGGGTAGTAAAGAAATAGGTTTGGATAGAGCTGGCAAGATAAAGAGCTGCACCAAGTTCCAGCTGTTTGGACATGGTTTCTACAGCTGGATGACATTCTTAATGCCAACCACTTTGCAGAGTGTATGGAGTACTTTTAAGTGGTACCAGCAGAGGTGCTTTCTACATGACCCAGGAACAGATACCTTTTACATGGCACTGGCATTTGCTTTTTACATAGCACTTTGTCTATGTAAAAATATGCAATTAAAGAGTCTCTTTACAGTTATTTTGAGGGTCATTATTTAGAATGCCCTAATCCCATACACATTTTCATTGATATAAACTTTAGCAAGCTTCAACTCAGCTGATGGATCTAGGGTTTATTGTAGTTTCCATAATGTCCAGGGAGTAATAGTTGATTACTACAAGTTTATTAAACTGAATTTAAAGCTAAAAGATACTATATTACACCAAATATCTGGCAAGCTAAACAGGGAATCTCTTCATTTGCAAGCAATCTTTTATCTTAAAAAAAGGACACAGCTGGAGACATTTTTTAACATAGTTCAGTTTGGATCAGTGTTGATCTACACATCCTGTTGTTTTCTAGTGTCAGAAAATAACAGGATGTGTTTTTACTCAATCTGATTGTTGATTAGTTGATTTATTGATTTTGGAAGAACTGAGATAAACTAAGGAGATTTGTCTTAATACTTCCTTTTTCTTATCAATATAAATACTAATTCTGGTGTTCTGATCCCTGTATTAACTTGCACACTTTCACATTAAGGAAACAATAAAAGAAACTACTTCATAAGGAAACACACACACACAAAGGCATTTTATTCTCAACAGTCCAGTTCAGCTAGGCATAACAAGGGAAAGATTACTATTATCATCACCATAATCGGTTAATGTCTGTTTTCCCTGTTGACATGGGTCAGATGTTTTGACAGGATTTAATGAGCCACAGGGCTGCATCATGCCACAACATCAACTTTCACAGGATTTCTATAGCTGGATGCTCTTCCTAAGATAACCAGCGTAAGAAGGAAAGATTGGGTCTCAAAATTTGGGGATGTTGGGTGAGAGAGAGAGAGAGAGAGAGAGAGAGAGAGAGAGAAAGAGAGATGATGATATGACAAATGGGAATGTGCTACTGTATGACACACCTGTCCAACTGTCAACTTGAAGTATCAAACAATAAAACAACGATGACAATAAGAAGACACGAAAATACCGAGTATGAAGGCACAGGCATGGCTGTGTGGTAAGGAGTTTGCTTCTCAACTATACAGTTCTGGGTTCAATTCCACTGCAAGTGTCTTCTACTATAGCCCCAGGTTGACCAAAGATTTCTGAATGGATTTGGCAGGTAGAAACTAAAAGAAGCCTGTTGTATATGTGTATCATCATCATCATCATAAATGTCTGTTTTTCCATGATGGCATGGATTGAATGGCTTGACAGGATCTGGCAAACCAGAGGACTGAACTAACCTCTACTGTCTATGTATGTATGTGTGTGTTTGTCCCCCCCCTCCACCACCACCACCAACAACCGTTGTTGGCTTGTTTATGTTCCATAATTTAGAGGTTCCGCAAAAGAAAATGATGCAATAAGTACCAGTTTTTTTTTAAAAAAACGTATTGGGATCAATTTGTTTGACTAAACACTTCAAGGTGGTGCCCCAGCTGTGCCACAGTTCAATGACTGAAACAAGTAAACGATAAAAAAAAAGACAATTCTCTGATTTGGTTGTATGCCAGTTCAGTTGAAATCTTTTCTTGAGAAAAACTTTAAAGCACAGCATTCCTGTCCAGAAGGAAGCAAAAGACAAAAGGAGAGAAGAGAAGAGAAAGGGAAAGAGATGCCTTTCAATGGCTGAATCTGACACATGAAAGTTGAGGTATATATAGATATAGATACTTTAGTGAATCTCACATATTACTAGAAATTGCGATGAAAACCCCAGTTTTAATTACAGTTAATTACATCAGTATCACCCAACAATCTACTTCAATGTATCCACTGTTGGACTTCTGGTTTATCAATCAATATTCTAGCTCCACGTAGACGAGTTTTAATTGATTCACTAGAAAATTAATTAATGATCTCTGAAACTAACAGAAATGAACAAAAATCAAACACACCTACCACTCATCCATACACACATCACATAAACAAATCCATCCATCCATATATACATACATACATCATTGTAGAATGTAAGATAAAAGTACAAGTTCTACCTCTCTATACACCTCATTAAGTATATATTTAAAACAAGGTAAAAACCTAAAAGAAATATGCATAAACGAATAAAAGCTTATGTAGTAGTAGTAGTAGTAGTAGTAGTAGTAGTCAGCTGATACTACTCCCCCTTTCTATGTGGAAGGCAAGGGAGGAGAAAAGATATATATAGTAAAGGGGTAAAGCAAAAAAAAAAAATCAATGTCTGCTGACTAGAAGTGGAGGCTAAGCAGACCTTTCCAGAACTATATATATATATATATATATATATATATATATATATATATATATATATATATATATAAACACAAACACACACACATATAAATATATATAATTGATGAAGGATGTATACACATATTTACATATATATATATGTGTATGTTTGTATATGTATGTGTGTGTATGTATATATATATATAATGCATGCTTATGTGTGCATGCGTATGTGTGTGTGTGTGTGTGTGTGTGTGTGTGTGTGTGTATAGGTAATTTTATTTTGTCAACACTGACTGACTACTTCACTCCCCCATCACACCACCTGTTCATCCCTCCGCACCCAGTCATGCCCACCACCATAACAACACCCACCCAGCACCCGTCCTGTGTTTTGCTTACTACTTTTTCCTTCTTAATCAGGAAGATAATCAATAAGATAAATATGGAATATATGATGGAATGAAAGAAAAGAACAACAAAAATTACAATGATAATAATAATAATAATAATAATAATAATAGAACTGTGATAGAAGTACTAAGAGAATACAAGAAATAATAAAAGCTATGAAGCAGTTGGCTGATAAGAGGCTGTTACTATGGCAGCAAACACATTCTTTGACATTGGGTTTTAGTAGCCAGAACTAAATGGCTTTGTTAGAGAATAACTACAGAATATGTTGTGAGTTAGGGTAGGTCACTACAATACATCACAACAAGGACATCATAAACAATGATGATAAATAAGGTTATATAGCACTATGACCATATGACTGAACTAGCTGACAAATCTCCCTAAAATCTTACCACCTTCACTGCTTTTGCTTTGGCAACATGTTGATTTCAGGTTCAGTCCCACTGTACAATACCTATTTCTTTACTACCCACAAGGGGCTAAACAAGGACAGATAAAGTTGATTACATCAACCCCAGTGCATAACTGGTACTTAATTTATCGACCCAGAAAGGAGGAAAGGCAAGTCGACCTTGGCGGAATTTGAACTCAGAACGTAACGGCAGACGAAACGCATTTCGCCCAGCATGCTAACGTTTCTGCCAGCTCGCCACCCACTGTACAATACCTTGGGTAAGTGTTTTCTACTTTATCCCTGAACTGACCAATGCCTTGTGGGTGTATTTGGTAGATGGAAACTGTGTAGAAGCCTGTCTTTTTATATATTCTTTTATCTTTTATCTTTTGTTTCAGTCATTTGACTGTGACCATGCTGGGGTACCACCTTGAAAGGTTTTAGTTGAACAAATCAATTCCAGGACCTTTTTTTTTAATGTAGTGCTTATTCTACTGGTCTTTTTCCTCATCATCATCCTCATCATCATTTAACGTCCGTTTTCCATGCTGGTATGGGTTAGATGGTTTGACATGAGCTGGCCATCTGAAGAGCTGCCCAGGCTCCATGTCTGTTTTGGCATGGTTTCCACAGCTGGATGCCCTTTCTAATACCAACCACTTTACAGAGTGTACTGGGTGCTTTTATGCAGCACCAGCATGGGTGCTTTTTATGTGGCACCAGCACCCATGAACTTGCAAGATTAGGATTGCTCAGCTGAGGGGTATGCAGGGGACATGCCT
Source organism: Octopus sinensis (assembly GCF_006345805.1). NCBI lineage: Eukaryota > Metazoa > Mollusca > Cephalopoda > Octopoda > Octopodidae > Octopus > Octopus sinensis. The sequence goes on from NC_043013.1 coordinate 15,074,044, forward strand.
GTATGCAAGGACAACCACAATCCCACTTTGCTTGACATGTTTTCTCAAGCACAGCAAACCACCAGAGGTCTAGATCCTTATCATCCTCTCTGTGAGGCCCAATATCTTAAGATCCTTTCTCACCACTTTGGCTCATGTCTCCCAGGATCTACCCCTTCCACATGTTCCCTCTACAATTGGACAGCAGCACTTCTTGATGATGCAAAGGCCAAGGTGGTCACAAGTGGAATGTTTATGATCAAAGGTTTGCTTCATCAAAGCTGACTTAAGGCTAGATGACAACATCTCTTGATGGGAGCCAACAAGGTAGCTTTTATGTAGTTGCTTGAGCGGTTAGAAATAGCAGCCAAATGTACTTTAAATCACACCTCACTGCTTTTAAAGAAGAAGTACACATTGGATAATGTGATTCTATATATAACATAAAGAAAGACACGATGGTCATGGCCGGAATGTCTGACTTTAGGTCTGCTGCCTTAGGCCTGACCTGTGATGAAACAATAACAACAACCTTGACAGCATATCTCAATTTCACAAACACACACATAAATACTGCCACAACCCAAGAATCCAAGAACCCACAAACATACACACACACACACAACATCAGAGCAAATCAAATAATTATGGTAAAAACAAGAACAAAAATAGACATTCTACATACGTTGTAAACAATTCTTCTTCATCCATTGACTGCTCCCCAAGTTCTTCTACAGAAAATAAATGTGCAGATCTATAAGAGAAAACAAAAACACTTATAATTATTACGTGTGTGTGTGTGTTGACATCATAAGAATTTTATAAACTTCTGAGTAAATATGAATGTTTTTTTAATTTTCTTTTTTTGATATTTGTTTTTGAAGCACATCACATGCAGCTTTAAAGAATAGCATGTAAAAAATTGGGTTGAAAAATCCTTCTGGACAGAAAATTGTGAGGGCAGCCTTAAATAGAAGGAATAAATAAATGAGTAGAAATTGAACTTGTGTATTAAGGCACTGTGATTCTTCCCAGACATAACAAAATTTGTTTCAACACACAAATTCACACAAGGCATCTTGCAAACCAGACCGGATACAAAAACTAAATGTGTGTATATATATATATATATATATATATATATATATATATATATATACTGGCCTGCTTGCTTAGCCAGTGGGGTGGCGTCATTTGAAGGCTAAAACAATGCAAACGCATTGTGACCAGCGATGTGTAGCAAAATCTGATGGTCTGGTCGGTCACGTGATCATGTGATATATATATATATATATATATACATATATACACACACATACATACATACACACACACACACACAAATAAATATATATATATATATATATATAAAAATGTGTGTGTGTGTGTGTGTGTGTGTGTGTGTATGTGTATGTATACATCACATTGATAAAATACAGAAAATATATATAGTATTTTATGTTATATAAAACATACATCTTTCAGCAAATTACAGCCTGGATTACATAACCAGTTGTTGAAACATTATATAATCTTGTTAATTCAAGTTATTATATGGCTCATGTTCTGCAGAGAAGCCTATCCCATAGTTTGATGCTCTGCATCATACGGCACTGGATATAGGAATCAAGTGTGTGATCTACTACTAAGCTCAAACCTTGGTTATGCATCATGCTTCACATTGTACAGACAGACAGAGTTGGGCAGATGGATGGCTTGGCGGACGGAGGGATGGATGGACAGACAGACAAACAGACAATGTCTACATGTGATACCTATTTCTTTACTATCCACAAGGGGCTAAACACAGAGGGGACAAACAAGGACAGACAAGCGGATTAAGTCAATTACATTGACCCCATCTGAAAGGATGAAAGGCAAAGTCGACCTCGGCGGAATTTGAACTCAGAATGCAGTGGCAGATGAAATGCCACAAAGCATTTCACCCAGCATGCTAACGTTTCTGCCAGCTCACCGCCTTTGTGATACATGTGATACCACTGTGGTGGCCAGAAGTTTGGTACAAGGTTGTGCTGAAGAGAATATAAGAAGAATTCCAGCAACTTCACAGACACCTAAAGGCCCTGCAGCATAATGAATGGTACTGATTGCTGAAGCTTATAATTCTAGCCAATGAGGAGAAGCAACAGAAAGAATACAAAAGAGGATATGAGAGGTGTCACTTCTTTGTTGTGTCAAATAACTCCATCTGCTGCCGATGTCATCGCTGCTGTAGGTCAAGAACAGGCCTTGTAACCCACATGCAAGCTTGCCAGACATGATTTCTGAACAGAACGGTCAACGTGGACTTACAACGGACAGCTGCTACCACTGACTTGTGATGCACATGCACAGATACAAATATGCATATTTTTTGCTTACTTGAATATGTTTCTCTGTGAGAATACATATACATGTATAGCCAAGTGAACACACATACATATATCAATGGGCATTTATACATACATGTAGATAAGTTCCTGGTCACACACATGCACACCACACACAGAGTGTGTGTGTGTGTGTGTGTGTACATATGCGTCTATATTTTCAAGACTAGTCCGTGCCGGTGGCACGTAAAAAGCACCAACCAATCGTGGCCGTTGCCAGCCTCACCTGGCATCTGTGCCGGTGGCACGTAAAAAGCACCCACTACACTCACAGAGTGGTTGGCATTAGGAAAGGCATCCAGCTGTAGAAACACTGCCAGATCAGACTGGTGCTTGGTGCAGCTTCCCAGACCCTGGTCAAACCATCTAACCCATGCTAGCATGGAAAACAGACGATGATGATGATGATGATGATATGATCGACTATGCCATAAATATTTGATTCTCATTCCTTCAAAGAAATGATTCTCCAGCAATGTTCTCTCTTCTGACTTTTCTATCATCATTCTCTGATCAAACAAAAAAATACCACTGTCATCATTATCATCACTGGTCTTCTCCTCCTCCTCCTCCACCATCATCATCACCACTACCGCTGCTACAACCACCACCACTATCATCATTACTGCCATCTTCACCATCATCATATTATCCTCAGCTGACTATCACAATTCTAGACCTAACAATAATTATTTTTGATTTAGGTACAAAAAGATCAGTTTTGATACTTGATAACACTGATCCCAGTACATGACTGGTACTATATTTTATTGACCCCAGAGAGGTGAAAGGAAATGATTATCTTTTATATCTTTCACTTGATTCAGTCATTAGACTGCAACCATGCTGGGGCACCTTGAAGAATTTTTAGTCAAATGAATCGACCTCGGTACCTAAGCAGGATTTGAATTCAGAATGTACAAGACTGGAAAAAAGGCCTGATGCTCAAATGGTTCTGCCAAAACAATACCAGCACAAGTTGTTGGGTTTACTGTTTAGTCCCAGACCAGATCTAACAGGCCTACAGTGAAATGCATTACAGTAGTGATATGTGGGAAATATAGCAGCAATTTCTAGAAGGTTGGCTGACCATATAGGGACCAATCTCTGAGTGAAGAAAGTGACAATTTTGGAAATGATGAAAAAAAACAACAATAACAAAGTTGGCTGTTCAACACTAATTAACTGACCTTTGATTGTTCAATTTGGTAAATTTATCACGATCCCCATCACTAACTTTGAGCAGTTCCTTCAAGACTGGAGAGTTGGTTGTTACGTTTTGATTATTTACATAAACATCATACAGGTGGGTTTTACTTTCAAATATCTTCTCTGTTGTACCTGACAAGAAGATAATATAATATTGAGTTGGGAAAACTCAGTGATTTGCAAGGGATTGAACTTGGATACAGGTAATATTCAAAAGTCAGTTAAACGATTAAAAGATATTTTAATGATATAAAATAAATGTAACAGACTGATGAAATAAATTCATTATCACACTTACATGCAATATATGCCACTTCAGTTTCTAAAGTTTCAATATCAGCAATATTTACATAGAAACGAGGAATCAGCTCTCGATTCACAAGTCCCCTCATATCATGGTTACCAAGGCAACAAGCACAATACACTGAAAAGAAGATAAATATTAATTTCAGATTTTAGCACAAGTCTAGCAATTTTAGGAAAAGGGTTTCAACCCCAGCACTCAAATGGTACTTATTTTATTGATTCCAAAAGGATGAAAGGTAAAGTTGGCCTCAGTGGAATTTGAACCCGCAACAGTCAAGTCTACCTAGCTATATGTATCACAAAATGGAATAGTTCACTGTACTGTGTCCATGACCAAGACACCTCACTGATAACACTGCAGTCTACCTAGTCATAATTAGGTGATAACACACCACAGTGTGTTATAATTAACTGAATTATGCCCATGATTAAGACATATAACGGTTAATAACCCAGTCTAGCAAGCTGTAAGGAGGTACCATATGATATAGTTATACATACTGTCTACAATTGCAATATTTACCTATCAACAGTCCAGTTTAACTAGCTGTAAGGAGACACCACTGTGATCTAGTTTGCTGTACTGCCCTTAGCTAACACATGTAACTGTCTACGGTTTGGTCTAGCATATTTTCTGTCCAAACAAGATCTCAAATAAGGACTTCTATAAAAGCATATACTGCAATAGAGTGGTCCAAGATGTCGAATCTTCATTGGATGGTCATACACACACACATATATACATAGGCTTCTCTCAGTTTCCATTCACCAAATCGACTTACAAAGTTTTGGTCAGTCTTGGGCTATCATAAAAGACTCCATGGCCCAAGATAAAATGCCACTGAGTGGAACTAAACCTGAAGCCATGAGGTTGGGAAGCAAACTTCTCACCACACAGCCATGCCTGTGCTTATACACACCAATGCTTATTCCTATACACAGCCATATCTAAGCCTGTATCTAGCATGGGTTGGACGATTTGACTAAGGGCTAGCAAACCAGATGGTTGCACCAGGCTCCAGTCTTGATCTGGCAGAGTTTCTACAGCTGGATGCCCTTCCTAACACCAACCACTCCGAGAGTGTAGTGGGTGCTTTTACGTGCCACCGGTATGGGAGCCAGTCAGGTGATACTGGCAACGACCTTGCTCGAATGTTTTTACACATGCCACTGGCACAAGTGCCAGTAAGGCGACACTGGTAATGATCACACTTGAATGGTGCCCTTTTACGTGCCACCGGCACGGAAGCCAGTTAGCTGCTCTGGCAATGATCACGCTCGTTAAATCCCCACCTCTGCTATTATAAGACTGACATAAGGTAAAACAGTAAAACGAAAGATGTATTGAAATAAGTGTCTTACCTCTATAGCAAACAACACCAATTGGAGGGGGAGAAAAAAATAGTATCCTCTTCTGTAGGAGAGTGTATTTCCAGAGAATAAATATATTTTCTCCAAAGAATTTAATAAACTGAGAGAAACAACCAGCAGGATGGGTAATCTGGAAATGGACGGAAAGAAAGAAAGAAAATGGAGAAAATTTAGATAAAAAAGACATCATCATCATCATTTAATATCAGCTTTTCCTGCTTTCATGGGTCAGACAGAATTTGTTGAGGTAGATTTTCTACAGCTAGATGTACAAAGGTACACCCACATGCTCACACACACAAATACATACATGCACAGGCATACACACACATGTATGACAGGCTTCTTTCAGTTTCCACCTACCAAATCCACTCACAAAACTTTGGTAAGCTTAGGGATATATATATATATATATATATATATATACACACACACACACATACACACACACACATATAATGGGCTTCCATACAATTTCCATCTAACAAATTTATTGACAAAGCTTTAGTCAGCCAGGAGCTATAATAAAAACACTTGCTCAAGATGCCATGCAGTGGGACTGAACCTGAAACAACACGGTTGCAAATCAAGCTTCTCAACCATGCAGTCATGACTGAGTCAATAAATGTAGAAATTTAAAACAAGTTGCATGAGTAAAACAGACTGGAGCAGTGTATTTAATGGACTGACCTTCATTTCAGGCAAGAATTCTCGACTGGGAGTAGATGGGGTTGTTGACCAGGATTGCTGAGGAACTGGTGACATTGAACACACATCTATATCAGAAACAATAGCGGCACTGGAATTTTCATTTCGAGAAGGAAGTACACCTTTCTTATCGTTGTAAAAAGCTTGCAGTTGATCATATTTTCCTGGCGTTTGAAGCTGGTGCCTGGAATTGGGATAAAAATCAAAGTTTAAAGTTGGTAATTTATTAATTAACAGGGGAAATTAACTATCAAAACATAAGTGGTTCTTTTGAGTATTCTTTTATCAGTCTTTTACTGGTTTCAGATTGCGGCCATGTTGGGGCACCATCCTCAAGTGCTTTAATTTATTACATCAACCCTTTGATACTTTATCTGGCATTTATTTTATTGACCTCGCAGACAGAGAAAGGCAAAATCATTCTGGACATAAAGGAATGTAAACAAATATCATAAAGTATTTTTGTTCAATACACTGAATTTTTCCATTCCAGTACACACACACACACACAAAATCTGTACACACACACACATATATCCTTATCATTTTAATGTCAACTTTCTTTGGATGGGCTGTCATGATGTGAGTCATTTCTTATTAAGATTTGCTGCTTTCACAGACTGGTGAATATATGGATCATTTGGTTTGGATTCTATGGCTGGATGTCCTTCTTATTGCTAGCCATTTTACAGAGTGTATGGGATGTGTTGTCTCATGGAATCAACATTAGAGTGGTTGAATACAAGGACCTCAAAACCCAATACATTCTCTACTCATTTGCCAACTACATTACAGGGTGTACTGGGCACATTTTTTGGTACCAATATTGGAAAGATTGTCTTGCTCACCAGTCACTCTTCAGGGAGTGTAACTTGTTGACTTTCCGTTGTGGCATCAGTACAAAAGGGGTGATACCTTGTACACAGGACACTGTGCAGAGATTGACAAAGTCAAGACTGACCGATGAAATAAGCAGGTAACGGCAAGCAATAAGGAGAGAGTAATGGCATGTAGTAGAGAGCAGTGAAGAGAGAAAAGGAACCAGATGCACTTGAAAGAAGGAATTATAGAGGCTTGAGGATGTTCAATACTGCCTTTTATACACAGACCTGGTGAAAGGAAGACGGTGGAACAATGTAGTCTCTGATATATAAGTCTAGTGAAGAGTAAGGGAGTAAGAGGGATGAAAAGGAGGGCTAAATGCAATATCTTCTACACAGGTATAGTGAAGGAATGAGGGTGGACCAATGGAGTCGGGTGAGCAATAAAGTAGTGGAAGGAAAGACACAAGATATATGATGTATACTAGGCAGATTACAAAGTACTTCAGCCTCTGAGCATTACTCTCATGTCAAGTTATATTTACTGTCTTCTGCAGCACTGTACATCCCCAATCAGCATAGTCCTTTGTTTTCTCTTCTATGTGATGCAGCATTGTCATTGTGATGCTAAGCAGATGAGAGATAAATCTACCCCTGGATGGACCACAAGTCTCACACAGATAACATTCCCTGGTATTTTTTCCTTGACAGCTAAATAAACTAAGACGTATAATAAAGCAGTCTACCCCAAGACACAAATATTTAGCTGCAGATTTAATTTAAGTAAACAGTCTAGCATCTTTTCTAGTTGAACATTTCATTCATTCTTTCCTTCTTTCTTATTTTCTTCCCTTCCTTTCTACCTATCTATCCACCTACATACAGATGGATGGATGTATGTATGAGATAGACAGACAGATAGGTAGATATGTGTCATAGCCTTGTTCCAAAAAGGAAATTTAAAGAATTTCTTCCTATTCCATAATGATGAATCTATACCTCCTCATGCAATTAATTATAGACAGGTGGGCTGTGCCAGTGAGAGTTAAAAGTCTTTAGCATGAACAAAATCAAGAACTCAATCCTGACTCAACAGAGATAGATTGTGTCATATACCCATACAAGGAAGGACCATATCAAGACCCCATCATGCACAAACATGGAAAGACTCCCATCAAATAGGAACAGGGAGAGACCTTACCATGAACTCCTGTGTAGAGATCTTATTATAGACTATCAAACAGAGAACTTAATATGAACCATCAGAGAAGCCTTCACATTAACTGGCAGGGAGAGACTTTAATATGAACTTACAAGCAGAACCCCTAGCATGGACCAGGGGCAGAGATCATATTCAATTAGAACTAGCAGAAAGAAAACTTATCATGAACTGGCAAAAAGAGACTATCATGGATCAGCAGGGAGTGCCCTCACATGAACTAGCAAGGAGAGACCCTGCTATATCAGCAACTTATCACACCAAAAAGACAATATATAAACACACACATTAACTTTGTTAGATGCTATTTACATCAATTTTTTTTTATCAATCAGCCAATGGCAAAGAAACTATTGCAACAATACTTGAAGAAAAGCCAGAGGATAATTGAGGCCATTCCAAAAAGTATAATGAGAATTTATAGAAAATATTCAACAAAGTAACCATAATAACAATAATAATGAAGTAAATAAGCATATCAAGGTTATAGAAAACAAAATGAAACAAACATTTATTTGAAATAATCTGTTTTTATTATAAACAACAAAATCATTAAATATGTAAGTAAATGTCTCTGCTAAGTACTGAAGGACAAATGAGAGATAAATGAATCTCTCTCCTGGATAGGGTACTGATCTATTCCCAAGTGTACAGGGTTTTATCTAGGAACATACTGAAATGCCTGCTACATATATGGACTCATGAACTATCAGCAAGCAGTCCCAATATTGCATCCATCTTACAACACCATTAATCATCATCATCATTGTCAACTTCATTGTCGGCATTTAACATTTGTATTCCATACTGACATAAGTTGAATGGTTTGAGGGGAATTGTCAAGCCTCAGGACTACATCTGGATACTCTTAACACCAACTACATTTCACAGAGTGTACTGGGTGCTTTTTACATGGTACCAGCACAAGTGACTTGCAAGACAAGACCTTCTCGAATTTGTGGGGATGTAGTATTAAGAGAGGAGGCCTTGTACTAGGATTTGCATGGTTAAAGTATGAAAGAGGGACAGAAACAGGTGTCTTGCTCAAGAGGAGATGCATACTTTCCAGCTGGGGAAAGAAGAAAATGATGGTTAGGATATACCGTCAAGGTACAAGGCAAATATAAGAGAGCAAATAAGGATACAGATTCAGAAACAGTGGGAAGGGAAGTTCACAAAAGGGTGAAAAAAAAGTGACAGATGTTTAAAGAGGGGGATAAAAGTGGACACAATGAATGGAACACATGTGTGTAGGCATAGTCAATGATGCATATCAATTTGTGGAAAAAGTAAAGGAGATAGGAGAGGGCCTAGGAGGAGGACGATGTGATAAGTGACAGTAATAAGGAGATGATATAAAATCTAGGCACCTGTGTGAGTGATGGACGGATGGATGGATTTTAGACAATGACTTGTGAGGGGTGGTTTGCTGAGTTGTATGGGTCTTCTCAAGCACAGCATATTGCCAATCATCTCCGTCCTCTGTCATGTCATACATATATACATGAGAATGAGAGAGGCAGACAAAGAGGGAGGGAGAGAGAAAGAGACAGATAGACAGACATGATTGTCACCTGTTTGAGTATAGCTTCCTTAATTCTTAAATTACCCAAATTTCTTTCATTGGCCTCAATTGTGACTGTTATGCTTTTGTCGGTGTTCCAGCATCTGTCTAGATGTTTTCTGAAGGAGGAGGCTCTCATGTTCAGATGTTCTTTGATGCAAATGTGTAACGGTCTTGTTGTGCTACCCACATAGAACTTGTTGCATTTGTTACATTGTATTCTATGCACAACATTTACCTGTTGGCATAAATCTGTGTCACGGATAGGACAGTTTGTTAGTGTACATTGATTGTTGTCCCTTGTTCATTTCTTTGCGAAGTCTCCTCTCAGAGCGGGACCGGAGTGGGCTAGTTGTATGTCTAGCCCTTCTCTTCTTATGGCTCTTTGGATGGATGTAGCTATCCTCTCGCTAAAATGAGGTATTTTAAGGAAGCATGTGTTGCTGGGTTTTCTATGTGTTTGGCATGTTGGTCATCTTGGGTACTTAAGCCAATTTACAATGGATCTAGGGTACCTGTTTGCTTTCAATATATCTAGGAAGCATGTAGTGTGGGTCACCTTGTCCTCTGTTCTGCTGTACTTACCCTGGATGTGTGCAAGTTCATTTCTGGCATATCCTATTTTGGCACCGAGTGGAAGTACTGAATTGTATTTATTCCCCTATAAATCTTGTTTACTCTTCAATATAAGATCACAGAAAACAAAATAAAACAGGACTTACCGCACTTGGGATTCAAGGAACTGCATGTGTCTGTAGAGGGAAGTATAGGTGGGAGATAGAATTCCTACTGATTTCATTCTGGCACCACGTTCAATCTCACTTTCTACTGGCATGTTCTCAAAACATGCCAGGCCATAAAGGGAATCTTTCCTAAAGTACCTGTAAAGAAAGAATAATTACATAAACAACAACAATAAAAATAATGATCATTTCTGACTATAGGCATGAGACTTCGATTTTTGGTTGGTGGTAGTGGAGTGTAAAGTCAAGTTGTCCTGAGCAAGACATTAAACTGCATCCAGTATTGAGGCTCTACCTCAAGAGTTCAGGAGTTTTGAGTGGTATAGAGTTACTCCTTAGTCACATTGTTAAAGTGCCACATAAGCATTGGTGCAGGTGCAATGTAAAAAGCACTCATCATGGTGCCAAGTAAAAAGTACCAAATACACTCTGCAAGGTGGTTGGCATCCAGTTGTAGAAATCAAGTCAAAACAGACTATGGAATCTAGCGTGGCCCCTGGCTTTGCCAGTTCCTGTCAAGCCATCCAACCCTTGCCAGCATGAAAAACAAACGTTAGATGATGATGATGATGACAACTCTCAGATTCACTCTCACCTAAAACGGTAGTATGTGCCAAGGGTCCCAGAAGATGGTCCTGTTGCTAAGGCATACAGGACTTGGATGAGGACTGGTTCTCAGGGTATGTAACACCCAGGCCCAACAATGTGTGAACATATTCTGATGTCACCTAAACCATTTCTCTGCTTAAGGGTTAATAGGCCCTGTGTTTAGTGGGTTCGAGGGTAAGCTTGAAAAAGCAGGAGACTAGTAGAATAAATTGTAAATAAACAAGGAGAAGGTAATGAAAATCTTTCCCAAGAAAAATCACAAATCATCAGCTTTTGGCACATAGGTCCATGATCACTGCTGCTTGTAGGCATGGCACAAGAAAGAAGTGGAATGAGAGAGAGAGAAAGAGAGTATAGTTAAGTAAATATCATACAATCACAACCACAACTACATCTGTCATACAACCCGTGATGTTAGTGGTGTTATGGGCTGTGATGAGCTATGTGGTGTTGGTGGAGAGGATGACAGATGAGGTGGATGGAAGTAAGGCTTGCAGGGGCCGGAAGAAGAGTGAAAGGGGCATGCGTGGGCAGGAAGCACACGTGGTCAGTTCCAGCAAAGACGGCGCAAAGACACGACGTGTTTAATTCGTGAGAGTGACCGCCGATTTCGCCGAGGTCAACAGGTAAGGCCTTTTGTATTTCTTTCTCCCGTTTGCTTCTTTTTTCCTGTTGTCCTTTTCCTCCATCACTCTACACAACCAATGCCATATTTACATTAAATATATCAGCCATACCGACACTACATAATCATAAATTTGAAGGTAAGTCAAAAATTATTCACACTTTTGTTGAGAGTTTCTTTAGGCTGGCTCCCACTGCCCTCAGCACTCATGTACTAAAAGGTGGTACTTTTGAGGTTATGTAACCGAGGTTTGACCTTAATCACTCCAATTTTCTTTCTTGAGTTACAGAGTAAAGAAGGCCACACCACTGTCAGGGTGCACCAAGGAAGAACAGATCAGTGATCTGATTTCTCATCTTAAGATGTGTCAGGGGTTAAAATTTATTGCAGGCTTTCAGTACAATACAAGGATAGAAGTATGTATGAGTGGAAGAAAGAAATTCAAAACTCAACCTTCAGCAGAAAAAGTGATGCTCACCATTTTTGGGGATGGAAAAGAGCCTATACTGGAACTTTACCTGGAAAAGGGGTCTATAGTCACCAGTGTAGGTTACAATAAAATGCTGGGCAATAAACTGAAACCAGCAATTTGTACCAAGTGCCAAGGTCTATTGTCAAAATAAGTGCTACTGTTGCATGACAGTTCATGCCCACATACAGCCACCCCACACTGTTGAAACCATTGTAAAATTGGGTTTCAAGCTCCTGGAATACCTTGCATACAGTGTAGATCTCACCCCTTTCCAACTATCCCCTCATTCCACTACTCAATCATCCTTTGTTGATTTTCTATGGACAAATAAGTGCAGGAAACAGTGCATAAATGATGGATGTGCAAACAGCTGTAAAACTTCCCTAGTGGAATAAGCATGCATGTGAACTGCTGGAAGAAGTGCATCAAAAATTAAGTTGACTGTTCGAAAATTTATGAAGTTGTTCAACCCCTGCTTTTGTTTTAATAAATTACAGTAATACAGAGTGTATAATTTTTGACTTCCTCTCATATATGTCGTGTTAGATACCATACTTTACATGGACATCACATTACCACTAACATCTGTTGTACTAATGATACTGTACTTAGACAACAGACAGCACACAAATCTAAATATTTTTTATATATTCCTCTCCCATAACATCAGCAGTTCTTGTAGGAATTTCCGATCTTCTTCATGTGCTATGTCTACAGGCATTGGTGCTCATGGAGCTCCACCCCTTAGTGTTCCACTCCCATTACTGGGTCTTTCTGTAACCTGCTAGTTAGACCATTAAGTCTCTTCTCTCTCTGCTCTCCTCAATTTCTTCTCTTCAGTTTTCCAGTTGTCACCAAATGTACAAAGCATTGCCTTTCCATATGATGTCTAATGAACTTAGTCTTTTGCCTTCTAATATTGTTAAGGGGGTTGTCTGGTAGTTTCTGTTCGTCCTGGGCAAGAGTGAAATGCATCCAGTGATAAGATTCCAGTTTAGGAGTTCAGGAGTTTGGAGGAGTATTGAGTTTTCTTTAATCACTACTATACACAGGTCTGCATTGGATCAAAGTGGTAGTATCTTTCAAGAGCCGAAGTTCTGGGGTAAATAGCAGAAGATGATCCTGTGCAATACAATAAGGTGATGGTTAAGGTATATAGGACTCAAAGGACTGGCTCCTTAGACATGAGTCACAGTGACCAATGGGGTGGGCATGCCCAAATGTCATATGTACAAGCTCCTCCTACCTTGAGGTTAAACGTGCACTGTGCCTCAAACTAGCAGAAGGTAACAAAAAACCACTCTTTTCCCAAGGAAAATCATGGATTTTCCTTCAGACTTTTTGTCTTTATTACCTCCTCTATAATCTACAACAGTGATTATAGGAGATTATAGCCTAATTGTAAGCATGTTGTACACACACTCACAAATCATGGTTTCAATTCCCAGACTAGGTGATATGTGTTGTGTTTTTGAGCAAAACACTTCATTTCATGTTGCTCCAGTTCACTCAGCTGTAAATGAATAAATAACCTATTCGGAGAGAAAGTTGTAATTTCAGTCACATATATGCCATGGGAACTGGATAACCAGTCCTCAGAAACCTTGAACTTCAGATATTAATGTCCAGGGGTAGATGATAATATAATCTATATCAATTTGGTGATGGGACCTGTTGCTTTCTTTAGTAAGGTTCAGAGAATTTTTGGTAAGGGATATATTAATATGTATGTTTGTACAATTGAGAAGTACAATAATCATGCAAGCAGTTGTCATTGTTTTTTTGATTGGATTTCTCAATACAATATACCAACTGTTCACCAGGAAAAAAAAAAGAAAAGAAAATATTTTAATTAACATTTAAAATCTTTACAGCTTTGGTTTGTAGACAAAAGGAATTTCAGTAAGTACATAATCTTTAATCTTCCTACAAGTCCAAAGTTTTGTGACTGTGTATGGAAAAAAAAATCAAATGAATTTTTTTTAAATATGTTTTTGATCTCCTATATATTTGGTTGTGTCTGGGGAGAGTCATTTTCTTTTTGTGCCTTATAATTTAACACACTCACTGGTAAAATTTCCACTTATTTCTTATTTTTATTTTCCAAAAATTTTTGTTGTGTCTTGCAACCTTTTCAATAAAAGAATCTTGCAAACCAGATCCAAAAACGAAATCCTATATATTTGCTTTTGGATAAAAATAGACAAGAAGTTATTTTATAAAATATCAACCAGTGTTTTAAATAAATAGCTTTAACATGGTTTGTATAACACGAAATTTGTAATGGAAGAGAGTAAAAAATCTATAGGCAACACATAATAATGAAACATTGTACATTTACACAGCACATTGATTCTACATGCCTCAGTTCACTTAGCTGTACAAAACAGGCAACAGGTTTTTTTGGAATCACCATTTGTGACAGACTAGCATCTGTGCATGATATCTTGAGGTATGCAATTATTTGTTGTTTAGCCTTAATTCAGGCTTAAAACAACAGGCCTATAATGAAAGGTAATCCATCTGTGACCATACTATCTTCTTTTTATAACAGGTACTACATTGTCCAATGTAGTAATACTTTAGTAATGCTTTACTGAATACACACACACACACACATACACACACATTTGCTTTCATCCTATGTTAAAAAAAGAATTATCTATAGATATTAGACACAGGCATGGCTATGTGGTTAAGAAGCTTACTTTGCAACCATGTGGTTTTGGGTTCAGTACCAATGCATGGCATCTTGAATTTCGTTGCGTCTTGCAACCTTTTCAATAAAAGAATCTTGCAAACCAAATCCAAAAACAAAATCCTATATATTTGCTTTTGGATAAAAATAGACAAGAAGTTATTTTATAAAATATCAACCAGTGTTGATATAACCTCTAAGCATTACTGGTGCTAATTTATTATTTAAGAACTGAAGACTGTATGTCAATGCTGAAAGAACAGATTACAACAAGACAGAGGAATAATGAAGATTAACACTTACACAAAATCTCTCATTAAAGTATGAGATCCACTGGCCATAGCCTTAAATTCAACTCCATCTAAATCGCTTTCTTCAGGAAGACACCATTCAATCATGTTACCTACAAGAAGGGAAAAAATATATTATAAAACACTGAAAAAAGGTTAAACAAACAAATACATATATAAAAACAAGAAATTTGTCATTGGCACCACCATAGTCAAATTTTGTTGGGTTTTTGGACTAAAAACTCTGTATTCCTACTGCCACATCAATGCTATTTGAAATTTCCTAGTTAATGAATAAATGCAATATATATATACCGTCCAAACCATGCTAGCATGGAAAGCGGACGCTAAACGATGATGATGATGATGATGATATATATACTAATCAAAATCTCTGTATTATAACAATATGATTAATTCTACATAGCCCCCAGTTCAGTAAGTTGTAGAGAAGAAGGAACAGACTTTTCTGAAATTGCTATGTGTGGATGGTTTGACACGATTTGACAAATTAGAGGTTGCATGATGCTCCAACGTTCACTTTGGCATTGTTCCTAAGGCTAGATGCCCTTCCTAATGTCAACTACTGTACAGAGTGTACTGGGTGCTATTTTTTTTTTTTTGTTACACAAGTACTTGTGAGGATTGCCTTGTATCTTGCAAGATTAATTAAAAAATTTTAATTAAATTAGAGGAAAGAGGTGAAAAAAAGAGAAAATATAGAAGTGAGACAAATTAATATTCTTCATCATCATCATTGTTTTAGTGTCCACATTTCAATGCTTGCAAGGATCAGATGAAATTTGTTGAGGCAGATTTTCTAGATATACCCTTCCTATTATCATCCTTTATTTATTTCTATGCAAGGAAATGCCCAGGCATACATGTTTTTTTTTTCTTTCACAAGGATCATGCAACAGTTCAAGATATGTCAGGAAAGCCAAATGAGTTTTTGCACCTGACTGCAAGCATATTACAATGTCTGCATTGATAGCAAGGAAGTCGTTTTGTCTATAACCAGCAGACCGATGTAGAGACAAGGAGAACCTCACTCACATAAATATACATGTGCACATGGACATATATTATATATATGGGCGCAGGAATGGCCAAGTGGTTGACAAGTTTGCATGGCACCATGGATAGTCCCAGGCTGGCCAAAGCCTTGTGAATGGATTCGATTGATGGAAGCTGGAAAAAGCCCAGTGTGAGTGTGTGTGTGCATGTGTGCGCGCATGCATGTGTGTGCGTGCATGTGTATAAAAGTATGTTTGTGCCTCCTTATCCTGAAGATAGTTGTGAGTGTCCCTGTCATACAAGCAGTGTCATTCCTTGCCAATATCTTGGAAAAACATTTCTGGTCATGAAGAAATGTTACTTTGCTTAGAAACATGTTGGTGAAACAAAGGGCATGAGGCCATAAAAAATACACAACAAACTCTACCCCACACAAGCATGGAGGAGTGGTCACTAAAATGATGATGATGATGATGATAATAATAATAATAATAATAATAATAAGGCAGTGGCTTCTCATGGCTTCTGATCTTAAATGATTGGAAGTGTTATCATGTAAATTGTTTTGTCTTGGTATAAAAGATGGGCTACATCAAATATTCTGCTTAATACCACAGATTTGCTTGTCAGTTGTTTGACCATAACCAGTTGAGCATGTCCCTTAGTGGCTGACGATATGTGCATCTCTGATCACGAGCAGAGGTAGTTGGGGAGCATCATAGCCATGTGTTGAGAGGGATTCTTTAGGGTTTGAATAATTCACCTCTGGAAACATGGGTGGTTCTTTCAACATCCTTAAACAACCCTTATTCAGGGACCTTTGAGCAGGATGGGCTACTCAACCTGAAGAAATTTCTAACTGGACCCTACCTGCAAGGTCATGTGCTGTTTATCTTGATATGAGATCACCATGTCGTGCACATATGGTTGTGATGCATGTGCCTGGTGTACCCTTATCAGACGGGTAGTCATGATGGGTATATTGGGCTTCGTATATTTTACCCCAGTGTCACTTTGATGGCATGAACTGCTCTCTCACTCAATAATAATAATAATATATATATATATCTTTCTTTACTTGATTCAGAAAGATTTTTTAGTCAAATGTATCAACCTCAGTATTTTTTTAAAGCCTGTTTTTTTTGCCTAATTGCTAAGTTACATGGATGTAAACATACCAGCACCAGTTGTCAAGCAGTGGCAGAGACACACACACACAATGGGTGTCTTTTAGTTTCCACCTACCAAATCCACTCAGAAGGCTTTGGTCAGCCCAAGGCTATAGTAGGAGGCACTTGCCCAAGGTGCCACGCAGTGAGACTGAATCCCGAACTGTGTGGTTGAGAAGCAAGCATCTTACCAAACAGCTATACACACACATACAATAGGCTCCTTCAGTTTGTGTGTTTGTTAATTTCCCTCACAAAGTGTTCATTGACCTCCAGCTGTAGTGCAGCTTTCATTAAGAACATTAGCTGATATTCACACAATGCCACCGCACTTCTTATTTCTTTATTGCCCACAAGGGGCTAAACATGGAGGGGACAAACAAGGACAGACAAAGGGATTAAGTCGATTACATCGATCCCAGTGCGTAACTGGTACTTAATTTATCCACACCGAAAGGATGAAAGGCAAAGTCAACCTTGGCGGAATTTGAACTCAGAACGTAACGAGAGACGAAATACCGCTAAGCATTTCGCCCGGTATGCTAACGTTTCTGCCAGCTCGCCGCCTTACTTCTGCCTACATGGTTCCAAAGTTGACCATGACCACAAACCCAATTTCATATCCATTCATGAGGTTTTGGGATGGCTTGGAGTTATAGAAGATATTTGCTCTAGGTATTACGCAGTGGGACTGAACCTAATGCTATGCGATTAGGAACTAGATCTCTTAACTATGCGGCTATAACTACAAATACAACTTTTCAGTTACTGGAGTTCAACAAATAACCGTCTTCAAAAAGAGGACTTTGTTGCACATTACAAAGAGGCTATCATTTCTCTAAAACTATTGAGCCTTCAGAAGGAAAAACAGAAGAAATATTAGCATTGGAATGATGGCCAAATTTTGTATGAGTAAAAAATACAATAAGTAAATACATTAATCTAATATTTATTTCATTTGTTTGTTTTTATTCTTTTTTAATATCCTGTTTCTCCCCCCCCCCTCGAGAAATCTCAGTCATCATTGATGAAATCTTATATCAACACCACCACTATTGTCATCACTTGAAAGACTACCATTGTCAATACTACACCCTCTATTGTATTTACATATACACATCTGGTTGGCTAGATATGTATACACAGACATACAGAAACCCAAACATACACACACACAAACCCAAAGACACACATACATATTACAGTCCTGGAACAAATATCTAGCGAGCTTAGACCAGAAGTGTTCTGAATTTCTGGATTTTATGGTTTTGTGAAGAGAGTCTAAGTATACACTTGAAATATAAAATAAACTATGTAAAGGACAAAATTGTTATTAGCAGATTCAAATTAAGACACTTCTAAACCAGGGCATGTTTGATATTTATTAACAGCAAACTTAAAATATATCATATTGTATCACATATACAGTATTATGTTTCTAGGATGAAAACTGAATGCAAAAAAAAGTAAAGAACATGATTTTATTTAAAAGATACAAGTACAAATTAATACAATTATAAAGCAGAGTACATTGAATCTTTATAAATCCACTTAAAAAGGTAAAGGAAACAATTTTTAACACACCATATGCAAATTAACCAACTTCAAAAACAGGGTCTGTTTCCTCAATACAGGGAACCAACTTTTGGCCATGACTGTAGTATTCCAGATATCTACAATCCATTACTGGATCAATTTATTGGTTTGTTGATGCTTATATCTTTTGGGGATAGGACTGTAGCTCCTCCTCCCTCTCATCAAATTTCTCAGTAAGGATATCCCTAATTTCCTTCACATGTCAGAGATTTAGGGATATCCTTACCAAGAAATTTGATGAGAGGGAGGAGCTACAGTCCTGTGACATAGAAGGCAGCTGGGAATTCCTGCAAGACAGCTTGTTGAGTGCCACAGACCAAATCTGTGGCGGGTGCAAAGTCCCTTCCAGACCTAAGGTAACATGGTGGTGGAACAATACTGTAGACAGAGCCATTAGAGCAAAGAAACAGGCCTGGAAGAGTGGGGGTAGCAGAGGACTGTACCAGATAGCCAAAAGGGAAGCTAGGAGACAGGTATATATAACCAAGGGAGTAGCAAAAAAGTAGTTTGCCAATGTTCGGTGACATGAGGACGAAAGAACTGAAGTATTTCAGATTGCAAGACAGTGTGTGAGAGAAAACCGTGATGTCATAGGAGAGAAATGTGTCTGCATGGATGATGGTGCCCTTGTGTTTAATGATTCTGCAAAAAAAGAGGCTTGGAGATGCCATTATGAAAGATTGCTGAATGTGGAGAATGAATGGGAGGAGGAGAGTCTGCCAAAGGTTGACCCAATTGAGGGACCAGCTACCCGAATTTACAGTACCCTGGTAGATAAAGCAATTAAGGATATGAATACAGGGAAAGCACCTGGCCCATCAGGAATCACTGCAGAGATGCTTAAAATATCGGGTGGTGTGGGTTATAGTCTTGCCACCTGCATCATAAATCAGGTAGTTCATGAAGGAGTTATAGCCAATGACATAGTCAACTGCTACAAAGGTAAAGGTGATGCTTTAGATAGAAATAACTACAGGGGCATCAAATTGTTGGATCAGGTGATCAAAGTTACAGAGAGGGTCATAGCCCAACTAATTAGGGAGAAAGTTAGCCTAGATGAGATGTAGTTAGATTTTGTGCCAGGCAGAAGCACCACTGATGCTATATTTCTAGTAAGGTAACTACAGGAGAAATATCTAGCCAAAGATAAACCTCTGTACATGGCTTTTGTTGACTTGGAGAAAGTCTTTGACAGGGTCCCCCATTCCCTTAACTGGGAGTCAATGCCAGATCTGCCTGAGTGCCTCCTGTGTCAGTAGCACATAAAAAGCACCATCCAAGTGTGGCTGATGCCAGTGCCCCCTGCTTGGCTCCCATGCCAGTGGCATGTAAAAAGCACTATCTGAACGTGACTGATGCCAGTGCCCCCTGACAGGCTCCTGTATCAGTGGCACATAAAAATCACCGACAACACTCTCGGAGTGGTTGTCATTAGGAAGAGCATCTAGCTGTAGAAAAATTGCCAGATCAGATTAGAGCCTGGTACAGCCGCTGGCTCTCCAGACCTCAGTCAAACCGTCCAACCCATGTCAGTATGGAAAACGGATGTTAAACGATGATGATGATGATAATGTCTATGACCACCCCCAAACACACACACAGGACTAGCATCTGTAGTTTCTGTCTACCAAATTCAATTTGCAACTCATTCACCAACCCAAAGTTATGCCAGAAGAAAGACACCATAGAGGCCATAGAGTAGAATCAAACTCAAACCCTCAAAACAGATTTCTAAACTAAACAGCCCTGCTTGCTTTTTTTCTGCATTTTCAAGAAATAAACCCATAAAATTTTCTATATTTAATAATGAGAATTTTTTACCAATACTTCACAGCTCTTATCATAACACATGGAAAAGATTTCAGTGTTTGTTACTGTTTGTAACACTAGGTCAACCCTGATCAAAAAGACCCATGTTTAAAGATGTCCAAAATATGATCAAGCTCTCTTCAGTGAATCCAAGACTATATTTTCTAAGTGAATGTAACAGTTTTTGTGTGTTTCTTAAATGGCTTATAAACACCTTCCATGCTGCAATTGTTTATATTTTCTAATACTCCCTTTTATTTTTCAGACATGATTTGAAGGAGAGTTGGATGTTATTTCTAGCTGATTGAGGGACTATGTATGTAGAAACTCCCTCTTAGCTCAAATTTTAGTACTGTCTCAATAATTCAAAAAATTATCAGAGATTTGGGGCATGCATTTACATCATTTTGTTAACAGCCTTTGTGATAGTGTAGTAATTACAACCAGAAATTAAAACTGGGTCACTGACTTAGATCAAAGATTACTTACATTTTACTCTACAATGCTTGCAACAGGCATACATATTCATAAAATAAAACATTATTTTTTCAGACAGGGACAGTAACAGGGGGTGGGGGAGGAACAAAGAACTGAAATAGGACTTCACTATCTCACTGTTTATTCAAATTTATATGAATTGTGCATGTGTGCAAGTGTGTGTTACTGTTTGGATAATTTTCAACAAGTTAGGAACTCAGTTTGAAGAAATGTTAAAAGTAGTCTATACAGTGTTCAAGTTACAAAAATAGCTACTTCAACTTTGTTAGAAAGACTATTCGGACAACAGTGAAATGAAATATTCAGAAATGCCTTTACGTAGATAAATACATTCTATCCCAGAGGAAATTCTATCATCACCAGGATAACCACTAAACATACTCTTGATTTTTATTATCATACCAACAGTCACTCAAGGTTGTGCATACATAGTTACATACATATATCTGTATATTGATGTATGTGTGTTCACATTTCACTTTCACTAGATTCATATTACAAATACTCTTTTATTCATACATCAAACAACCCAAGCAGTTTAATCTGACTTTCTGAACACTTGAGTTATCACCCCCATATATCTTTCAAATTATAAGATATCCTTTTTTTACCATGCTTTTTCATACATTATTGTTAGCCATTTTAGTTCTGAACCTGATGAATGTTGGTGCAGCAATAACAATTGCACTTATGCTAGATACAATTAACATGCATTTACAAGAAACTTAATGTAGCTATTTCTGTATCCTAATTGTGGTATAAAGACCACTAAATTGGTAGGTTTCTGCAGGCTTGTTTGTGCCTTAGGGGAGTGTTCTGTACACTAAATACAAATACAGTAGCATCACATGTATGCAATACAGTAAGTTGAAAAACTTCAATGAAATTGTATTATCCAAGCAATTAGTTGGTAAAAATTCCCTCTAGGAGTGCTTAAAATTTGAAAGCAAGAATCAAGGCAGATTCAAATTGTATAGGTCTTTACCTCAATGAGTCCAAGACTGAATATGTAAACAAGTGCCTGTCCAACACTGATTTCATCATCCATACTCTCAACAACACGCTCTTAAATATGGTTTCTGATTACAAATATCTTGGGTCATACATATCATCATCTGAAAAAGATTTTCTAACTAGAAAGGGTATGGCCTGGTCAGCCTGTAATGATATGCGTAAGATCTGGTCATCAAATCTAAGTAGAGATTTCAAACTTAAAATCTTCAAAGCCACAGTCGAACCAATTCTACTATATGGTTCAAAAACCTGGACGTTATTAAAGAAGCTTGAGAGGCGGTTGGATGGAACTTACACCCACCTCCATATGAGAGCTCAAAATCTCACGTGGAAGTGTCATCCAACCAAAGTACAAATATATGGGAAATTACTACCTGTATCATCTCTTGTGAAAGGTAGAAGAATCCAGTTTGCTGGACATTGTTGTAGAGCTGAAAACGAGGTAATTTCTACTCTTCTCCTCTGGAAGCCATCTGCTTGCAATACCAGAGGGCGCACACTCTCCTACCCTGATGTAATCTCCAGGGCTACAGGCATCCAGCAATAGGACCTCATTAATGCTATTGATGGACCATGAAGTCTGGTGTAACATAGTAAATTCCATTGTCTCGACCACGGTCAAACAATGATTGATGATGACTTCTCTGTAGTAATTTGACTAAGTCATATTGTTGACATTAGCAATCAGTGTCACTACATGCATACATGGTGGACTCTTTTGATGAATGAGGGTTCAGCAAGACACAGCACCAGTGTTCTTAGTGGTGTTAGCACTGCATGATGATTATTATTACAATGGGCATGGCTTGTGCAGCCTCAGTCCCACTTTCTCATCCTTCAAATTTGTATATTTGGCTGGTGGAACAAGTGCCACGAGCTCAGGAGTCATCAGGATGCAGGATTTGTACAGAGTTACTTTCTCTTTAGATGAGTAATTAAAAAGCTGAAGGGCTTCATCAAGCCTGGGTCTGTTGGAATGTCTCAGAGTGACCTTCTTCCAGAGGCAATACTATGACATGTTAATTAACCCATAGCTGGTACCCTTACAGGTGCTACTACGCAGGGTCAGAGATGACCTGGAAACAATAGTAGCTAAGTAGTGTTCCATACTCCTCAAAACTTGGAACCCCTAAACCAGGGCCTCACTACCAGATGCAGTTTAAAGTCATACTTTGATCACTCTTAGTTTTCCCAAGAATATGTTTGTTGAAGAGATTTAATAACACCAAAACATGACAGTTGGATTAACCCTTTCGTTACCGTATTTATTTTGAGATGTTCTGTGTTTCTTTTAATTAATTTTAAATATAACAAAAAATTTAGTAAAATATCTTAGTTATCATTAAGCTAGTGTTAGGAACATAAATTGTGACTAAGGTTTGGTGGAAGATTTTAATTCAAAACTTATGAAAACAAGACATTTGTACTACAGAGCCAGAGCTGGTTTCAGCCAGGTTGGTATTGAAAGGGTTAAGCAGTAAAACTACTCTTCTATTGCATATTATGTATATTCCAAAATTTCAATCAAATGGCTCTTACCTGATTGATATCCCTTGTATGTTGTTTTTAGATTCTAAACACTCACAGAGGGAGCTTTTGTTTATTAACTGCATAGGTAATTACAGTTATTGAAAATTTTGAAGTCTTTAAATTAAATATGAGACCTCCCATATTTAGATAAACGCATACACGTGTATTTTTTATATGTGTGTGCGTGTTTGACAAAATCAATAAGATATTGGATAACCCACCAGAGAGAGAGAGAGAGAGAGAGTGACAGAGACAGACAGACAGGCATTCTCCTGTTACCAGTGCTATCAAGAATAATAAAAATACATCATAGAATTTCTTTTACACTTCAATAGTTTGGCTATATTTAGCTAGTTCTTTGTTTATATTATGTACTTTATTATATCTATTGATTAGCATTATTTGTTAGTCACTGAAGACTGTGCCTTTGGATTCATCACTTGTACCATCTTTCTGGTAACAATGCCTGTTAACATGATTTCAGTTGTCTGTTTTATAAATATATCTTCCTCAGATGTCAGTTATATTTAGCTGGATCTAAGAATTCATCTGTAGAAACAACAACCAACAAACTACAAGCTTAAAGAATGAGGAAGATATTGAAGATTGAAAAGAAAGAAAAACCAAAACAAAAAACAAAAAGATAGAGAAAGAACCCTACCACCACCACCATCACCACCACATCTGTTTCTCCAACACTACCACCACACATTACACATTTGGCAAACACAGAATTGTTGATTAAATAACAAAAGCTTTTCTAACAGACATTGTATTTAGGTAGAACCAGCCGATTCTTCATTTCTGCACGTGATTCCATATTTTGTAAACGATTATATTTACAATGCACTTTATTGTTATGAATGAAATGATGAAAATTTATTTCCCCCACACCATATTATCAATGTATAAAACAATGTAAATATTTTTTTTTGTTTTTTGGTTGGCTGTGTTAAATTACCAAAGTTAGTTTGGGTACATAATTTAATCAGGATTTTATATTTAGCACAAGTAATAGTTGTGAATTGGAAGAATCAGAAGTGCAAGGAACAAGATAGCATATTGTAGTATTTAGATTGCATCCATTTGCATTCTGAGTTCAAGTCCTGCTGAGGTCAACTTTGCCTGACATCCCTCCAGGGTCGATAAAATAAAGTACCAGTTGAGTACTGGACTTGATGTAATCAACTAGCTCACTCACACCAAATTTCAGGCCTCGTGCCTATAGAAGGAATTATTATTATTATTGTTATTATTATTAAGGTGGCGAGCTGGCAGAACCGTCAGCACGCTGGATGAAATGCTTAGCGGTATTTCACCTGTTGCTAAGTTCTAAGTTCAAATTCCACCAAGATCTACTTTGCTTTTCATCCTTTGGATTTGATAAATTAAGTACCAATGAAACACTAGGAGGGTGGGGTTCGATGTAACTGACTAGTATCCTCCCCATAAATTTCAGGCCTTGTGCCTTTAGTAGAAAGGATTATTATTATAATTATTATTATTATTATTGAGTGAGAGAGCAGTTCATGCCATCAAAGTGACACTGGGGTAAAATATACGAAGCCCAGTATACCCATCATGACTACCCGTCTGATAAGGGTACACCAGGCACATGCATCACAACCATATGTGCGCAACATGGTGATCTCATATGAAGATAAACAGCACATGACCTTGCAGGTGGGGCCCAGTTAGAATTTTCTTCAAGTTGAGTAGCCCATCCCGCTCAAAAGGTCCCTGAATAAGGGTTGTTTAAGGATGTTGAAAGAACCACCCATGTTTCCAGAGGTGAATTATTCAAACCCCTAAGAATCCCTCTCAACACATGGCTATGATGCTCCCCCACTACTTCTGCTCGTGATCAGAGATGCACATATCGTCAGCCACTAAGGTACATGCTCAACTGGTTAAGGTCAAACAACTGACAAGCAAATCTGTGGCATTGAACAGAATATTTGCTGTAGCCCATCTTTTATACCAAGACTATATTATTATTATTATTATTATTATTATTATTATTATTATTATTATCTTGCAGGTGCTGGTGCCATGTAAAATGTACTCATACTGGTGTCACATAAAATTCACTCATGTTGGTGCCACATAAAATGTACTTGTACTGGTACCAAGTAAAAAGCACTTGTGCCAGTAGCACATAAAAAGCATCCAACACACTCTGTAAAGTGGATGACATTAGGAAGGGCGTCCAGCCACAGATACCATGCCAAAACAAACAGTTGGATCCTGGCCAGCTCCTATCAAACTGTCCAACCCTTGCCAGCATGGAAAACAGACATTAAACAATGATGATGATGATTAGACTGATAGAATTGTGAGAACACCAGAAAACTACTTTGTAGTGTTTTTTCTGCCCCTGCCCTACAAATTTCAGGCCTTATGCCTATAGTGGAAAGGATTATTATCATTATTTAGATGGTGAGCTGGCAGAATCATTAACATGCTGAAGAAAATGCTTAGGAGCATTCTGAGTTCAAATCCTGCTGAGGTCATCTTTGCCTGTCATCCTTCCAGTGTCAATAAAAATAAGTACCACTTGAACACCAGATATGATGCTTCTCCCTGCAAAATTTCAGGCCTTGTTCCTATAGTACAAAGAGTTATAACTACTACCCTCTGAAACTTCGGCTGCAATTAGTGAATACCTACAGGGGAATTGACAGATATATTTCTCAAGAATATGGCATCTACAAAAAATTCAAAACCCTAGTCATTGTCAAAGCAATTGCGTTAATACAGAATGATGTAGGATCAGTAGAGCACTGAGCAAAATGTATTGCACCACTTGGTTATATCTCTTTATATTCTTCACGCAAACCCAACCTGGGTGAACTTGGCCCTTCATTCTTCCGGTGTGGATTTATTAAATGTCAATCAAGTATTGGGGGTTGAAATAATTGACTCACAACCTGCCAAGGTCAATTTTGCTTTCCATTCCTCTATGAAATGTGTCTCTTGTTTTTTGTATATGGTGACAGTGTTAACATCGTTTTAATGCTGAAGTGCATCCACTTAGTTCCACACATCTGTATTGTAACGATAAAGCACTCTTATACAATAGTAACCACTCTCCTTCAAGTTCTCTACTAGAGTTGTCTCATCCAGATTTCCTGTTTGTTAATATTCTCATGACATTACTAACTTCAGCAAAGGTCAATAAACCATAAACAGTAGTCGGACATTTCACGAAATTCCTGCAAGACAGCAGAATGCGCTGATTGAAACTGGTTTCAGAGCAAGCTAAATTATTCTCCTCAGCACTCCACAACTGTTGATTGATCTCTAAGCAGTGATGTGCCATCTGATGATTTGAATGATACCACAGAATGTTGTTACTGTGTTACAGATATTATGGATGTCATGGTTGTCTGTATGCATCTGAATTTCTTGAGCTTTGGGAACTCACCATTCATTTTTCAGGGTATAAAGAGTGGATTACGAATCTTTCCAAAGAGCTCACCACTGCTTTTTAGAGAGCATGATGAGGAATTGTCCAGCATTACACTGTAATACTATTGAGAAGCCTGCCAACTGTGCTGTAATTCTCACTAAATAAATCTTCATTTTCATTTTGGATCCACTGTTTTCAGCAGCAGCAGCAGTGGAGGTGCAATGGCCCAGTGGTTAGGGCAGCAGACTCGCAGTCGGAGGATCGCAGTTTCAATTCCCAGACTGGGCGTTGTGTGTGTTTATTGAGCGAAAACACCTAAAGCTTCATGAGGCTCTGGCAGGGGGTGGTGGTGACCCCTGTTGTACTCCTTCGCTCCAACTTTCTCTCACTCTTTCTTCCTGCTTCTTGTCCTCGACTTCCTACGCAACCGCTGAGCCTGGATGTGCATTCATCCATCCATCCATCGATGCTCTCGGTGTCGGGGGTTGACCTGCTTTCTCTTCTGCGGGTCTTACGAATAGCAAAGGACCATGTTTCAGACTTCTCCCATCTTGCGAGCTCTGGGACAAAGACCGTCCACTCAACAGCAACAGCAGCATCATAGAGTACCAAACTTTAAAAGGATCATTTGTCATCCATCCCAACTTCTGAGGTGATAAGTACTTCCAAAGCTTTCTATTTGACAGCCAGCAAGTGATAAAACTCTATAACTATAATATCCTCAACCTCCCTCCAACAAAGAGACTGCCAAATCGAACAGCACATAGCAATGTCTTCCACTCTAGAAATATATGCGTGACACTTCTTCCAAGTGATCTTCAACTGGTCTTTGAACTTTCCACCAGCCAAGTGCTTATTGATGTGTAGCTGACTATAAAGTTGTACAAGCACTGGGGCATGGTTATAAACAAAGAAAGCTTCACAACTGCTTCCCTTTATCAGATCACTTTCATCCAAGTTATGTTCTTTTACACTAAGTTCAACTTTGCTTTTTTTTTGTCTCTTTTATGAGTCATTAAAAAAAACAAACAAGTACTGAAGTACTGATGCAGGAGATAATATAATTGATTAAAATACTTCAAGGCAGTACCACAACATGACCACAGTCCAATGACATAAAGAATAAAAGAATATCCTATTTTAATAAACCAGAATTCAGGTTTTAAATTCTATTGCAAACCCTAAAGAGAAAGCTGCTTTTAGCTTCACTTCTTTTCTGAAGTAAATTGTTTACAAAACAAGTGTTTCTGACATTCTTCAGAAGTCTGTTTCCTGTTTTGAAAAAAAAAACAAAAGCACCATTGTAACTGTTCTCTATTGTTCAGTGGTACTTCACAATGATATAATGTAGAGTGGTTTTTAGATTATGAAGCTACTTCACACCAACCCATACACCTCACTACACACACTGCCAGACAATTTTATTAGCAAAACTTCATTCATCTCCACCATATTATAAAATATCAAAGAAGGGATGAGGCACAGTTACTCCTTCTCTGAATTCAAATCCAACAAGATCAGTTTTGTTTTTCATCTTTTTGAAATCAGCAAAATAAAGTACCAGTCCAGTATTAAAGTCAATTCTCTCTCTCTCTCTCTCTCTCTCTCTCATTCTCTCCTTCTCTGTCTCTCTCTCCCTCCCCCCTCTCTCTCTTATTTTACTTTCTTTCTGTTTCCTTTTCTCACCAGAAGAAATTAGCTATGATCAGATCTACAGAGGGTTGAGCTCCACCAGGTTTAAAATGCCCAATGCACACCAGCAGTGATACCAACAATACAGGAAGCCTCTATATGAACATTCAAGCTACTATGAATAACAGCCAAAATTTCCCACATATCACACATTATCATATTAAATACAGAATGGATACATTAGATCAGAAGTGTGGTATCAAATGTAAGCTCATCACCCTCTTGCATGTGGCCTATGACATTTTCTTTTTAAATGTAGGGAAATATTTTTTTTTCTTTTTAAAATGTTATTTATATGACATTAGACAAGATTAATATTAACCTGTTAGTCATCAAATTTATGTTGAAGTACACTGGCTTTATTTCTAACAATTTTGAGAATAATGAAGAATTTATTAAAATAACTTTGATTGTTAAGCTAGTGTTTGAAATATAAATTGATGTGAACTTTTTAAGGGAAGATTTTGATTTAGATCATTTTAAAACAGAATTTGTATCATAGAACTAAGGTTAGTTTCAAGCAGGCTGGTATAAAAAGGATTTTTCTAAACCTGAAAGATTGCTTGGAGATGTGTGGCATGTTATATAAATCTGTCAAATTATTGTATCTCTACAGTATGAAACTATTTGTAACACTTTTATAAATTTGTGTTTATTAAATGATATATATATATATATGTGTGTGTATGTGTGTGTGTGTGTGTGAATGTGGTGCAACATATTGCAAGGAAGCTGGCTTGGTTACAACAAACACAGAATCAAAGAAATGCATACCAGCACACAAGACCACCACAAACAGCAAAAGATCCAGGGTGGTCACCCCCTGATGCTTTTATGAATGTCAGGCCAGTAGCCACTTCTGACATGTCATATATGACACCAGTTATTGCTGAATGCTGGAGACCTTGTAACATCCCACCAGCACACAACCCCATACCTGAGAGACCTAGTTACACATAATCAATATACATGGCACTAATAGAATGCATTTGATTGCTGACATAGCAGATACTGAAATACACATATCGAAAACTGTTGTATTTTTGACAGATAGGAGAGAAAGAACGCATGGTGAATTTGCAATGTACTATCAGTCTGTGAAACACTGATAGTACATATTAAGCAAATCAAAATGGTAATATGTACTACATATTGCCTTAAATCATGGGTACTCCTCCAAAGAAAGCCTCAAAATGATGGCAGCAGTATTAAACAACCTAGATGACAGCCTTCACACACTTCAAGGAAACTTCAACCTCCCTAATGTTGAGTGACCTGAGAGCTGTCTCCTCTCAGGTATGTCACTGCATGAGCAGAGGCTGGCAGAATCCCTGTTTGACCTTACAAATATGCTATTTATGGAGCAAATAGTGCTCCACTTAACAAGAGGATAAAAATGTTCTGGACTTCAACTTCACAAATAATGTGGCACTCATCTATAATGTTAAGGTGACACCAATGATTTTTTTGGACCATATCTTAGCAGAACAAACAATGTATGGGCCGAAGAAAACTGCAGTCATACAGTTTATAAGAAGCACCTGAATTCTTATAAACCTAATTGGAAGGATATTCAGAAAGAGGTCCTGGAACAAAACTGGTCTGCTTGTCTCTTTATGCAGGATATTAACATAAAACTACACCACTTTATGACAATCAGGCAAGACATATGCATTAAGTTTTCTCCAGAGAGAATGTCAAACCAACAGGAAAGTATAATTCCCAGAGATAGGAAAACTTTAAGACAATGAACAAAAATCTCTAATTGTCTAAATGGGCCAGTGAAGAATCCTATCTTAAATGAGCACTGCTTGAGACTGAAAATGCACTCAAATACTCCCATGAAAAGGAGAGGGCAGAAAAGAAAGCAGAAAAATACCTTCAAAACAAGGGACCAGGAAACTATGCTGGTCCTTTGGAGAACATTCGTCCTCAACCATCTGGACTACTGCTCTCAACTACTGTCACTTTCAAGTGTCAATTTAATGATGGATGCCTTAAGTTCTGTTATAAAATTAATTTAATTATTACATATACAATACACATATAATGTCAAAACACCCTGCAGACAGCGATAGTCAATGGAATAGAAATAAAATTTACAAATCATTCTTTCAGTGCAACCCAAATGATCCACTGCCTGGTACTAATCTGTGGTTCAGTGGCTGGGGACCCCTAGTGTATATGAATGACATACAAAAGGATTGTTAACAAATAGAAATATACTGTTGTATATCTATTTGTGCCTTTATCAAATACAATGATCAAAGACAATCCAAATATGATCATTCCATCTGTTTAGGGGATAAATAGACTTACATTATCCAATGTATTTTCTACTTTAACCCTTTAGTGTTTAAATTATTCTGTTAAATGTAATACTTCTTTATTCAAATTCATCATCATCAACTTGAATTAATCATGCATTATCTTATAGCTTTGAGGTTTCAATAATGTCACTATTTATTTTTAGAGTCTCAATGTAGGGCAGGTGCTTAAAGGCTAGATATCGCCAGTTTGAATATAAAAAATGTAAAATATTTGAGCCGGATATGGCCGGTTTAAACGCTAAAGGGTTAAGACAAAGGTGGCAGTTATTTGAGGGGAATTTGACTGCTACTTTTTGGCAGATTGAGCGACCACATAGGGGCTGTTTAATGCCTCTCACATAAGTGTGTATATGTGCACGTGTGAATTAAGACCAAACACCTAAATTACAAATACTTATTGTAACAGTAATTATATAATAGCATTTACAAAACTAGCACTTCAGAACGCACATTCATGTAATGTATATAGTGTATATGTGTGTGAGTGTGAATATTTTTGTATTAAAACAAAAACACAAATATAGGGCATTTATAACACATAAATGTACAACATGTCAATATGTACTGCTGGATATGTGTGACATAGTTGACAATTCCTGAATGAGGTAGATGTAGTAGGAGTTATTTGTCACCATAATCATCAGCTAATATTATAATCTTTATATGTATCAGGTCATTAAGAAGGAAATGTCTGATCTTGAACTTACTTTATTTATCTCAACAAAAAGCAATGCAGTTAATCAAGGTATGCACCTAAATTATCAATACAATTTTGCCATTTTATCAGCAGCTTATCTATACTGGCAGCAAAGAATTCTGGAGAGCAAGAGGTGATGAAATCATGAAAGGCTGATTTTGCATCTTCTTCAGATTTGAAGTTTTTTTCCTTGTAAAAAAGTTGTCTAATGCCTGGAAAATGTGATAGTCAGTTGGTGCAAAGTCTGGTGAATATGGTGGGTGACAGAGTACTTTCAAGTTCAGTTCCTGTAAATTTAGCAGCATTCTTTGTGCAACATGTCGTTGAGCACTGTCTTGCAAGAGAATTGGCCTGTTTCTATTGACCAACCTCGGTTGCTTAATTACAAGTTCACTCATCATTTCATCCATCTGATATAAATGACTTACCAGCATCATGAAGCTGTAGTGGATGACACCAGTGCTGGATCACCAAATAGGCACCATTAGCTTTTTTTTTGTGAATATTCATTTTTGGATTGTTTTAGCACTTTGTCTCCATTCAACCACCGTGCAGAATGCTTGCTATTGTTGAAAAGAATCCATTTTTCATCACACATAACAATACAATGCAAAAAATGGTTTGCTTTTATGTCATGACAGCATAGAACAGCAAGTTTCGAGATAGCGTGTCATCTGATGCTCATTCAGTTCATGCGGTACCCACTTGTCCAGCTCCTTTACCTTGCCGATTTATTTCAGATGGTCCAATACAGTTGGAATCGAAACAGAAAACTTTGCTGCTAACTCATGCGTAGTTTGAGATGTATCAGCTTCCACTACAGTTTCCAGCACATCATTATCCACCTTGGTCTCAGGTCTACCACAGAGCTGATTTTCAAGAGTAAAGTCACCAGGCTGGAACTTCTCAAACCATTAACGTACAGTGCATTCATTCATCACATCTTCACCAAACACCCTATTGATGTTTTGAGCTGTTTGGGATGCATAGGTTCCACGAAAGAACTCATATTCATAAACAACATAAATTTTGATCTATCCAAAGGTTCACAAAAACTGATTTACAACAGAAAACTCACAATATAATCAGACACCATGAATTGCATTTCGAAAATGATAATGTAACTTTTCAGTGTTGTAAAACAAAGAATTGTCAGGATAAAACATTAGAGTTAAATACTATCAAACCTGGTGCATAAGAAAATTAGACATTTCATTCTTAGTGACCTGATATATAATATATACATGCACCTAACTCAACTACCACTACATAGGAACATTTCAACACACACATACACACATGTATATAGTCTTCTTCGAGTGTACACAACTTTAAAGTCTTCTAGCATGTTTCCTGCCAACTTGTGTATTAGCTTCAAGAGTGATCAGCTGAAATAATTGGACACTTGCTTAAAAGGATTTCCTTTATCATCATCATCGTCGTCGTTTAACGTCCGTTTTCCATGCTAGCATGGGTTGGACGGTTCAATCGGGGTC
Organism: Octopus sinensis; assembly: GCF_006345805.1. Classification (NCBI taxonomy): domain Eukaryota; kingdom Metazoa; phylum Mollusca; class Cephalopoda; order Octopoda; family Octopodidae; genus Octopus; species Octopus sinensis. The sequence goes on from NC_043013.1 coordinate 15,107,308, forward strand.
TGGGAAGCCATGGAGGCTGATCTGGCAGTGTTTCTACAGCTGGATGCCCTTCCTAATGCCAACCACTCCGTGAGTGTAGTGGATGCTTTTTACGTGCCAGTGGAGGCTGGCAATGGCCACGATTGGTTGGTGCTTTTTGCATGCCACCGGCACAGAAGCCAGTCAAGGTGGTGCTGGCATCGACCACGTATAGATGGTGCTTTTTATGTGCCACCGGCACAGGTGCCAGGGGAAGCTGATATATACACACGCACACACACATTTGTATGTATGTATGTATGTATGTATGCATGTATGTATGTATGTATGTATGCATGTATGTATGAGTGTGTGTATATATTGTTTGTGGAAAATGTAAATCCGGAGAAGAAGCACAATCTAAGATGTAGAGCAGTCTCTGAGTGTGAGTATATATATATATATGTTAAATAAAATGAGACAACAAAGCCAAGGCTGCATGGAATTTTTAGGTCATTCATAAAGAGAAAGTTAGTCTTACAGCACAGCTGCTTCTGGGATATTAGGGATATCCCTTCATCAGAGACGATGTGAGATGGTTAAATAGAGGGAAATATAAGAGTTCAATATGAGGAGTTGTTTTGGAAAAGGAAGCAAATAAGGAGTATAAAGGGAAATAGGAAAATGAATGTAGGCATAAAAATAAAAATGTATAAAGATGTTATAGTTGCAGTTCCATTATGCAATGAAAGTGGTGTGTAGAAGTGGTAGAAATGCTTCCTGTCTGTGGTATGTAAATTCCAATAGGAGTTTATATTTCGTCATCACAAACGGAAAGTGTGCAGATGTAGATTCCATGTGCAGTTCATTCAAAGGGGTCTGAGGTGTGAATGAAAATTTGAGAATGTAGTGGTAGTATTAAGTGGATAGAGAGAGGAGAAGAGATGTGTATGTTAAAATGGAGAGGTTAAAGGAAAAGGTGAGAAAAGAAGAAGGAAAGAAGGAGGAAGAGAAAATGAAAAAGTGTAAGAAAGTGAAAACAGGAGTGATATTTCCCTCTATTTCACCATCTCACATCGTCTCTGAATAAGGGATATCCCTAATATCCCAGAAACAGCAGTAAACTAACTTTCTCTTTATAAATGTCCTGAAAATTCCACACACCCTTGGCTTTGTTGTCTCATTTTATCGTCTTCTACTACAGCGCAGGGCCAAGCAATACCTTGTGAGTGAACATGGTAGATGGAAACTATGTAGAAGCCTATCATATATGTGGTGGAGTGTCTATGTAGTTTTGTTTGTCCCCCATCCCCACATGACAACCAGTATTTGTTTGTTTACATCCCAGGTACTAGCGGTTCAGTAAAAGAAACCAAAACGAATAAGTACCAGACTCAAAAATAAAGCACTGGAGTCGATTTGTTTGATTAAATCCTTCAAGGCTATGCCCCAGCATAGCTGTAGTCCAATGGCTGAATAAAGTAAAAGATAAACTGATGGTTTAGCTTTATATATTGATAAATCAGACTGATATTATTGTAGCATTAAAGTTTGATAATTTATTGATGCTTGCCAATATCTATATTCCAAACATGGATGGCAAACGTTAAATAATGATGATGATGACTTCGCTTTATATATAATTTTGCTAATTCATCTAAGTTACACCACCACCGCTGCCGCCACCAAATAATAATAATAATGATGATGATGATGATGATAATAATAATAATAATAATAATAAATCACACGTATTGAGAAGAGCATTGTCGATGTGAGAACTGTTGCTGCTCATGTATTTTAATTTAACTTAAAAAAAAAAATTTTTTTAATGAACGAACTATTGAGTTTGGTTTAATGGCCTACCAATGTATACTATGAGTTTCTTTGCCCTAGGAGTCGGGAAGACCACTCGGCAAGAAATGGAAGCAAATTTGAAAGAAGAAAAAAAAAGTAATAATAATAATAATAATAATAATAATAATAATAATAATAATATGTTCATGACCTGTAGTTAATGAATTGTTATTTGATATTTTCAAATTAATAATTATCTATTCTGAACAGGATATTCTCTGTTTTCCTTGTTTGTTTTTTTAGCATGACCTCTTTGTCCTGATTACAATCATTCTAAATTACATAAACTCTGAGTGAATTTAGCAAAGAAAAAAAAAATACAAAAATTTATTTTTCTCAGTATTATTTCTTTAGTAGAATGTAAAGGTATTATTATATGGTTGCGTAAGGCAGCAAGCTGGCAGAACTGTTAGCACACCGGGCGAAATGCTTAGCGGTATTTGTTGTGCCGTTACGTTCTGAGTTCAAATTCCGCCGAGGTCGACTTTGCCTTTCATCCTTTCGGGGTCAATTAAATTAAGTACCAGTAACGCACTGGGGTCGATGTAATCGACTTAATCCGTTTGTCTGTCCTTGTTTGTCCCCTCTGTGTTTAGCCCCTTGTGGGTAGTAAAGAAATAGGTATTTCGTCTGTCTACGTTCTGAGTTCAAATTCTCCGAGGTCGACTTTGCCTTTCATCCTTTCAGGGTCGATTAAATTAAGTACCAGTTACGCACTGGGGTCGATGTAATCGACTTAATCCGTTTGTCTGTCCTTGTTTGTCCCCTCTGTGTTTAGCCCCTTGTGGGTAGTAAAGAAATAGGTATTTCGTCTGTCTACGTTCTGAGTTCAAATTCCTCCGAGGTCGACTTTGCCTTTCATCCTTTCGGGGCTCGATTAAATTAAGTACCAGTTGCACACTGGGGTCGATATAATCGACTTAATCCGTTTGTCTGTCTTTGTTTGTCCCCTCTGTGTTTAGCCCCTTGTGGGTAGTAAAGAAATAGGTATTTCGTCTCTCGTTACGTTCTGAGTTCAAATTCCGCCGAGGTCGACTTTGCCTTTCATCCTTTCGTGGTTGATTAAATAAGTACAAGCTGTGCACTGGGGTTGATGTAATCGACTTAATCTATTCATCTGTCCTTGTTTGTCCCCTCTGTGTGTAGCCCCTCGCGGGTAGTAAAGAAATTGGTATTTCGTCTGTCTTTATGTTTTGATTTCAAATTCTTCCGAGGTTGACTTTGCCTTTCATCCTTTGGAGGTTAATAAAATAAGTACCAGTGAGTACTAGGATCAATGTAATCAACTTACCTTCTTGCCCAAAATTGCTGGCCTTGTGCCAAAATTTGAAATCATTATTATATGGTTGACTTTTCTAGTTGTATTTGATGGTATTGCAGAGATAGTAAGTTAACCACTTCTGCTGTGCCTGGGCTGTTTCCAAAAGCAAGTGCCCAGCCCCATGTACACTTACCCATTCTCCACTTATAGATTCATTACAAAGAAGAGGCAAGTCCATATGTTTGCAACATCCATGGAGCTGCAAGGGATGCCAGACATTGGTTGAGTTTAACTATACATATCTGCTGGATTCTTTCTATGGGTTTACTCCCTTAGCCTCTTTTAAACACCCGGTAAATTACCCTACATTGGAGCAGGGGTGTATTATATACATAACAAATAATTAAGTAACACAAAACATAAGTGTACACAATTGAACAGACACACATACAGATAAATAGATACTGTTTGTGTTGAAAAAATGTGTGGAACTGCTTGCAATACTGCTGCTGCTATCATCATCATCATCACCACTGCTATATGATGATGATGATGATGAATTAATTAATTAGTAATAAATCTAATCTTCAAGAGATGAATCAATTTCTATCTTTTGATAGATAGATAGATAGATAGATAGATAGATAGATAGATAGATAGATAGATGGATAGATAGATGGATAGATGGATGGATGGATGGATGGATTGGTGGGTGGGTGGGTGAGTGAGTGAGTGAGTGAGCGAGCAAATAAAAAGAATGAGAGAGAAATTGAGAGCAAGAGCTGGTCAAAGAGAGAAAGTAGTCAACCAACAGAGAGAGGGAGAGAGAGAGGAAATAATTTAAGCTATTGTTAAAAAAAAAATTCAACAAGAATTTTTTTTTAATCACCATTTTTGGTACAGCATGAGAGAGAAATATGTAGCAATCTGTTTTGTAGTAAAACCTACAAACACACACATAGAGGGTCAGCACCTCTCCTCTCCATAAATCAAGTTTTGATAAAGTAAGTTAGGGCAGAGTCAATTGAACCTTTTCCAAGATATTACTGGTAATTAGTAGAGTTATCCAACATTGATCAGATGCCAAATATGTAGTAAATCAAAATAATATTAATGATGATGATGATGATGATGATGATAATCCATTCTATTATAGGCACAAAGCCTACCTCATTCACAGGCACCAGAGCAGATAAGGTCCTTCAGCCCTTTAGCTGCTCATCTAAGGGAAAGTAGTTCCATACAAATCTTGCGTAACTACTGGACTTGTGACACTTGTTGCACCAGACTAATACAAGCTCAAAGGGTGAGATAGTGGGACTGGCTCTGCACACACCATGCCCACTATAATGATATTCATCATACTAGTTATTCAGCAAAGCAAGACACCAGCACCAACACCATTACACTTACTCCATAAGTCCAATGGCAATAGGAAAAGAGGCAATGGGAAAGTTTTCAGTTTTGGCTCTGCACACAGGCAGCCATAGGGTGATTGTCATTTTCCACACTCCTACACCATGCAACAGTGTTTTGCTGAACCCTTATTTGTCCATGTAATGAGAGTTCATCATTTTTTTGTCTTCTAGACATAAATTTTGTTTGTTTACAAATCAGTCAGTGGGGTGAGACATGCCTATAACCATTGCAAGTCTCACTTGGAGATTGTGAAGATTGGCATGGCAGATTACCCAATCTGAATACAACAGATTAATATCTATTTCTTTACTACCCACAAGGGGCTAAACACAGAGAGGACAAACAAGGACAGACAAAAGGATTAAGTCGATTATATCGACCCCAGTGCGTAACTGGTACTTATGTAATCGACCCTGAAAGGATGAAAGGCAAAGTCGACCTCGGCGGAATTTGAACTCAGAACGTAGCGACAGATGAAATACTGCAAAGCATTTCGCCTGGCATTCTAACGTTTCTGCCAGCTCGTCGCCTTTAATATCATTGAGGAAAATGTCAAGTTGCAAGGAAGCTGGGGGCTTGGTCTTAATGTTTACAACAGACTACACTGTGCTAAAACCACCCAAGGACCAGGTAGTGGTGTTACACTGGGTGGCAGGTTAGACTTATTCTCAAACTTAAGGAACCTAATGACAAGCTGGTAATGTTAAACAGAATGGTATTTTAGATCTACCACCAAAGTACTAGGCAGTGATAAATAGATAGATGTGTGAGACCTACTACCCACAGACCAAGTGATGACAGTGTAAACAGAGTGGTCTTTTAGTTCTGCCACTGAAGGATATGGTGGTAGCAGTAATAAATAGTTAGGTGTATTGGACCTCTGAACCAAGGACCAGATAATAGTGTTAAA
>NC_043013.1:15117712-15387522 GCF_006345805.1 Octopus sinensis
TCGCGTATCAAAAGTAACCACAAAGATGGTAACAATCTTGTCAGCTGCCAATGACGATGGCAGTGGACTCCTATTGGCGCTGATTCTATTGTCGTTGCCATTGACATAGCCTAAATTACCACTTTCATACAAATATCTAATCTTATCACGAGGATCATCGATAGCATATGTCCCTGCACCCTTCAATAATGGTGTTTTATCCTCATCTTCAGCCATTTCTTGGCAGTCAGACGATCGTGTACTGCTTCGCTTTGACGATAACGTAAGCGGCCTCCTTTTCAATAACAACCTCCCACCACCACCACTACACCTTTGTTCATCTCCCTTACTCTCTCTTACTACTCTACGTTCCCCCATCCATCTTCTCCTTCGTCTATCTCTCTCTCTCTCTCTCTCCTTTTGGTAATGCAGAGCAATGGGTGGGGAGATATGCTGAAGAGGGAGTTGCACAGAGAAATAGAGAGAATGAGAGAGAGAGAAAAAAAGGGAGAGAAAGAAAGAAAAAAGAGGACAGAGGTTATACGCACGCATTCATGCAACAAATTAAGGGTTGATATATTGAAACAGTCGTGGATTATTTAAAGAAATTAAAAATTAATTACACAAAATTAATTTATTTGCTTAAGAGAAAATCTAATTTTTGTAGGCAATGAGCCAGGTGCGGATGTTCCAATCTTATTGCATCTCATCAGCATAGCAATTAATTATAATTTTTTTCTTATTGTTAGAGACGCTATTACTGACCAAAATTCTCTGAATACCCTTTTCCATATGTAGAAACATTTGTTGAATAATCTTAATCAAAGCTGTCATCAGAAAACTATACTATACTGGAAGGACCTGTAGCATGACTAATTTCATAATTTCATGTTTCAGACTTAAGTAATCTAAAATTTCTATGCCTAAGATTGGTCATGCAACCAGTCATGTGATGTTAAAATACTTGTTGAGTTCAGCATTTGGATTGGTCTAGTTTTACACGGGATACAGAGCTCGTATCCAATCACATTGTGGTAAATTCTAGATACTAGCCTGAACCTCGTTTTGTCAAAAAATAGCATGATATTTCTCATTTTAATGGAGAGGGGAGAGTTGTTTTCAGGGAGTTATATCATATTATTTTTGTTCTTGTTGAAGCACATGTAACCAAGTTCAACTGAGTTGAAAAGCCAACCATGTATGATTTTCTACAGACAGCATTCTCCATGATGTATTAATCTGGTTTGTTGTATAATTTTATTTAGCAGAAGACTTAAGTGTCACAGTTAATTGAAGCCTCTTTCTTGTATTATTTCCACCTTTTTGCAAGCAACTCATGAGAAAGAAAAAATTGTAATAAGAGGGCCAGAGACACCCTTCCAGTTAAAGATCTAACAAAACTGAAACATGTCCATAGTTGTCTCCTTTACTTGCAATATCAATGCTTAATTTCTTGAAATTATCTTCCTTTTTCTTTGAGAGTTATAAACAATTGCTCCTTGGGATTTTGTTTCCTTTCCAAGAAAAAGCATTGATAGTTTGTTGTGACTACCAAGCTAAGTTTTTCCTTAATGGAAAATGTACCACTCAACATAGACTATGGATGAGCAATATCAGGATAAAAGCTAGTTGAACTCAGAGACACAAGACAACCTGGAAAAAGGATGGACGGATGCTGCAAGATTTTTTGTCTATATACAAGTCCAAAGAAATATATGTATTATATATATATGACTGTGTGCTAGCAGGGTGCAAAGAGCACCATACGAATGTGGTCATTGACAGAGCGGCTAACCAGCTTCCATGCCAGTTACACTTAAAAGGCACAATTTGAGCGTGATCGTTACCAGTGTCGCCTTACTGGCCCTCGAGCATGATCGTTGCCAGAGCGGCTATCTGGCCTCCGTGCCGGTGGCACGTAAAAGACACCATTCGAGTGTGATCGTTACCAGCATCGCCTTACTGGCACCTGTGCTGGTGGCATGTGTAAAAGATTCAAGCGAGGCCATTGCCAGTACCGCTTGACTGGCCCTGTGCCAGTGGGACGTAAAAGCACCCACTACACTCTTGGAGTGGTTGGCGTTAGGGAGGGCATCCAGCTGTAGAAACTCTGCCAGATCAAGATTGAAGCCTGGTGCAGCCTTCTGGTTCGCCAGCTCTCAGTTATTTGTTCAACCCATGCTTAGCATGGAAAGCGGACGTTAAACGATGATGATGATGATGATGATGATGATAACAAACCATATGCCTCCAAACAAGCTTTCAAGCTCAGAGCATACTGTTAGATCTATTTAAAAACCAGGATGCTAATCTGAGAAAACATGGGAAAAAATGGGAAGGAAAATTCAAAGAAAGTTGAAGAAAACCAAGATTGTCTCATTTGTCTGAAGAAATCATGATTAATGTAGCTGGTGCAGATTAATATAACAGAGAGGAGGCCAAAGTCTGGAACAGGTGGTGTCCTCCAGTTCAAGAAGAGAAACTTGTCCATGTGCTTACATTTGTTAAAAATTTTGGATCTGGAATTAAGTAGTTTGGTGGACTTCTTGGATCTAAAAAGGATGTGTGATCTTTCAGCTATGTGTAACTTGCATTTCTTTGATACATTTATATATGGCATAGATTTCTCCACAGTTCTCCCCTTGATTCAATGTACAAATGTATGTGTCTTTGTGTTAATGTTTGTCCCCCATCACCACTTGAGAACTAGTGCTGGTTTGTTTCCATTCTTTGATACTTAACAGTTCAGCTAAAATGACTGGTAGAATGAATGCCAGGCTTTCAAAAACTAGATACTGGGTTGATTGGTTTGAATAAACCCTTCAATTTGAACCAGAGCATGGCAATAGTCCAATGATTGAAACAAGTAAAAAAGTAAAGGATATATATATATATACACAGTTAAGACACCCGTGCCGGTGACACATAAAAAGCACCGTCCGAATGTGGCAGATACCACTGCCGCCTGACTGGCGTCCATGTCGGTGACACGTAAAAGCACCAACCGATCGTGGCCATTTGCCAGCCTGCTCTGGCTCCTGTGCCGGTGGCACGTAAAAAACACCCACTACACTCACGGAGTGGTTGGCATTAGGAAGGGCATCCAGCTGTAGAAACACTGCCAGATCAGACTGGAGCCTGGTGCAGCCTCCAGGCTTCCCAGACCCCGGTCGAACCATCCAACCCATGCTAGCATGAAAACGGATGTTAAATGATGATGATGAATGTAATATATATGTGTGTGTATGTATGTGCTGGGTGAGTGCTGCACACACCTACCAAAGATATATAAAAATGTCATAAAGAGCAGTAAAGTGACAAATTTCACTGTGCCAGCAAATAGTTGGTAAATTGCTAGGGCAAACAATCTTTTTGCTTTATCAGAAATAATCGGCTTGTTGTGTAAAACATTTATCTGAATCAGTGATATTTATTTAATTTTCAATCAATGTCCTATTCATTGATCTGTAAGCAACAATTTTTTCCATCTTCACAATTGAAAATGTATGTATTAGACAATTAGCAAACAAGACTGCCACTCTCGGTGAGACAAATATCACAGCTTTCAGTTGAAAGTGTGTCCTGCAAAGAGACCCAAGAGTTCAATATCCTTGAATATCTCAAATGGCTCGCCAGCTCCTGTCAAACCACCTAACCCATGCCAGCATTGAAAATGGATGTTAAATGATTATGATGACGTATTTAAATATGTAAAGGAACAAGAATGGAACAGCTCAGATGGAATATGTAGACATGGTAACAAATATACACATACACCACACACTGTAACATATGTTTCCTGCAAATTTGAACAATATATATAGATATATCACAGTACTGTCCAGACCATCAGATGCTGTTATATACAGCTGGACACAATGCATTTCCAATTCTGTTTTGATTGTGCTGTTACCATTCTTTTCCATCATGACCCAAATTACTGGGGTCACAATGGAAAAGTGAAGGCCTTCCGAGTGGCCTTTTCCAATCTCTTAGGTACCACTCAGCAACTGCACAGGTCCACTTGTTATCTGTGAAACTAGTGAAATGTCCAACCCAACGGAACTTGTACTTTTGGTACTCTGCAATCACATCGTTGACTCTACTCCATTCTTGAATTATCTAATTTTGAATGTGCTTTTGTAATTATATTCCTAACATGGCTCTTTCCATGGCCTTTTGTGTCATTAGGCAAGAATATGCGAGCTCATCTCTACAACGCTGAGGAATTCTCTCTCATCATCTTCTACTAATTGGAAATGGCGCCTTACCGTTGAATAACACCTTGCAGTAGCATGTACTGCAATGTGAATACATGGTGTCTACATTGGCTGAGCTTTAAAAAAAAGGTATTTCGCACATTGCAAGACAACTTCAAAAACAAGGCATGGTTCACAGAGAGAGCTATTTTAGCACCTTGGAATGAAAGCACTGATAAAGTAAACCATGAACCCCCTCCACATTCTACCTGGAGATACTTCAACATTTGTCTCCATCGATGAACATGCTGCTGTTGAGTATCCAGTTGAATTTCTCAACTCTCTACAACCCACAGGACTGCCACCACATAAGTTGTTCCTAAAGAAAGGTGCACCTATCTTGCTCTTGAGGAATTTGGACCCATCACAACTATGCAATGGTACAAAATTGATTATAACTCTAATGTGCTTCATTATGACAATCAAGAAAGCCCAGGGTCAAACTTTAAAAATTGTGGGTCTCAGTTGACAACAACCCTTCCTTTCTCATGGACAACTATATGTTGCATACTCTTGAGTTCGCAGTGCAGATGACTTGTGTATTTATTCTACCAACACTGGACTTACGTAAAACACAGTTTACCCAGAAGCATTGTCAGCTTCACTTAACAAATGTTGAAGTGTGCAGTCTGCCCAAACATTACATAGATGGTTCTTTTTACAATGAAGCAGCTTTCTTTCCATGTACCTTACTTTCTGCAATACGGATACCTCTACATTCTCATTTGTCATCCAATTCTTTACATCGGTAAGTCTAGGTCATTTTAGGGTCATTTTTAGGATTTCATTCCAATCTAAGCTGCTATCCTACATGTTTTTGGTGACCAAAATTTCAACATTGTTCATCACAAAATGACCGAAAAATATGTTTATAAAAAAGAGTTGTTTGCTTTCATGCTCCTCATGTGCCAATTCTACCCATAAGAAAGAAATAATACAATGTGACTGTAGGTTATAACACTCAGGCAACACCGAGATGCATTGCTAGTGTGTCTGTGTGTGTGAGCGTATATATATATATATATATATATATATATATATATATATGCATATATATATATAAAATATATGGAGTAAAGATTGTTTGCCAACATAACATGGCAGTCCTGGTTTAGGACAAATGTTGCTGTAATTTAGCCCCAGGAGACATCATCTCCAGCTGTCTATATGACATGATCTGTGTCCTTATATTTTCGAACAAGGGAATCTTACACCCCATCTCAGCTCAAAACAATATCTGTGAAATCAAAGAGTGTGAAGCTGCCGCATGCCTTGATCCGCGCACGGTGGCTGCTGCAATAGGTCGTACGTGTCGGTCTCAGTCAATATTTGCACCACGACCAATGCAAATATTAGTCTGAGACTGACACGTATGGGCTGTTGCAGCAGCCACTGTGCTCCATCCGCAGGTCAAAGTGTGCAGTGGCTTCACACCCTTTGATTTCACAGATATTGTTTTGAGCTGAGTGGGGGTGCTACATTCCCTTGTTTGAAAATATAAGGACAGATCGTGTCGTATAGCCAGCTGGTGACGATGTCTCCTGGGGCTAAATTACAGCAACATTCATCCTAAACTAGGACTGCCATGTTATGTTAGCAAACAATCTTTACTCCAAAGTACTATTGCTGAATATCTCATATTGTGAGATTTACAAATAGTAAATTTCTAATAAAATATATGGTTGATAAAATAACTTCAGGATATTTTTTCTTTTTCACTGAATTTTATTCAAGTTTAAACTTTATTAAATAATTTCCAATTTTTTTTTCCTCCTGAATAGTCATTTTCAAAAATTTCAATTGATAAAACCATAATATCAGTTTACTCAAATTGAAATTCCCAAAACGAAAAAAAAAAAAAAGATGTAAAGAATAAAAATGAAAAAATATAAAAAAACTTGAATGAAAAGTCCTCATCTGTATTTTTAATATAGCAAAAAGCAATGTGGGAAAAAAATTACTCACACACACACACACAAACCTTAACAACAATGGACGATATCATTTCTTTTCCTTTCAGACAATAAAAATAACAAATTTTACTCATCACATAAAAAGTAGCTTTTCACATTAAAAAAATAAACCCCAAGAAAACCATATTATCACAAAATGTTTCAGCTAAATGGGATAAGCTTAGATACAGGATTATAATCTCAATTAAACAAAATAAATTTTTATATATATTATTATTAATAATATTAATAATAATAATAAAAAATAACAATACTAATCATTACTAGATTTTTTACAGAATTTTTTTTTTCCATTTCATTTTTTTTTTTTTTACAAAGGAGAAAAATGAAATAAAATTTGAAATAAAGAGAAAGTTTAATGAGAAGTAATGAGAAATAACGAGCTGTAATGATGAAAATCATGTAAATATTTGAAGCACACACAAATATGATGTGTATTTTTTGTTCCTTTTTGTTTTCTGTGAAACAAACAATGACACTGAGGTATAGATACACAGATGTATATGTATGCATGTATGTGTATATATATATGTGTATGTATATATATATATGTGTGTGTGTGTTGTTTGTATGTGTGAGTGTGTTTATGTTGTGTTTGGAAGTATACATGTATGAGAAACGGATGTTGATGTTGATGGTGATAATGAGGTTGATGTTTATGCTGTGAATTATCCATCATCCAAGAAGGATAAAGTTGCCCTTCAAGAGAAAAATAATAATAAGAAGATGCACAGGTATCAAAATAAAATGGAACAAACTTCCACCAAGTCATGGTCAGTAGATCAATTTTATTCTGATTTACTGCAGACTGAATGTTTCACCAAAGGAGACCTGAAGATGATGAAGTTAACACAAAGAAAATCAGCAGGATTTTTTTTAAGGGAGAGGTAGTTATATACACACATATATATATATATATGTATATATGTTTGATTATGGCTGTATTTATATATGTGTATATGTATAAATTAATGCATGTATATTTGTTATTGTCAATGGTTCTCAATCTTATACAACTTTGGACCACCACCCTTTCACCCAATGCTTTTTTTTATATATAAATGTCTCCTTTCCACCATTATCATTATTCTCATCATTTAATGTCCATGCTTTATGTTGGCATGAGTTGGAGAGTTTGACAAGATCTAAGGGGTCCAAAGACTGCTTCATGCTCCAATGCCTTCTTTGTCATAGTTTCCACAGCTCGATGCTCTCCTTGAGGGCAACCACATTACAGAATGCACTGGGTGCCTTTTTTGTGATGGTACCAGTACTAGTGTAGGTCTTTACCTCAATGAGGCCAAGACTGAATACATAAACAAGTGCCTGTCCAACAGTGATTGCATCATCCATACTCTCAACAATGCGCCCTTAAATATGGTTTCTGATTACAAATATCTTGGGTCATACATATCATCTGGAAAAGACTTTCGAACTAGAAAGGGTATGGCCTGGTCAGCCTGTAATGACATGCATAAGATCTGGTCATCAAATCTAAGTAGAGACTTCAAACTTGAAATCTTCAAAGCCACAGTCGAACCAATTCTACTATATGGCTCAGAAACCTGGACGTTATCAAAGAAGCTTGAGAGGCGGTTGGATGGAACCTACACTCGCCTCCTTATGAGAGCTCAAAATCTCTCGTGGAAGCGCCATCCAACCAAAATGCAAATATATGGGAAACTACTACCTGTGTCATCTCTTGTGAAAGGTAGGAGAGTCCAGTTTGCTGGACATTGTTGTAGAGCTGAAAAAGAGGTAATTTCTACTCTTCTCCTCTGGAAGCCATCTACTCGCAATACCAGAGGGCACACTCTCCTACCCTGATGTAATCTCCAGGGATACAGGCATCCAGCAACAGGACCTCTGTAATGCCATGATGGACCATGAAGTCTGGCGTAGCATGGTAAATTCCATTGTCTCGACCACGGTCGAACAATGATGATGATGATGATGCAACCTGCAAGACTAAGAGACCCTATGAGTGAGAGAAGCTGCTGTAGAGCGGGAGACAGCTTTATGCAATGAAATGATGGGGTGGGGTTAGAGTATGAGAAAAGGGCCAGAACAGAACAGTTTCTTGCTGGAGAGGAACCACACAACTACTCCCACTATAGAAGAGAGATGGGAGTGACTGGGATGGAGCTGGAAAGAGGTAAAATAGTGGTGACAAGGTGTAACAGTGGACCCATGGTGTTTTGAAAATCCCCCCCCCCCCAGCAGATTACATTGCAAAACAAAATTTTTCTTTTCTTCTTTTTTTTTGTCTTTGGTTAGTGTTATTTCCTATTTGATTCTAGCTTGAAATCAAAGGAAATGACTATTATTGCCTTCAAACTTTACTTTTGTGACCTGGACCTATTTTCCATTACATTTCAGACAGATTCAGCATTGAGTTGCTGAAGCAGAAATATCATTATAGCAAATATTCTGCTCAATACCACAGATTTGCTTGTCAGTTGCTTGACTACTGTAACCACTCAAACATGTCCCTTAGTGGTTGACATGTGCCTCTCTGATCATGAGCAGGAGTAGTGGCAGGGAGCATCATAGCCATGTGTTGGGAGAGATTCTTTGGGATTTGAATATATATAACAAAAGCAAAGTCCAAAGGAAATCTTAGCCATTCTTTCTAGGGGTAAGCAAATAGAAAATAACAATTGCTACCCAAGGACAAAATTTGTGTTACATAATGTTATTGTAATTACACAGAGGCTACTCACTGATTTTATACAATGGTTATGTATTATACTATCCCATCCAGCTTGTTTCATTTTTAGATTATTTGCATGGACTAACACTCACCTATGTTAAATTTTTATGGAAATAACCAAAAATGATGAGGTCTTATACAATGAAATTATATTGTATCTGGGTGTTTCATCAGTCACTATTTCTGCACTCTGATAATACACTGTCTAACTCATCTTCTACCCCTGACAAAGATTTTTTTGAAAAGTGTATTGTATTTTACTTGGTCTAAATATTTTATATCTAAAAAATTCACAACCCCCTCTGGACACCCCCTATACCCTCATAGCACCTCTTTGACAATAGCATTAAGTCAAGAACCACTGGTTTATCTGATTAAGGCAATGGTTCCCAACCTTTTCACTACCAAAGACCCCTTTTATTTAAATGAGTTTTCCGATGGACTCCAGATATTGAAAGGGCTGTCAGCTTAGCATGTTCATGGACCACCAGGGGTTCACAGATCACAGGTTGGGAACCACTGGATTAAAGTGTCACCAGTCTTATGTATTCTCATGCAGTACATAATGCATGTGTCACATACATCTTGTAGCTTTTAATGTGTGTAACACGTCATATTGCATTTAATATGCATGTAACATGTTTCATGTAGCACTTAATATGAATGTCATACATCTTATGTAGCACTTAATATATGTCACATGTCTTACGTAGCAATCAGTATATATATATTACATGTCTAATGTAGCACTTGTGTAAATCATATTTCATGTAATATCTAATGTGTCACATGACTCATGTAGCACTTAATATATCTGTTACAAGTAGAACGCACCATTTAAAATATATGTAGGTTATGTTTCATGCATTAGTTAATACATGTGTGGTATATCTTACGTAGCATTTTATATGTGTCGCATCTTTTATGTAGCACTCAATATATATCACGTTTTATGTAGCACTTAATATGCGTTGTGTTGTGTGCATGTATGTGTCACTTGTGGTATATAACACTTAATGTGAGTGTGTTTCATTAACCACTATGTATTTGCGTTTGTGTCACATGTTTGATGTAGCACTTAATAAATATGTATGTGTGAGTGTGTGTGTTCATGTGTGAGAGAGAGAGAGAGAGCATGTGTCATTGGTAAAATGAAAATACTTAATGTCTGTGAATGATCTCAAGTAGTATTATGCTGCAAAGGGATCCGATGCGAACGGTTGCTTTCCTTGTAAGAAATATGCAATGTTCAACAGCTTTTCAGTGGATGTCAAAACACTGTCAGATTTTTGGAAATATGTAGTGTTCCCTTGAGAAACTATGATAAACTGGAATCGGATCAACGTGAGAATCCAAGCGAGGGAGAAGAGATCCATGGTGGAGAGGGTCAAGATCCAGATGTTGCTCCGTATCAGTATGACGACCGTTTCGAGAACGGTGAAGTCTTTGTAAACATTAATACAATACAGCAATGCAGTGAGGAGGAAGAAACTCAGACTGGCTGCACAGCAAATAAGAAACCACACAAACAATGTGTGGTTATTCTTCGCAACACACTTCAGCAGAAAGAGGCAATGATGGTCCATATTTTGGAAGCATGTCACACAGAGGCGGCAATGTTTCACTCGAGGACTTCGGACAATCTAGAAAACGAAAGAAAATTATTAAAATTAAAATAGACAGGAATTGCATAATGAAAATTCTATATTATTATTATCATTTTTTTACTTTTAACCTGCATGTTTGTTACAGTCACTTGCTGAGATACCCCAGTGTCCTGGGGCGAATGAAGGATAAGAGATGTTACAAGTATGACTGAAAGCTTGTGGAGGGGAAGTAGCAAAATATCTTCAGGTAATACAAAACAGACATTTAAATGGATAGGGTTTTTCCAAGGATGTGGGTAGTACTTGTCAGAACAGTCTTTTGGATTTCTCTGAGACATGGTTCTCCTGGGATGTTATCTGGATGTTTCTGACATCCATTTTTATCATATCTAGGGCACCCACAATAACAAGAACAGTTCTCTTTTTAAGATACCACAAATTTTGTATTTCAATCACTGGGTCCTTATATTTTTTTGATAATGTCAAATCCCTTGATAGATATATTTTTATCAATGGGAACACTTATATCTATAAGTCTACAAGTATTTTCTTCCCTGTCTTTAATGATTATGCTTGATTAGCCAGGATGATTCTGTTGGTGTTGACTGCAAAATCCCAGAGGATAGTGACATTTTTACCTTCAACGACTGGCTTAGGATGATGTTCATACCAGTAAGCAGGAATGCTGATTTTGTAGTGATGCTGGGTGCTTTTCACATGCTTCCACAGTAGAAAAAATTGCCTGGACTGATGCATTGTTTCAAATGGAGAATACTTTGAAGGTGATAAAATTATAAACATGTAAATCTAAGTGAATAAAATAATACTGCAAGATTCCAGTTTTTTTTTAGTATCTCTTCATATATACGAAAGTGTGTGTGTGTGTGGGTGAAATAATTTTTACAATGTAAATAGTGGGAAAAAAAACAAAAAAAAAAAAATTTAATTAGTATAAAAATCAAAGATATGTTTAACTTACTTCACACTCTTCACAAAATATTTCGACTTTCAATGGTGGAACACACAGATCTTTTAGTGTATAAGGGCAATTAGTGCCATCTTTAGACAGGGAGTACCGGATTGTACCTGAAGAGTAAATAATAAAATGATGGATACCAGAGAATTTGAAAAAATAAAATTGAGAAATACCAGGACCTAGTCAGAGAGATTGTGGAACACAAAGGTGACAATAGTTCCTGTGGTAATTGGTGCATTTGGCATAAAAACTCAAACTGATACCTAAGGGAATGAAGGATATTGGAATTGAGGCATGCACTATCAACCTGCAGAAAAGTACAACCTTGTATTCTGCAAGAATCTTAAAGATTCTTAAGATTTGAGGAGACTTGTTGTCACCAAACCACTGAACCTCAAGATAGCATCTTCCTAAAAAAATATTTACAACAACAACATCAGGGAGGCGCAATGGCCCAATGGTTAGGGCATCCCAGACCGGGCATTGTGTGTGTTTATTGAGCGAAAACACCAAAAGCTCCACGAGGCTCTGGCAGGGGGTGGTGGCGACCCCTGTTGTACTCTTTCGCCCCAACTTTCTCTCACTTTTTCTTCCTGTTTCTTATCCCCGACTTCCTACATAACTGCTGAGCCTGGATGCGCATTCATCCATCCGTCGATGCTCTCGGTGTCGCGGGTTGACCTGCTTTCTCTTCTGCGGGTCTTACGAATAGCAAAGGACCACGTTTTGGACTTCTCCCATCTTGTGAGCTCTGGGACGAAGACCGTTCGCTCAACAGCAACAACAACAATAATGGACTCTCCCGTCAAAGATGACATATGAGTGTTCAGCTTTTGTTGAACGACCTGTACAAATGATTTGTTTATAGTGATCAAATGCAGGTGCTGTACATTAGCTTACTCCTCCATCAAATCGACGTTGCCCGAACAGGAGCACTGTGTACCATGCATCAGGTGGTAATGTGATTGTAGAGCAATGCAAGATGAAATGTTTTGCTCAAGAACACAACATTTCACCGGTTCTAGGAATTGAAACCACGATCTTGCAATCATGAGTACAACACCCAAACCACTAGACCATGTACCTTCACAATGTACCTTCACAATAATAATAATAATAATAAGGCCTGGAATTTGTGGGGAGGGAGCTAGTCAATTACATCAACCCTGATGTATTTATTCTATCAACCCTGAAAAGATGAAAGGCAAAGTCATCCTTGGCATTTGAACTCAGAACATAGAGACAGACAATGTGGCGGTGGCAACGACGGCAACGCTGATTTCAAATTCTGACACAAGGCCAGCAATTTCGAAGGAAAGGGTAAATCAATTACATCAGCCCCAGTGCTCAACTGGTACTTATTTTATTGACTTCAAAAGGATGAAAGGAAAAGTCAACATTAATGGTATTTGAACTCAGAACATTAAAAGACAGATGAAATATATTCTAATCGCATGTCCAAGAGTACTGGAGCTATAACCTCTCAATGTGGAGTAGTGGCTCAACCTGGAGAGACTCCCTGATCTCAGAGCTATACATTCTGTCAAGAAACCCCATTTCAGCTGCTGGCATTCACAACTGTAGTCTTTTAGTCATTACCCAACGTTTGTGACCATATGTGAGGGTAGGCATAGAATTGTCTCTATCAATATGTGATGATAACCACCTTATCACATGACCAGAATCTGGATCCTGTGATGACAACCATGAAATTATCTCTATTAATGTGTAATGCCAGTCATCACATCATCTGGCTCTGGATCCTGTAAAGACAAATTTATAATATTTGCTTTGAATACAAAAAATATAATACACCTACCAGGATCGGTCCTCAGCATTTTCCAGTATAAATACAACAAAAGGGTCGTCAAAAATGGGGAAAGACAATGCAAAAATATATAATCTCTGGTATCTGAAAGTTGAATTAAGGAATGGTAGGATATCTAAGTCAATGTCATCACAAAACACGTATTCATGATTGTAAATTAAGATGGCAATAACGCTAGTATCGGTGGGCGGCATGGTTGCTGATGTTGTTTGACCTCAGGTCATACCTTGTTGAGCAGAAGTGACCATTCTGTAATTTAATGGCAGAAGAGAGTAAGCTGAAAAAAAATTTGGCTGCTTTTTCTAGCAGGTCAAGTGAGGCTTCTCCCATAAATGATACTCTATCAATGTGATGGTGCAGGCAACAGAATAATATATGTCTTTGTTCTTCCTTTTCTGTGATTACATGGGTTAGATGAAATCTGTTGAAGCAAATTTTCTATGGCCAGATGCTCTATCAGTCACCAACCCTCACCTATTTCCAAGCAAGGTAATATTTCCCCATGGCTCAACATCTTTTACACAGAAGACTGGAAACGAACCACACTGCTTGTTTGACAGTGATGCTTGTTTACAACAATGACCTGATGTCACGACATGGGTACACACTCATAAATACGTAGATAGATAAACAGATAGACAGATAGGTAGATAGATACACACACACACACGCATACAACGGGCTCCTTTTTGTTTCCATCAAGCAAAACTACACAAAGCTTTGGTCAGTCTAAGGCTATAGAAGAGAAGTGGCCAAACTGCCATGCATTGGGATTGAACCCAAGACCACATGGTTGGAAAGCAAACTTCTTAACTACACAGCCACACAAGATTTGGTTGCTATTTGTAGCAGGTCAATCTACTCAAGTAGCAATGTGGCAATACAAACTGTGGACTCATGGAACGTTTGAGCTATAATATCAGCTATATATATATGTGTATATATATATATATATATATATATATATATATATATATATATATATATATATACATACCACACACACACACATATATACATATATAGATATATGTGTGTGTGTATATATATATACACACACACACACATATATATATAACACACACACACATATATATATTATACACACACACGCATATGTACATCATCATCATCATCATCCTCCTTTAATGGCCATTTCCTATGCTGGCATGGGTTGGATGGTTTGACTACAGCTAGCAAGTTGGAAAGCTGCATCAACTTCTAGTCTGATTTGGCTTACATATATATATAAATGAGTAGTATAAGGTGTGGATTCAGAAAATTGTGTGGCTATCACAGGAAGTTTTTCCTTTGGATTCGGCTAACAGTCTACATAATAATCAATTTGAAAAGAGTGTAATGTAGTGTCCATGTAATGGAAAATATCGATGTTCTGGTGATCTGATGAGCTAGCTTTCGTTATTTACATTAATTTGTGAATACACAATTGTACTGTATAATGCTGAGCATACATCATCATCATCATCGTTTAACGTCCGCTTTCCATGCAAGCATGGTTGGACGATTTTGACTGAGGGCTGGCGAACCAGATGGCTGCACTAGGCTCCAATCTTGATCTGGCAGAGTTTCTACAGATGGATGCCCTTCCCAATGCCAACAAGCTGTCGAGACTCTGCCAGATCAAGATTATTTATTTCAAGATTTCAAGATTTATTTCAAGATTATTTATTTTTTATTACATATTTATTTCAAATTTTTGCACAATGCCAGCAATTTTGGTGAAGCGGGTAAGTCAATTACATTGACCCCCGAAAGAATGAAAGGCAAAGCCAACCTTGGTGGTCATGCTGAGCATATAGATTAACCCAAACAAGAACGCGTAATTTCTGCCATACTGAAATTAATAATACATGAATAGGCGCAGGAGTGGCTGTGTGGTAAGTAGCTTGCTTACGAACCATATGGTTCCGGGTTCAGTCCCACTACATGGCACCTTGGGCAAGTGTCTTCTACTATAGCTTCGGGCCGACCAAAGTCTTGTGAGTGGATTTGTAGATGGTAACTAAAAGAAGCTCGTCGTATAAATGTATATATATATATATATATATATATATATATATATATATATAATATATATATAGATATATATATATATATATATACATATATATGTAAGTGTGTGTGTGTGTGTATATGTTTTTCCCCCACATCGCTTAACAACCAATGCTGGTGTGTTTACGTCCCCGTAACTTAGTGGTTTGGCAAAAGAGACTGATAGAATAAGTACTAGGCTTACAAAGAATAAGGCGGCGCTCCAGCATGGCCACAGTCAAATGACTGAAACAAGTAAAAGAGTAAAGAGTAAGGTTGTGAAACAACCATGATCCTATGGAAGTCAGGTGGTTAAATAAATATATATGTTCATCTCTCATTATCTCCTGACTTAATGGTTTTACACACACATGCATCAACTTTAGAGTCCTTTGGAACTGGGTTCAAATCACGATTTTGTGTTTTTAATTTTTTACTTATTTGACAAAGGAAATACTAGTGGTTGTTACTGTTTAGCTCTGATGAAGCCCTGAACTGAGAAAACATGTGATCAAACATATCCCAATCATTCCATCTTATTTCCAACATAGGGTTCTCCAGATTACATCTGCCAATATGTCTTTTTTTGTTCTTAAAACCTCAGGAGCTCTTTCAAGCCAAAGAAATGACAACTATTGCAAGAAATATCAGCCAAATCTCCATCAAATCACATCTTATCAATAAAAACGAAGGAAAAACTCTTTGGATAAATGTAGTCCTGGATATACTGTGCATAAAATAAGATGAAATTATCATGGCTAAATGACTCTGAACACAGGTCTGCTTGGTCAAGGTTGACCTGGAGTTAAACAAATACAACAGGATTTACTGTCGTTGTTTAGTCCCAATCAATTTTGATCAAGCAGATCTATGCTTTAGGCCATTCCAACTTCGACCATCCTGCTTTTAAAGGGGTATGTACTTTTCTGGGTATGTGATGTTTTAGCATCATTGATTCAACACTAACTTATTTAGACGTTTTAATGACTCTCTTGCTCTTTCCCCACCTCTCTCTCTCTGTTTATGTGTGTGAGTATATATCTCTTTATGCATATGAGGAGAAGGAAAGTGTTTATGTCAGTCCCATGCAAAATTCTGGGCATCCAAACAGCTGTCCCATTTGACTTATTCCAACATTTTCTCAAGTGCCCATTCCTTATTTAAATTTATAGGATGAGATTTGGGGGAAATTTGGCTGCTATTTCTAACAGATTGAGTGGCCCCTTTAAAGGCACAACTAAGAATGAAGATGAGAAACAGAGAGCAAAGCAAACATGGGAGATAATTGTGTTACCAAAAAAGGATACTTGGTAATAAAATCAAAAAGTAGGTAAATATTGAATAAAGGAGACCGGCAGAAAACATCCCAGCATAAACAGGGTTCGGCCATCTGAGAAAACAAAGGGACAAAATAATATTAACCATTTTGTTATTAATATATTTCTGTTGAAATATACTGGGTTAATTTCGATTAATTTTAAAAATAAAGTCTAATTTACTAAAACAGACGTCGTTATGTTGCTGGTGTTTTTGAACAATAAATTAACTTGAAATTTTGATGGAAAGTTATAATTTAGATAAATTTTAAAACAAGGACCAAAACTGGTCACAGGCAGGCTAGTATCAAAAAGGTTAAAGAACAATAAAAAGAAAAAACACATTGAAATAAGTACTGACAAGGTGATAGCACACTCACACACACGAACACATCACTGCCACCACCACCAACATGCTCCTCATCCTTTTAATGTCCACTTCCCCATGCTTCCATGGCTCAGATAGATTTTGATGAAGCAGATTTTCTATGACCAGATGCCCTTCCTGCCACACCATTTACCTGTTTCAAGCAAGGTAATATTTCCCCATGGTCAGAAATGTTTTTTTAAGAAGTTTGCAAAGGCACAGCTCTGCTTGAATGGCAAGGGTACTCATTTACAATCAGCATATAATATCAAAACAAGGGTACAGACAAATACAGACACACACACACAATGCCCATTTCTTCCTCTTCCAGTCCTTTCAGCATGTGGTGACCATTCAATTTAGGCACACTTATTCTTTTCTCTTTATTTTTCTCTCCCCTCATCTACCCTTTCTGTAGAAGAGAACAGGCTCAAAGCATTAAAGACTTCTCCCAATTTTCTTGAGCATTAATCATAACACACCCAGTTTGTTTTGTTTTTTTTACACCTCTGCCAGTTCATTGCCTTAACCCTTTAGCATTCAAATTAAATTGCATTACAATTCTTATTTACTGACTTAGTTTTGAATTAATCAGCCATAATCTTGTACCTTTGAGATTTTGATGATGAGATTGTATATTTTTTGAATGACATTCATTTTACCACAGGTGTGAGAAACCCAATCTAGTTGGTTTGAACAGGAAATAGGTAGAATATTTTGGCTGGTTTAAATACTAAAGGATTAAATATGAGACATAATATCGACTTACTTGCATACATGATTCATTCTGTGTGAATGTTTCCTGAGAAGAAATAGAAAGTAGAGGAGAGCAAAGATGGCAACAGCGCCTTGGTACTGGTCTCCCGTCATATGTGCAATAACAAGCATACTGGTATAGACAAGGCAGGGCTGTAGTAGTTGAAGCCACCAGATAAACAATGGACTTGGAGGTTTCTGGTTGCTGTTTTTTGAAGACATATATGACAGGAGAGACACCAGCTGTTTATGGCTGCAAATGGAGAAAGAATGGAGATAGATTCTGGTGAAATATATGTGATGATTTAAAAGAGAAAGAGAAAGAGAGAATCGACAAACATCATCATCATCATTTAATGTCTGTTTTCCATGCTGGCATGGGTTGGATGGCTTGACAGGAACTGGTAAGGCCAGGGGCTGTACCAGGTTCCATAGACTGTTTTGGCCTGGTTTCTACAGCTGGATTCCCTTCCTAATGCCAAACACTCCTCAGAATGTATTGGGTGCTTTTTACACAGCACCAAGACCAGTGCTTTATACATGGCACCAGCGCTATTGCTTTTTATGTGGCACCTTAGTTTTAGGATCTTAATTCAATTGACAAACATTCAGTTACATAAATGTCTACTGACTTGTGTTGCAGATGAGGAGTATTATGATGAAGTATTTGATATGGAAAGACACACAGTATAAGGTAGGGCTAGATGCATTGGCTGAAAAACTAAGACAAGATGGTCATGGATGGAATGCCTTTGATGAAAGGGGCTGCTTCATTAAAACTAAACAAGAATTTTTTTTTTTTTTTTTTTTAGTTTTAATGGATACACTTGCAGCAGAGAAACTAAGATGATATGGTCGTGGATGGAATGCCTTTGATGAAAAAGACTGCTTTGTTAAAACTAAACAACAAAAAAGAAAAATTAAGCTTACTCGTTCTTTTTTTTTGGATTTTGAAGAACCAGGTCTAGTGGCGTCATATTCTGTTTGTTTTTCATGCGTAACAGACTACAATCCCCAACATTCAACAAAATCCAAGAAATATGGCTAAAACCTTCCTTTGCAGTTAGGTGTAGCACTGTATTTCCGTCGACATCTTTCTGGAACACATCAGAACGCTGTGGACAAACAAACAAGTCGTTAGTAATACGTCAAATACATTTATTATAAAGATAAATATAGAATATATAACAGAGTTCAAGTGATAATATATATGTAGGCGTGGCTGAGTGGTAAGAAGCTTGCTTCCCAACCACATGGTTCTGGGTTCAGTCCCACTGCATGGCACCTTGGGCAAGTGTCCTTGGGTCGACCAAAGCCTTGTGAGTGGATATGGGGGTCAGAAACTGAAAGAAGCCCATCGTGTGTGTGTGTATATATATATATATATATATATATATATATATAGGAATTATATATTATGTATGCATTGTAAACTATGTGCATACAAGATGTGTCGTGGGGTCACAGAGTGGTATAGCTCTTGATATGCTAGCAAATACACACACACACACACACACACATACACATGTGGTTTGTATATGTTAGTGTTTGTGTGTGGGTGAATGTATATCATGCACATTTGTATGTAGATGTGTGTGTGTGTGTGTGTGTGTGTGTGTATACACACACACATTATCATCACCATTTAATGCCTGTTTTCAATGCTAGCATGGGATGGACAGTTTCATCAGAACTAGCAAGCTGTACCAAGTTCTAGCCTGATTTGGTATGGTTTCTATGGCTAGATGCCATTTGTAATGCCAACCACTTTACAGAATGTGCTGGGTGCCACTTACATGGACCAGCATGAGTGCTTTCTGCATAGACTGGCACATGTGCTTTTAATGCACACACATGGGGTGCACGGTTGTATATTTGTCACATATTTTTATACACATGTATATATGCATGTGTACATTTTTGTACATGTTTACATGTATATATTATATACATATGTATTTATATGTATGAGTGTATATGTCAAGTGTTTATTTGCATGTGTGTGTGTGTGTGTATACTAACAATAATGACTACACATGGTGGTGTCCAAGCTATGTATAAGCAGACTTTATCAAAAATTACTTACCAAAACAAGAGGCCCAAATAATTTTTATATCACAGGACCTTTTGGCATCAATAAAAAAAAAACACAAATGCAACAGTCTGCCTGAAGAATTTCAGGAAATTTATAACTTGCAATAATTTCAAAGGAAACACCAAAAGAACCTTGAAATGTCATAATAATAACAATAATAATAATAGTAATAATAACGATGATGATGATGATGATGAATGAATGAAATTATTGTGTATAGTGCTCAGATGCACTACAACTTATCAAAGGTGAATGTATAGTACATAGAATTATGTACAAATGCCAGGAAAGTGAACAGTGTATGAGTCATGATATATATGTGTGCATGCATAAGGAGGTGGGGATATCAGGTGTGGTGTTGGCAGATTTCAGGAAGCATGGAGGTTTTAAAGGATGCAATGTCTCGGCAGCCATTAAATGATGCAGGTAATTTGTTCCATGCTTCAGTGTGAAAAAAATATTTCCGAAAGTCATGGGAGCCGTGCTGTTTTCATATTATACCTCCATATCATGGTATTACTCTCTTTTACTCTTTACTCTTTTACTTGTTTCAGTCATTTGACTGCGGCCATGCTGGAGCACCGTCTTTAGTCGAGAAAATCGACCCTGGGACTTCTTCTTTGTAAGCCCAGTACTTATTCTATCAGTCTCTTTTGCCGAACCGCTAAGTGACGGGGACGTAAACACACCAGCATCGGTTGTCAAGCAATGCTAGGGGGACAAACACAGACACACAAACATATACACACACACTTATATATATATACATATATACGACAGGCTTCTCTCAGTTTCCGTCTACCAAATCCACTCACAAGGCATTAGTTGGCCCAAGGCTATAGCAGAAGACACTTGCCCAAGATGCCACGCAGTGGGACTGAACCCGGAACCATGTGGTTGGTTAGCAAGCTACTTACCACACAGCCACTCCTGCGCCTATTATTTTACATTTATTTCAAATAGTGGTGCATTTAGATTTCTAAATAATTGCTGCTACACAACATTTGAAGAAATCCTTGAATAAATAATATTCTATATTCTTTATCAAAGTATAACTGACATAAAGTACTGAGTGTTCAGTTTGGTTTATCACTAAAACTCCAGCTTGCAACTGAAAAATGTGGTGTTGAGACTGCCTATCAAAGGTGACTAAAAGTGGTTTCTCCTTGATATACATATTTATATATGATGGGCTTCTTTCCATTTCCGTCTACAAAATCTACTCACAAGGCCTCAGTCTATCTGATGTTATAGTGGGGGGAAGCACTCCGTCGGTTACGACAACGAGGGTTCTGGTTGATCCGTTCAACGGAACAGCCTGCTCGTGAAATTAACGTGGAAGTGGCTGAGTACTCCACAGACATGTGTACCCTTAACGTAATTCTCGGGGATATTCAGCGTGACACAGAGAGTGACAAGGCCGGCCCTTTGAAATACAGGTACAACAGAAACAGGAAGTAAGAGTGAGAGAAAGTTGTGGTGAAAGAGTACAGTAGGGATCACCACCATCCCTGCCGGAGCCTCGTGGAGCTTTAGGTGTTTTCGCTCAATAAACACTCACAACGCCCGGTCTGGGAATCGAAACTGCGATCCTACAACCGTGAGTCCGCTGCCCTAACACTGGGCCATTGCGCCTCCGAATGATGTTATAGTACAAGCAGTATCAATGGTTAGGAGGTGATCTTCTTAACCACACAGTTACGCCTCCTGTGTGTTTATGTAAGTATACTGCCGTTGTTGTTGTCTTGCTCCCATGTTATGCTACACGAATATAAACAGGCCAGTCCTCACCTAGGGCTAAATGACAACATCCAGATAAACCAGTATCTGTAGCTTTAGGCTGTGTATTTATACCTTACATCCAGAATGGGGAGATGTAAGGTAGATAACTCTACTTACTCCAACTAAAAGTAGAAACTGTGTCCCAACACGAGCCATCGAGGAGCCACCGTGTTGTCACTCAACCTACAAGAAATAACAGCCAAATCCATCTGAAATCACAATGTAGAGTCTTACAAGAGATACATCCAATAATGCAATTCTAGGTATATTATTGTTAAAAGAAAGAAGGGATTGTTAAAACTGTAATATCTTCGATTACAGGATTGCTTGAACAGCGCTGACCTAGAGGTAGTGGTTTTGTCTATAGCTTTCACAAGTTGTTTAAGATGTGTGAGATTGGCGTGGTTAATCTAATTAAATAGTTGAAAGTCAACAGCTGTATGGAAAGCATAAATGAGAAAGAATTCCAGACAACTTGCGTTTTGGGGAGAAAGGACAGGGTGTAGTGGGGCTAAACAACAATGGAAATAGCCATTATATATTTTTTTTGTGGTTTCTATTTTGAAAAAAAAAATCACTACAAACAGCAGGAATTAATATAAAATATAAAATAGCAATTCCTTATATGAGAATTGCTATTTGGCCATAAATTTGGAATGATGGAGATGAGCAGACTATATCACACCAGTGCTTAACAGGCACTTATTTTATCAACTGAGTAAGGACGGAAGATAAAGTTGGCCCTGCTGAGATTTTGACTCAGTATGTAAATGTAAATAAATACTGTAAAGCATTATTTTTACTGTCATTCCACAGATTCAGCAATTCTACTGCCCTTAAAATGGTAAAAAACAAACAATATGTATATATGTAAAAAAAAGCATTAGAAAAACCTGATTTTTGGTGAGATACTTCAAAGCTTCTAAGTGACCCATTTGACAGACAATATGGAGTGGAGTCTGGAGGTTGTTGTCCATTGATTGAAGACTCAAATTATGGACGCTGTTGAGGTAATGGAGAACACACCTACAAGAGAGAGAGCAAAGAAAACCCAGTAACAACAAGGTCAGCTCAATAAAGGTTAACACAGGGCTAAACAACATTATATTTGATCTGTAAGCACCTATCCAACTGCTAAACTAAAGAAACATGTATGCATGAATATGTGGATGGATGGAATAAGAAAAATACATATATGTCCTATTGTATTGCCTGTGCCAGTGGCACATGACCTGCTGTGCTTGAGGAGACCTATTGAGTCAAGTACATCAACATCAAAATAAATATCAAATGGAAATTGTAGATGTGATACCTGTGCCGATGGCACTGAAAAGCACCATCTGAACGTGGCCGATGCCAGCGCTGCCTTGGCTGGCTTCTGTGCCGGTAGCACGTAAAAAGCACCAACCGATCGTTGCCGCTGCCAGCCTCCCCTGGCACCTGTGCCAGTGGCACATAAAAGGCACCCACTACACTCACGGAGTGATTGGCGTTAGGAAGAGCATCCAGCTGTAGAAACACTGCCAGATCAGACTGGAGCCTGGTGCAGCCTTCTGGCTTCCCAGACCCCGGTCGAACCGTCCAACCCGTGTTAGCACGGAAAATGGACATTAAATGATGATGATGATATAGCCTGCTTTTTAGAAAAGATACACTGCATACTTGAATGTAATAAGAAGATACTAGACTGTCAACAACCCAGTCTACTGAGCTGTATGTAGGTACTATACGTGACATATTTCACTAGAAGAAGTGGAAGAGTTTATGCTCCAGTATAACCAGACAGTGGTCAGAACAAGGCATGAGAGTCAAGCAATAGTGGATGATGGACATCATATACACATTAGTCACCACTGCCTGACCTTTCAGGGATAGCTTTCTCTCAGCCCATTTCTAGGTGAAAGTAGTCACCCCACTCATTACCTCATCCCAGTTTTTGTCCATCTGGAGGTCAAGACCGAGCCAGACCCTGAGCAATTTAACGGTCTGTCCGTCCAGCATCCAACAACACAGTGAGATGGCATGCACTTGCTTCTCCAGGTGCTGATCCGCAAGCCCACTGATTTTTCCTGGTTGATCGTCACTCCTGAAACCACCTCATAGTCTCTGAGAGCAGGGTCGATCATTTCTATGTGTTTATGATCTAACACCACTATGGTGACATCATCAGCACATGCCAACACGCATCTCCCACACCTTAGGTCACATGGGATACCCCTCAATGCCTCCAGTTTGTGTAGTAGTGGCTCAAGAGTCAGTACATACAAGAGAGACGAGAGGGGGCAACCTTATCGGACCAAGCGCATGATGTTGAACGGTTCTAAGAGGTGACTGTTCACTCTGACCACTGATGTGCATTGCAGTGATCCAGCCCTTCAATACAGGTCCAAAACTAGCTATCTTGAGGTATAAATGGTTGACCCTATCGAAAGCTTTAGACTGATCTAAATTGATCAGGGCCCCACCCATGCCAGGTTCTTTAGCCACTTTCTCAATGATGTATTGCATGAGGTAGGGGTTATTATGGATGGATCTTTTCATGATGACGTATGTCTCTGTCTCCCCTACCAGATCCCTGATGACAAGCACCAATGTTGTAGCTAACACCTTGGCCAAAATTTTGAACCCTGCATTTAACAGTTGTCAATACAATATCCCTTGTTTGGGTCTTTCTTCAGCAACACCACTGCTCCTTGGTTCACAAAACTGGGAATTCTCTCATTCTGTTGCTGGTTACAGTAAATGCTAAGAGGTCGCCAAAAAAATCTGGCATGTAAATGTAAAGCTCATAGGGTAGACCATCTAAACCAGGCAATTTACCCCTCAATGGTTTCAAATTTTAGCACAAGGCCAGCAATTTCAGGGAGAGAATAAGTCAATTTCATCAACCCCAGTGTTCAACTGGTACTTATTTTATCGAACGGATGAAAGGCAAAGTTGACCTCAGTGGAATTTGAACTCAGAATAATAATAATCCTTTCTACTAAAGGCACAAGGCCTGAATTGTTGGGGGAGGGGACTAGTCGATTACATCAACACCAGTGGTTTACTGGTACTTAATTTATTGACCCCAAGAGGATGAAAGGCAAAGTTGACCTCAGAATAATAATAATAATAATAATAATAATACAGTATTATAAGTGCAATAAAAAACAAAAATTTCATACGCACACACTTCCACTTTGTGCAGCATGGTGCACAACTGAACGTCCTTGCTTGTCTGTTAGCTGGATGTCTGCATTATGTTGTAACATTAGGTGTACATTGGACGCAATTCCACGACGGCACACATAGTGCAGAGGTGTTTCATCGAAGTCATTACACATGTTTGGGTCAGCACCTGCCTCCAAAAGTAGGTAGATTATAGTCCAGTCACCTCCAAGAGATGCCTTGTGCAATGGTGTCTGAGAATGCCAACCTGGAAACAGAACAAAAAAGTGAAAATTTTAATCATTGTTCAAAAAATAAATTATGATGAATACAAGGATATGGAAATGACAAAGACCGAGACCCCTGAGATATGCTGTGACTGTGAAGACCCAACAAATGAAGTGAGGCCTGCTGTGCTAACCTTTGATCATAGAGTGTCCCGCTGTTCTCGAGGAGACCTATTGAGTCAAATACGTCAACACCAACATCAAAATAAAAATCAAATGGAAATTGTAGTTAAGACACCCGTGCCGGTGACACGTAAAAAGCACCGTCCAAACGTGGCAGATGCCAGTGCTGCCTGACTGGCGTCCATGTCGGTGACACGTAAAAGCACCCACCGATTGTGGCCGTTTGCCAGCCTCCTCTGGCCCCTGTGCCGGTGGCACATAATAAACACCCACTACACTCACGGAGTGGTTGATGTTAGGAAGAGCATCCAGCTGTAGAAACTACCAAACCAGATTGGAGCCTGGTGCAGCCTCCATGGCTTACCAGACCCTGGTCGAACCGTCCAACCCATGCTAGCATGGAAAACGGACGTTAAACGATGATGATGATGACATGCCCATTGCTAAGGGGGTGCACTAGAAAGCACTGCTCCCTCAGTATTCAGTGGTACACCCTTAGATTTACAGTGATACGCTTATTATGATATTCCGCTTGAATATTACTATAAATTAGTGTTCCACCCAGAATATTTTGAAGCACCCCCAGGTACCAGAGTCTAGCAATGGGCCTAGATGAATAAAAATTTTACAATTTCAATTCTAGTTTATTCTTTCACTAGTTTCAGTAATAGTAGGACACCGCCACAAAGGGTTTAGTCAATCATATAAACCCTAATTTCAGTTTAGTAGTTATTTTGTCACTTGTTATTTTTTGAACTGCAAAGGTGCAGTACACAACGTATGTGCAGCCATAGACACACACACATTCTACAAGGGCTTAGCGCTTAGTCTCTTTCTATTTATCACAGACTCTCAGGCCATTACAGAGGAGTTTAAGACTGGTTCCCCATGGAAACAACAACATATTGATGGCTTCATTCTTATAGCTGAGTTGTTTGTTGTTGTTTGTTCCTTCTCGAGCCATGCCTGGTTCATAAGGGCCGGTTTCCCGGTTTCTTGGCGTATAGGTTCCCCACCTGGACGGGACGCCGGTCCATCACAGGTGAGCTGCAAGATGCAGGAGGAAAGAGTGAGAGAAAGTTGTGGCGAAAGAGTCAGCAGAAGTTCGCCATTACCTTCTGCCGGAGCCGCGTGGAGTTTAGGTGGTTCGCTCATAAACACACACATCGTCTGGTCTGAGATTCGAACCCGTGATCCCTTGACCGCGAGTCTGCTGCTCTAACCACTAGGCCATGTGCCTCCACATAGCTGAGTCTACAGGAGCTATTAGAGAAGAAATTCCAGATATAGAAGCAAAACCTCTAATCAAAGGGCCTCAATGTTAACTTGGCAAGGGTTAAAATATTAGCAAGAAAACAGACAAGACCCTGTTACCATCAGGGAAATGGCTTTGCTCAGTATATAAAAAAAGAAGCCAGTAGAAATTCAATATAGTGAATCCAATGCAAACTATGGACACCCAATAGGTGAAATGTAATTATATACAGGTTAAAAGAGAAAGGAGTATTTGTATGTGGGAGAGGCACAAGAGGATGTTGACCTAATTAGCAGTGGTATATATCCTCAAAGCATGACAGATGGGGAAAGAACAGAGTGAAAAAAGTTCAGAGAGCTACAACCTCTATAAATTAGAAAATTACTATTTGTAAATCTCACAACGAGAGATATTCAGTAACAGTACTTTAGAGTAAAGGTTTTTTGCCAACATAACATAGCAGTCCTGGTTTAGGATGAATGTTACTGTAATTTAGCCCCAGGAGACATCGTCTCCAGCTGGCTATACAACATGATTTGTGTCCTTATATATGGGAATTTGGCAGTGACACCTCTAGCCAAACAATTATTCTGTGCTGATGAAGGGAAATAACCTGGAAATCGTGATACACAGATATTGTTTTGAGCTGAGTGGGGGTGCTAGAGTCCCTTGTTCAAAAATATAAAGGACACAAATCGTGTCGTATAGCCAGCTGGAGATGATGTCTCCTGGGACAAAATTACAGCAACATTCGTTCTAAACCAGGACTGCCATGTTATGTTGGCAAAATTCTTTGCTATAACCTCTGTTGGTAACAAAAGGCTTCTCTCTAAGTGAAAGGCAGATCGTATAACTCTTGTTTATGAACAGTAATGTTACAGGGTAGAGGAACATGGACCCTAAATGCAGAGGACGTGTGAAGACTAGAAAGACAAAGCAAGAAGGCTTCATTGGATGTAAAATTGTCAGTGTGCATATCTCTCTCATCAGGGCCAGATTAAAGCCCATAGAAGCCTTAAGCACATAAAAGATTTTGGTGCCCCCCATATATATATATATATATATATATATATATATATAAAATCTACAATATGTTAAAAGTCAGCTTGAATCTTGCTTGCTTGCAATGTTACCCAGCCAAACTGGTACATAGTGCAGAAAATACTATGAATTAAGTTACCTCTGAAATGTAAATACGAACGGAATAAAACAAATTTCACATAAATCAAACAAGTGGCTGTGGAGATAGGGGTTTTCGGGGTATAAATACCCAAAATGGTGCATAATGGGAAAATATTCCCAAATTAAACTTAACAAAAAAATACAAATTGTTTCTTACAGTAAATGTTTCTATTTTCACTTTTGTTAAACACAATATTTTAATCAATCATTTAGAAATATTTCTAGGAGTCGCTGTGTGGTAAGTAGCTTGCTAACCAACCACATGGTTCCAGGTTCAGTCCCACTGTGTGGCATCTTGGGCAAGTGTCTTCTGCTATAGCCCCGGGCCGACCAATGCCTTGTGAGTGGATTTGGTAGACGGAAACTGAAAGAAGCCTGTCGTATATATGTATATATGTATGTGTGTGTGTGTGTGTTTGTCCCCCTAGCATTGCTTGACAACCGATGCTGGTGTGTTTACATCCCCGTCACTTAGCAGTTCGGCAAAAGAGACCGATAGAATAAATACTGGGCTTACAAAGAATAAGTCCCGGGGTCGATTTGCTCGACTAAAGGCGGTGCTCCAGCATGGCCGCAGTCAAATGACTGAAACAAGTAAAAGAGTAAGTGAATGTGATTTCAACTATGTAAGTTCTTTGTACAGTAAGTATTCATATTTTAGCTTTCTTTAAACAGACAATATTTTAATATTTTTTAAAAATCATTTTCAAGCGAATACCATTACAAAAATTTTTTGGCATATTTAAAAAATATTTTTATGTGAAAACGACTTTAAAAATACGGTAAATATTTCGTAAAAGACCTATTCATAACCTTGTTGTGAAATATTTTTTTTTCCAGAGGTTTTCGTCAAGTGCATTCAACATATCCCACTGCCAAAGATTCGGCTGCTATTTCTAGTACGCCCTGCTACCATGTAACAGCTATTTGTGATAAAGGACTCAAAATATCTGTTACATAGTAGCAGGAGGTGCAAGAAATAACAGCCAAATCTTTCAAAGGAGCCGTCTATGCGTGATTTCGATGTCACATTCTTTGAAAGCATGTGAAATAACCTGGAAAATGAAAAAAACCCCACGAAACAAAACTCCATAGCTGGGAAACTTTTTCGGTGACCCAACAGGTCACAGGTAGTCAAGTATATATATATATATACTTGGAAATGGATGCGTGACGTTCATCAAGTAATAATATAAATAATATATATATACATGCACATGCGTATATGGGTACAGGACATCACCAACAGTAAACAACGTGAAATACGAGAGCAAATGAGTTCAATGCACAAACAACAAAAGAAACAAATGGAAAACAAGACAAGTAACACAAAGAATGGCCCTTCATCAGTTGTCAGCTGTCTATCTACTCCTCATTTCGAGCATTGAACGAAAATATGAATCTTCAAAGACAGTTGCTCCCGTAAGTACTAAAATAAAATTTGAGATTTATGGAGGGTCAAATTTGGGAACAAAAACAGGACAGTGGAAACCGAATGCAAACAAATTGAACTCATTTGCTTTTGTATTTCATGTTGTTTACTGTTGGCGACATCCTGTACCCATATATGCATATGTGTGTATATATATATACGTGTGTGTGTGTGTATGTGTGTGAGTGTTATTTATATCATATATATATATATATATATATATATATATATATATATATATACATACACAAAGGGCAGTTATTAAACTGTCATCTAAATTATGAAAATAACAGACATCTCATTTTAACAGATCAGATATAGTTAGCAAAATTACATAAAAATATCTTGAAATCTTGAAATACTAAAGAGTAAATTTATTCAATAAAATTGCCATTGGCTTCAACAACCGCCTCCGGACAATTTCAGAATCTTCTGCAACTCTTCTGGATGGTCTCCTTGTTTAAGCTGGTGAATGCTGCCATAATCCTTGCTTTCAGTTCATCATTTGGTGTTACAAGGAGTTTTGTTGATCTCTCACTCAACTGCACTCCATACATAATAATCAAGGGAGTTGCAGTCAGGAGAGTTAAGTGGCCAGATGTTAGGGGTGATGTGGTCGCAGAAATTATCTGACAAACATGACTGGATTCTCCTGCTTGTGTGGCATGGTGCATAGTCCTGTTGCCAGACGTAGGGTCTTCCAGCAGCCCTCCTTTTGACCCAGGACAGCACGACCTCCTCCAGGCCCTTGATGGAGGCCTCCATGTTGAGTGTGAGGCCATGTGAGAAGATGAATGTAGGCATAA
Organism: Octopus sinensis; assembly: GCF_006345805.1. Taxonomy (NCBI): domain Eukaryota; kingdom Metazoa; phylum Mollusca; class Cephalopoda; order Octopoda; family Octopodidae; genus Octopus; species Octopus sinensis. Next base: position 15,147,651 of record NC_043013.1, read on the forward strand.
CATAGCCATCACTATCATTATTGGTACATATCCTCCTCATCATTATGAAAATTTAACATCATCACCTCCACTCCTTCCTCTCCAATTATTATTAACATTATCACTGTCATCTACACCACAACCTCCTCTTCATCATCACTATCAACATTATCATTCTTATCACACACGTCTTCGTCTTCATCATTACAAACATTACAAACTATCACTCTCACCCCACTACCACCTCTTCTTCATCATCATTATCAACATTATTACTGACAGCCCCATGCTAAAACCTCTTCCACTCCTTATCAACATTATCGCTGTCATCACCAATGCCCTTTCCTCCTCTTCATTACTATTGTAATCAAGCAGACATTAATAAAATGATGAAGAGGCATAATGGTATATATGTGTAATATTCCAATATCCTTTGAGTAAAATCCAAAAGTCCAACAGAGTTTAATATGAGTCCATCCAAATGTAAAGTTTATAAGCAATGTAAGATTCTACTGGGAATGACCAACTTTAAGAGAATCTTACATTATTATAAGCTTTACATTCGGATGGATTCATATTAAACTCTGTTGGACTTTTGGATTTTACTCAAAGGATATTGGAATAATACACATAAAATGATGAAGACAAAAATGGTTTGGTTCAATCCCTCTTTTATCAAGAATGTGCTACGAGAAGAGTTTAAGTGTACTCCTACTAAATCAACCACCAGTGGAGGAGTACAAGTGTTGTCAGTTTAATTTAACCACCAGCATGGACATGCAGATGCGGTCATCCCTAGTAGGAGTGTACGAGTGTGGTTACCTTAAGCTGACTATTTGCAGGAGAGTTCAAGAGCAACAAGTGAGTTGACCCCTAGCAGAACAGTAGAAGAGTGACCACTTGTGAGAGAGTACAAGCATAACCACTCTAAGTTACTACTAGTGCGAGAGTGCAAGAGTGACCACTCTAAGTTGCCTCTAGTGGGAGAGTGCAAGAGTGACCACTCTAAGTTGCCTCTAGTGGGAGAGTACAAGAGTGCCCATTCTAAGTTGCCTCTAGTGGGAGAGTACAAGAGTGACCACTTTAAGTTGCTACATGTGGGAGAATGAAAGAGTGCCCGTTCTAAGTTGCTACTAATGGGAGAGTGCAAGAGTGACCACTCTAAGTTGCCTCTAGTGGGAGAGCACCAGATTGACCACTCTAAGTTTCCGGGGGTGGGAGAGTGAAAGAGTGCCCACTCTAAGTTGCCACTAGTGGGAGAGTACAAGAGTAGCCACTCTAAGTTGCCTCTGGTGAGAGTACAAGAGTGGCCACTCCAAGTTGACTACTTGCAGGAGAGTACATAAGTGGTCATCCCAAGATGATCACTACCAAGATAGTAGAAGAGTGGGCATTCCAGTTAACCAGGAGAATGCAATGGTGCACCCCTCCCAGCTACCAAGCTTACCAGTAGCAGGAAAGTAGGATGTTTTAATAGAACCATAACCATGGTGATCAGATAATGCAGTTGGTTACATCTGTAAACTCATCAAACTCAGTTAATGAGTAGAAGTTGCTTACTTCCTCCAGCTTTCCCTTTGCTCTGGTTCATGTCATACGAACCATCCAAAGAAAAATAAATAAATAAATTCCACTGCTAAACAATAGCAGTCTGTCCACTTTAGTGTCCATTCTTCCATCTATTCCGGAAATTAATCAATAATTTCATTATCTCGGGGGAAATCAAGGAAAAGATCATAAAGTATTTATATGACCTTTTAATATTTGGACAACATGCGAAAGTTTCTTTGTATTAGTTTACAACTTTCACTTACTGGACTCTGGCCATGCTGGAGCATCCACCTTGTATTTATGTTGGCATTACCTTAGACGAGCTGAACCAGCTCCAACTCGTGAATCTAAAGTATCGCAAACAAAAGCAAAAGCTGATAGTGTTTGGCAATCACAGACGTCCGATATGGAGATCATCAACCAGTTGTGACTTCTTATGGTAGATACCATATTACCATATAAATTAAAGACCAGATATTGATTTAAGGTCCCACTTGATCGTCTAAGGCAGCATTTTCCTGCCTTTGTATTCTTGGGGAACCCTTGAAATTCATTCCATGTCTAAGGGATCCTCCACTCAAAAATTACTATATGTCATTATTAATCTTTTTATTTACCTTTCATAAAAGTAAATTTCATAAGAGATTGATACTTTTGATATACTAACCCACATGAGACTACCAATGGATCTACAGTATAAATTAGTCAAATTATCATTATTTCTGAGGGAACCCATAGTGACAACTTATAGAAAGTGGGTATTCCAGGGAAGGGACACTGATCTCAAGTCTAGTTGATTCCATTACATAAACTCCAGTAATTTTGTTATAGCTGATTAGTTTCAGTTCGGTCTTTTCATTAAGCAGACCTATCATCATTATTTTAATTTATATTCCAAACACCAGCTTCATGGCCACAAAGATATTTTAATAAATTTCCCATTATTTTGAAAATTAACTGAAGCAACGCAATGTATTTCAATAGCATTATGATAACAAAACGTTTAAACAAACCATAATACTGTCTTTATCAATGATTGGCAGTGCTAAATTCATTTAGACCTTAAAAAAAGAGGTCATTTCTCGTGTAGTGCGTCCTCATTACAAGTAGACAACTGGCTGATAATATATTAACTCGCACACACGCGCGCACATATGTATTATAAGCCAGGCTTCTTTCAGTTTCTATCTATGAAACCCACTTGAGAAGCTTTGGTTAACCTGGGCTATAGTAGAAGACACTTGCCTAAAATGCCATGTAGTGGGACTGAGCCCCAAATCATGCAGCTGAGACGCTATTTTCGGCAAGTCAACGATGGTGTGTTTAGTGGGGAACCTTTATGGGCCAGGGACAAAATACTTGTATGGAGAAAAACAAAAGAATCTTTAATTTTACAAATTCATTGGTATACAAATTTGTATAGAATTACTGCTTTCGCCTTGAAGCTGAAATCATTTAAAATTTTATTTTATTTTTATGGGCTAAAGGTACTTCACTCGCGGGCAGGTTAAAATTAAATAATAATAATGTGAGCGAAAATGTTCCCCATGTTCGTAGTTGAGACTCCTACATCGACTTCTGTTATTATCTCTGGTGGTCACATTGTGAATCGAACCAGCTGTGGCAGATACGTTTTATTTTTAGTGAGCCTTTGACTTGGTCACTCGATCTGCTTGATATAGAAGCCAGAGATCGTGACGAGAGCCTGTGTATGTTTATGAGCGTACATGTATGCGCGCGCGCGAGTGTATATATATATGTTTATTTGTATATTTAATTATTCAAATGTAGATGTGTAGCGCCAAGCGCTAAAACTCCCTTATTATTTTTTTTTTTAAGGCCTCGGGACCTGGTCTGAATGTTTGCATTAACTATGTGCTCTCTACTCACGGAAAAATTATACGTTAATGTAGTTCGGGATAACCCAAGAGAAGATGAAATATGTAAAACTGGAAAGACCTTTGGCCATCGGTCTGCTTGCACAGAGATGGCCTGGGACCAAACAACAGCAGCAACAATAATAATCTGATGGGTTGTTGGGCAACAGAAGGGATGGGACATCAGAGTAACTTTCAAAGTCCTTTACTTCGGAGACTGTTCTGAATTCAGGAACCCAGAGGAGTTAACTTCACATTTTATTCCTCTTGGGTACGATAATAGATTTCCCTTAAAGAGTTCTGATACTGACATTAAGAAATCGGTAAAGCACTGAACTAAATTCTTTGTAAAATTTAGTTACCTTCTTCATTTTGAGTTCAAATCACTCCGCGGTCGATATTAATACGAGCAAGTCAAGTACAAGTATTGTGTTCGATTTAATCGATTACGTTCCCACCCCAGAATGAGTATTGAGCCTAAATTATAAATCACTAACATTGGCAATGTAGTGTTACAGGAAATTTGGTCTTTAGATTCGAATGAACAACATTCCAGGCACGGATAGCATCACGTATTTTCTTTTCGGGTTTTGATCTATCTGTTGTTTGTTATGCTTCCTAGTGATAAATCAATAGATAAATAAAAAGTGGTGGGGAGAAAAAAAAAAGTGAGACACTTGTGTGTGTGTGAGAGAGAGAGAAGGAGAGACGGGAAAAAGAAAGAGAATAATTAAAAAGAGAGACCGACAAAGAGAAAGGAAGAAAGTGAGACGGATGTGCTAAGCAACTATACAGAAAAAGAGGCAAAAAACTAATAAAGATCGATAAAATGAGAGAGAGAGAGAGAGAGAGAGAGAGAGAAGTAGATTGATAAAGAAGATTGAAATGAAGAGAAAGAGACATTTATGTGGGAAAGGAGAGAAAGAGAGAAGCATGGAGGGCGACTACGAAAGTAAGAAAGTAAAACAGAGAAAGCTAAATGAGGAAAAACAAAAAGAAAAGAAAAAGTAATTAATTAACTAAGAGAAAGACAAGAGAGAGAGAGTGATAGAATGTGTGTGCGATAGACTAATTAACTAATGGGAAACAAAATGAGAAAGTGAAAATGATGTTAAATGAAAACAAAGAAACAAGGAAGTTATTGTCTTTCTTTATGTCTGTTGAGAAAGCGAGAGTAAGGGAAAAGAGAGCGAAGAGAAAGAGAAGGAGAAAAATAAGAGATAACAAGAAAAAGAAAGAGAGTAAAATAGGAGGAAGAGAAAAGTGGGCGAAGAAAATGAGAAGAGAGAAGGATTAATGAGTGAGAGAGAAGAGGGCCGGAAAAAGAGAGAAAAAGACAATAAGAGGGTGAAGAAAGAGAGAGACAGAGAGAGAGAGAGAGGCAGAGGAAAAAAAACTGAGAAAAAGAGGGTGAAGAAAGAGAGAGAGAAAAGGGAAATCTAGAAAATGAAGAGATGAAAGACAGAAAAGGAGAAGGAAGAGTAAGTGAGAGAAAGAGTAAGACAAAGAGAAAAACAAAATAAAGATGAAAAGAGAATGAGAGAAAAAGAGAAAAGTGGATACAATGGTGGGGACGTCCAAATTTTTCTAAAAGTATTAGAAAATGAAATGGATAAGACAACTGACCTTTCTGATGGACTAATTGAGGGTTCTGTCGAACTATTTGATGTACAAGAGGGGCAGCACAAGTGTTGATTCCATGCATCAACATGGAATATTCTGCTGATGTATTGCCAACAGCATCCTTTGCATTGACTAATTCCTCGTGACGATCCATTCGACTGGAAACTGTTGCCATTTCACCAGATTTCCTTCAGTTAACACTTGACTTTACAACTTCACGTAGCAATAAGCACCATTCTAGCTAGCTAACGTTGACATTTACGAAACATCTTGACATATATAGATATATCTTTATATGTTTCTCTTTTTCTCCTTCTTGAAATAAGGAAACTTCTGAGAGACGTGTGTGTATCTGCGTGTACGTATATTTATGTGTATGTGTGTATAAATATATATAAATATGTTTATGTATATATATGGCTTTGTCTGTAGCCTACTCGCTCTTTTCGTCACGTTCTGTCTCGTCTCCTTATCTCTGTGTCTCTCTATTTAGATCTACCACTCTGTTCTTCTATCATAAGATCAGCAGCTTTTAGCGCTGCGGCCTTTCACGAGTCGGGATTGAACCACTGCTTCCAGCACGCTGCTCCGTCACATTACTAGGAGAAAAACGTCATAATTGTTTACAACGATTCAGCGCATTGGTCAGAATTAACCAATCGCAAGCCACGTTACAAAGCGAGTCTCTCCCAGTCCGTCTTGCAACACACAACAGTCGTTAGAGAAACTTCCTCCCGTTAACATTAATGGATGATCGTCTTCTTATATCTCGCACACCTAGCTACATCTACCCGTTTATATACGCACACATACATTAACCCTTTTCTAAATTACCCGTAAGGGTAACTTAGAACACCGTTACAATCACTGCAACGTCTAAATAGTCGTTTAGTTGCAGAGCTACGTTGAAGCCGGACCAGTATTTATTATCTGTCAAGCCACGCTGTTTTCAAACTTAATGGTAAACTGTTTGTCTTTTACTGCTGGAAACTTTCCCAACACATCACAGAGGCTGAATCAGGAGTGGATCTGCTATGTCTGACTTGTTCGATTGTATGGTTGAGTGTCTCTTAACTCTTTACTCTGTCACCGAGTGAAATGATGTATATATTACTAAGGAGAATGTGTGTGTGATGTTTTACTTGAGAACAGTGGTCCCGGTGCGCGCACTCGCGCATCCGCGCTAGCTAGTCGTGACTAGTCGATCCTTACTTTGTGTTTTTGTGTGTTATTTACTTTGTGTTTTTGTGTTTTATTTACTTTGTTTAAAAATAATTATTTACTTGTGTAAAAAAATTATTTATTTTGTGTTATATTTACTTTGCTAGGTAGTTGTTGTAGGATCGACTAGTCACAACTGGCTGGCGCGAGTGCGCGCACCGGGACCACTGTTCTCAAGTAGTACCTTTCGTTGGTCTTTGGACTGCAGGAATTCGAGCGAAACCGCTAGACAAGCAATGTAATTTAGAGAGCTGTGTGTGCATCTATCTATCTATCTGTCTGCATACACGCACACAGAGGCAAACACACAAAAAAAAAAACACATACATTAATAGTATTTGTAAGTCCATCTCACCGCTAGATAAGCAGATCTGTGAATCTATATTTGTTGATTTTTTAACTGTATGAAAAGAGCATATATATTTATGACCCTTAAGGGTTAGCCACATTTAGGTGGCAAATGATTTAGGTGCAGCTACTGAGATTTATCATTGCTTATATATATGATTTAAACGTTCATACATGTATATATCTTCATTTATTCATACACTTGTTCAATTAAAAGATCGTTCAAGTATCACATATCATGCATATGCATAATAATATGCATATATATATATATGCATTATTATGCATAAGTATGTATATATATATGTATATCATCATCATCATGTAACGTCCGCTTTCCATGCTAGCATGGGTTGGACGATTTTGACTGAAGGCTGCACAGACTCCAATCTTGATTTGGCAGAGTTTCTACAGCTGGATGCCCTTCCTAACGCCAACCACTCCGAGAGTGTAGTGGGTGCTTTTACGTGCCACCAGCACGGGGCCAGTCAGGCGATGCTGGTAACGATCACGCTCGAATAGTGTCTTTTACATGCCACCGGCACGGAGGCCAGATAGCCGCTTTGGCAACGATCACGCTCAGATGGTGCTCTTAATACCCTACTAGCACGGGGCTCGGGTGCCAGTAAGCGACGCTGGTAACGATTACGCTCGAATGGTACCTTTTAAGTGCCACTGGCACGGAAGCCGGTTAGCCGCTCTGTCAATGATCACACTCATATGGTGCTATTTGCACCCTGCTAGCACGGACGCCAGTCATCAAATTTGATTTTGATTTCACTTGCCTCAACAGGTCTTCGCAAGCAGAGTTTTAGTGTCCAAAGAAGGAAAAGATATGCATAAGTGGACTGGTTATGCCCCTGGCATAAGCCATGAGATTATGGTCTCATTTGGCATATTTCCAAAAGTCTCAGTCGCTAGTCATTTCCTTGGTGAGGCCTAAAGTTCGAAGGTCGTGCTTCACTATTTCATCCCTGGTCTTCCTGGGTCTACCTCTTCCACAGGTTCCCTCAACCGCTAGGGTGTGACACTTTTTCACACGGCTATTCTCATCCATTCACGCCACATGACCATACCAGTGCAGTCGTCTCTCTTGCACACCAATCCAATGCTTCTTAGATCCAACATTTCTCTCAAGGTATTTACACTCTGTTGAGTATTCACACTGACATTACACATCCATCGGATCATACTGACTTCATTCTTTGCGAGCTTATGCATGTCCTCAGCAGTCATGGCCCATGTTTCACTGCTATGTAGCATGGCTGTTCGTACACATGCATCATACAGTCTGCCTTTTACTCTGAGCGACAGGCCCTTTGTCACCTGCAGAGGTAAGAGCTCTCTGAACTTTGCCCAAGCTATTCTTATTCTAGCAGCTACACTTTCAGTGCACCCTCCTCCGCTACTAACTTGGTCTGCTAGGTAACGGAAGCTATCAACTACTTCTAGTTTTCCTCCCTGGAATGTGGCGGAAGTTGCTCTCTGCGCATTTTCAGAGTTTATTGCTCCCGAGCATCTGCCACATACAAAAACTATCTTCCCAGTTAGCCTTCCTTTGATATTGCTGCACCTCTTATGTGTCCATATCTTACACTGGGTACATCTTATAGAGTTTCTACCTATGCCTCTACTACAGATCGAGCAGGGCCATCAACCTGAAGGGATTTGTGGCTTGCCTGCCTTCCTACTTATTAGGACTTTGGTTTTAGCTAGGTTGACTCTAAGGCCCTTCAATTCTAATCCTTGTCTCCACACTTGAAACTTCTCCTCTAGTTCTGATAGGGACTCAGCAATTAGAGCAAGGTCATCAGCATAGAGGAGTTCCCAAGGGCATCCTGTCTTGTATTCCTCCGTTATTGCCTGGAGGACTATGATAAATAGGAGGGGGCTGAGGACTGAACCCTGGTGGACCCCTACCTCTACCCTGAATTCTTTAGTGTACTCATTGCCATCTCGTCAGTTATCCGGCCATCGGAAAAATATATATGCATGTATGCATATATATGTATGTATATATATATATGTATACTCTTATACTTGTTTCAGTCATTTGACTGTGGCCATGCTGGAGCACCGCCTTTAGTCGAGCAAATCGACCTCAGGACTTATTCTTTGGAAGCCTAATACTTCTATTGATCTCTTTTGCCGAACCGCTACGGGGACGTAAACACACCAGCATCGGTTGTCAAGCGATGTTGTGGGGACAAACATAGGCACACAAACATGTACACACACATGCATATATATAAATACATATATACAACGGGCTTCTTTTAGTTTTCGTCTACCAAATCCACTCATAAGGCTTTGGTCGACCAGAGGATATGGTAGAAGACACTTGCCCAAGGTGCCACGTAGTGGCACTCCTACGACTATATATGTGTATATGTATGGATATATGTATAGTGAAGGCACATGGCTCAGTGATTAGGGCGTTAAGCTTACGATCGTGAGGTTGTGAGTTCAATTCCCGAACCGGACTGCGTGTTGTGTTCTTGAGCAAGACACTTTATTTCACGTTGCTTCAGTTCACTTAGCTGTAGAAAGGAGTTGCAATGTCACAGGTGCCAAGCTGTATCAGCTTTTGCCTTTCCCTTGGATAACACTGGTGGCATGGAGAGGGAGGCTGGTATGCATGGGTGACTGCTGGTCTTCCATAAGCAGCCTTGCCCGGACTTGTTGGAGGGTAACTTTATAGGTGCAATACCATGGTCATTCATGACCGCAGGCAGATAAGGCAATTAGAACTATTTCATTAATACTGTCTGAGAAAAATTGGGGGGATAAACTGGAAAATGGCCATTGGTAATGTGGAGGTGCTTGAGAGGAGTGGCAGTAGAAGTATAGAGTCAATGATTTTGCAAAGACGTTTGAGGGGGGGGGACATTTGGTAAGGATGAGTGATGAGCGACTGCCCAAGCAGCCATTGTATGATGAGCTGGAAGATGGCAGGAGACCAGCACATATGCCTAAACTAAGGTTTAAGGATTGCCTTAAAAATGCTCTAATACAGATAGGAATTGCAGCTGGTAATTGGAAGAGGGAGGCACAAGACCGTGATGGTTGGAGGAAGATAGTGTATGATGGTTGTTCAAGGTTTGAGAGGGAGAGAGTGAAATATGAGAGAATGTATATATATATACACATACATACATACGTACACACACACACATGCATGCACATACACACACACAGTGGACTTCCACATAGATTATCTCATTCACAAGACTTTGATAACCCTGGGGCTATAATAGAAGACACGTATCTTAGACGTCGTGCAGTAGGATTAAACGCAAGCCTACATGTCATGCCTGTACATTGATATATTGAAAAACTCAATGATTGTGAGGTTAAGATACAAGACTACTAACCACTCTCTACAGTTTGTATGAATGTGACAAGCTAAAATCTCATCCTGGGTCCTGAATTTCAATTGAATGCAAATTCACTTCTGAATGAAATAAAGAAGGCACCTGCCCTAGATGATGCAGTGGAACTGAACCTGAAACCATGCAGTTGGGAAGCAAGCTTCTTACCCACATACCCATGTCTGTACTTATAATTGTGTTAAAGTTAAATGACAAAATCTGTTGATTTCTTAGAGGTTTGTTGGTTAATCAATTTGTTGTCTGTTTCTTTTCTGTAGACATGGAATCGGTCCAGAGTGAAGAGAAAAAACCAGCCAAGAAACGTGTGAAGGCTCTTTGTGTTAAAATAAAAGAACAGGTAATACGTGTGGAACCTCTCCTAAATTACAAATTGCTACTGTGTAACTGGGTCAATGCCTGCTTTGGGCTGCTATCGTAGTTTAACCACAGGTCGGTCTAGATCCTGCAGAGGTATGGTCATAAATGACACCAGCCTGTTTTCTTATTCAAACACAGTGTGTCTAGGACTACACTATATGATGTATCCTTCCTACCATTAGTTGTTCATCCTCAGGGCAAACCAATTATGAAAGATGTTCCAACTATGAGAATCCTGTCTTTCATTCAAACACAGTATGTCTAGAACTACATTATCTAGTTTATCCTTCCTTTCTTTATAACAATGTGATATGATTTATAGAAATTTAGCTGCTATTTCCAACAGATTTAGTGATGTGTCTTGTTTATGGTTTAACACCTAAGTAATCATAATAACTAATGATGTTTGATATGTTTATATGTATATGTGTGTGTGTGTATTCAGGGTGAGCCAAAAGTCACTGAGGGGTTTTAATTTTTAATAACTCTCTTATTTTTACAAACAGGCGTATGAAATTTTAATTCAATATAGAGGAGATAATGGAGAGTGATCTCTGTATATATAAACAGCAAAATGTCTGTCTGTGTGTGTGTGTATCCTTTATACAAATCCACAATTTTTCAGTTAGAGGGCTTTCATTTTCTATGGTCATTCAAAACCGTCCAAGGGTGGTCGTGCACATCTTTACATTTCCCCAGTCACCCCTCAAAGCCATTAAAAAATCAATAGCAGTGACTTTTTTGTGAATTTTCTATCCAAAACCCAATCAAAATGCCCGAAACTTGATACGCCAATTGAATGCCAGCTAGCTGTATGTGATTGGTCGGAAACTTGGACAGTACTTGCGTGTATGTGTGCACACTCGCAGCTGTATATGCATGCACTAGCACTATGACCCGGCATTGCCGGGTCATAGTGCTAGTCTGTATTAATCCTTTTTCATCATAACTCTGCATTATATATGAAAAGTATCTTTTAAATGATGTCCATTTTCAGCTCCACACATCTGTGCCCTTTCCAAAATATGTTCCTTGATAGTTGTGTGTTTTTTCAAGGTCCATTTCCCTGATTTCTCTAGTGATATTCTCCTTCAAATTACTCCAGGGTTTCTGGTTTGTTGACATAAACCTTCCCCTTTGGGTACCCCAACAAGAAGAAGGTAGGGCTGGTTAAGTCTGGGGAATGCGATGACAGCAAGAAATGATTCTTTCTCCAAAGCATAGCCTCAGCAACTGCCCTCTCTTGTGGTATGAGCAGTTGCCTCATTTTGCTGGAACCACACATCAGGCCTGTTTTGAATGGGATCAGTAAAATAAGTACCAGTTAAACACTGGGGTCTAAATAATTGACTTACCTACTCCCATGAATTTTCTAGTCTTGTGCCAAAATTTATGTTTGCAAAACTGTGGGTGTGTGTGTATACGGGGAGAGGGGTGAGAATGGTGTGGACTTGTCTATGATTTAATGCATCAGCATTCATAATACTAATAGATTGTTTTTGTATTTTTGTTGTTCTTTTTAACTTCAGATGGAGTTTTACTTCAGTAATTCAAATTTACACAAAGATCGTTTTTTCAAAAAGCAAATTGATAAAGACAAAGATGGATGTAAGTTGAATTTTGTTTTTCTATTTGAATTTTTCTGCTTTTTACTCTCTCTTTGTTTCATTTTCATTTTAAACATTATAAGCCTTACAGAGGAGATGACATTTTCTCTCTCTCTCTCTCTCCTTCCCCTCCCCTCCCTCTCTCTCTATCTATCTATCTATACTTGCATAGCCATATAACTCTTCTGCTTCAAGACATTTGTTTCTGCCCCTCTGTCATACTCTAATTTCTCATCGGCTGGCACAAAGCTACCTTCCCCCTCAGTTGGGGTGGTTTTTCTCTTGCAAGTTATTTGGTTACCTCACTGGTGCTGGTGCCATGTTAAAAGCACCCAGTACACTCTTTTAAATGGCAGGCATTAGGATGGGTATCCAGCCATAGAAACCATTTCCAAAGCAGACAGCTGAACTTGGTGCAGTCTTCAAACTTGCCTGCTCCTGTCAAACCGTCCAAACTATTCCCGCATGGAAAACAAGTGTAAAATGGTGATCGTGATTCATTCAAATATCCGCTTTTCCATGCTTGCATGGTTCGAATGGAATTTGTTGAGGCAGATTTTCTACAGCCAGATGCTCTTGCTGTCCTCAACCCTTACCTTCTTAGGAAGGTAATATTTCCCCATGGCCAGACATGTTTTGCAGAATATTGGAAATGAATGTCACTGCTTGTATCACAAGCATGTTTTCCAGGGAAGACTGGAAACAAACAACCTCACTTATATCATGACAATACTCATTTACAATTATCATGGGATGTCTAGACAAAAGTACACACACACACACACACACACAATGGACTTCTTTTAGTTTCCGTCTACCAAATCCACTCACAAGATTTTGGTCAACCTTAGGCTGTAGTAGAAGGCACTTGCCCAAACTGCCATACAGTGAGATCGAACCCACGATCACATAGTTGGGAAGCAAGTTTCTTAACCATGCAATCACACCTGCACCTATGCTCCAAACAGCTAATTAGCAACAGAACAGTTATTTTGCTAAATCATTTAAAATTTTTAATTATTCTCCAAATTAATTGAAACATATAGACAGTCTATATCTTTAGAAATACATTTATAAAAAGGGTTAATAATCATTTGTAAATTAGACTAATTAATCATCATCATCGTTTAACGTCCGCTTTCCATGCTAGCATGGGTTGGACGATTTTGACTGAGGGCTAGCGAACCAGATGGCTGCACCAGGCTCCAATCTTGATTTGGCAGAGTTTCTACAGCTGGATGCCCTTCCTAATGCCAACCACTCCGAGAGTGTAGTGGGTGCTTTTTACGTGCCAGTCAGGCGGTACTGGCAACAACCTCGCTCAAATCTTTTTACACATGCCACCAGCACAGGTGACAGTAAGGCGACTTTAGTAACGATCACGCTTGAATGGTGCCCTTTTACATGCCACTGTCACGGAAGCCATTTGGCTGCTCTGGCAACAATCATGCTCAGATGGTCATCTTGGCACCCTACTAGCACGGGCACAAGTGCCAGTAAGGCGGCGCTGGTAACGATCACGCTCGAATGGTGCCTTTTAAGTGCCACTAGCATAGAAGCCGGTTAATACCTTTGTGATTAGAATTTTCCAGGTGACATCAGTCTAAGGAATTAACTCATGCTTTTATTTTTTTTTCTTTGTTTTTCAGATATTGATTTGTCGTTATTTTTAACATTTAATCGTATCAAGTCCCACACTGAAGACCTGACTGTCATACGTAAAGCATTGTCAACGTCTTCCATGCTGCAGGTGAGACTTTTCTTCAGGTTTGTCACTTTATCCATTTTTTACAATATATATTTGTATGTGTACAGGAAGGACCAAAATTCATCCACAAAATAAGTTCAGTGTGCTCTGGAATTGTCAAAGACATGCTTCAGTTTTTCTGAAATTGCTTGAAATAAATAAAATATTGATGAATACACAAGTACTTGTACACGATGAGCAAAATAAATAATAATAATTTTGACACAAGGCCAGCAATTTCAAGAAGGGGATAACTTGATTATATTGACCCCCAGTGCTCAACTGGTACTTATTTTATCGACCCCCAAAAGGATGATAAGCAAAGTTGACCTCAGCAGAATTTGAATTCAGAATAATCATCATCATCATCATTGTTTAACGTCCGTTTTCCATGCTAGCATGGGTTGGACGGTTCGACCGGGGTCTGGGAAGCCCGGAGGCTGCACCAGGCTCCAGTCTGATCTGGCAGTGTTTCTATGGCTGGACGCCCTTCCTGACGCCAAACACTCTGTGAGTGTAGTGGGTGCTTTTTATGTGCCACCGGCACAGGTGCCAAGGGAGGCTGAATCATAATACAGTATTATAAGTGCAATAAAAAACAAAAATGATGTCATATGCACTTGCTTCTACTTTGTACAGCATGGTGCACAACTAAACGTCCTTGCTTATCTGTCAGCTGGATGTCTGCATTATGTTGTAACATTAGGTGTACATTGGACACAATTCCACGATGGCACACATAGTACAGAGGTGTTTCATCGAAGTCATTGCACATGTTTGGGTCAGCACCTGCCTCCAAAAGTAGGTAGATTATAGTCCAGTCACCTCCAAGAGATGCCTTGTATAACGGCATCTGAGAATGCCAACCTGAAAACAGAACATTGTTTAAATAAATAAATTTAAATTGTTTAAATAAATAAATTATAATGAACTAGCACTATGACCCAGCGTTGCAGGGTCATAGTGCTAGTGCATGCATATACAGCTGTGTATGTGCGCACATACACGCAAGTACTGTCCAAGTTTCCGACCAATCACATACAGCTAGCTGGCATTCAACTGGCGTATCAAGTTTCGGGCATTTTGATTGGGTTTTGGATAGAAAATTCACAAAAAAGTCACTGCTATTGATTTTTTAATGGCTTTGAGGGGTGACTGGGGAAATGTAAAGATGTGCACGACCACCCTTGGACGGTTTTGAATGACCATAGAAAATGAAAGCCCTCTAACTGAAAAATTGTGGATTTGTATAAAGGATACACACACACACAGACAGACATTTTGCTGTTTATATATACAGAGATCACTCTCCATTATCTCCTCTATATTGAATTAAAATTTCATACGCCTGTTTGTAAAAATAAGAGAGTTATTAAAAATTAAAACCCCTCAGTGACTTTTGGCTCACCCTGAATACACACACACACACACATATACATATAAACATATCATGGATTTGTATAAAGGACACACACACACAGACATTTTGCCGTTTATATATATAGAGATGAATGCATGCATGTGAAAATGAGTTGACAAAGGAATAAACAATTATCTTATGAAGTCCATTAGCTTACATCTATTTCTGCTATGAGATGCAATGGACTCATAGTTAGGTGCCTGAGTAACACCTTACAGCTTCACACACGCACTCATGTATTCATCAACCTCATCCTTTTTTTCTATTCTCTGACTATTTGTCTCCAGTTAAGTGAAGACCAGAACAGCGTACGTCGTGTCACTCCATACACAGAGCCTAAAGATGTGGATGAGAGGACAGTTTATGTGGTGAGGCACAACATTCCCCTCTTATTCTTTCTTTTCTTTTTTCCTCTGTAATTATCTTTTTGCTGCCATTTTTCAATAATCTCGGCTTCTCATATAATGAACCCTATCGTTGTTTTGCAGAATATTGGAAATGAATGTCGCTGCTTGTATCGCAATGGCATTTGTTTACAATTATCGCATGATGTCAAAATAAGGAGACAAAAGCTTACAGGCACACATACACACGATGGGCTTCCACACAGTTTCCATTTACCAATTCTACACGCAATATTTTGTTTGAACTGGGTCTATAGTAGAAGACACTCGCCCAAGGTGCATGTAGTGGGATTGAATTTGAAACTCTGGTTCTTAATTACACACCATGCACGTGCCTATGAAAAATGTCAATTAAATCAACTCTGGTACTTTGTTTATCAAACCAAGTGGAAGGAAAAATAAAGTTGACCTCAACCAAATTTGAACTCAGAATGTAAAGAACCAGAAGAATTGTCACAAGGCATTTTGTCTGATGCTCAAAGGATTTGATAAGCTTGTTACCTTGCCAGTTTTCTGATTTTGTGAACTTAAGGTTTCTAAATATATCACAAGAGCACAAAGAAAATGTGGAACTATGCAATTCCAAAGCTAACGCCTTGCCTTCGTTCATAGCCGGGCACACCGTCACCCATCTTCTTCCATGTGATATATATATATATGGGAGAGAGTGATAAGTAGGTAGGTTATTGAGTAGTGGTGATGGCAGAGCAAACACAGGCACAAAGACACACACACACATACATATGATGGGCATCGACACAATTTCCGTCTACCAAATTCATCACAAGGCATTGGTCAACCCAAGAGTACACTTGCCCAAGGTGCGATATATTGGGGGCTGAACCTGAAACCATCTGGTTGCAATGTGAGTTCCTTAATGATCCCAAGTTTAGTTGAAGTTTGTAAAATAAGTCATAGTGACTCATCTGGGAGCACTACTATATTTGAGAAACATCTAGAGAAACACTTAAAAAAAAAGAGTAATTTTAATATTTTTACCTTTTGCTCAATTTACCTGGATTTACCTGTAATTAAAGTCACTATGAGACAAAAGTTATGCAATAGAATTGATTAAGAACCCTTTCTTTAATTATGTTCCAAATATCACTTTAATATGTTGATAAGTAAAAAAAGTTACAGTTATTTAATGAAACAAGCCTAAATTCATGATTATTTTAGAATTTAATTGAAACTCATGAGGGGTGTATTTTGGTCAGAAATATAGTAGTGAAAGGGTTAATCACACAGCTCTACCTCCATAAATGGTAAAAAGAAGAAGGAAATTGTTCTATCAACTCTATTGTTTCTTTGTAAAATATAACAATACCATAATTGTTAAATGTTGATTCCAATATTTTCAGGAATTGCTGCCAGCCAACGCTGACCATGACTGGCTGAAGAAAGTGTTTTCCTCCTGTGGGATGGTCACTTATGTTAGTCTTCCACGCTATAAGTCCACTGGAGATCTCAAACAGTTTGCATTTGTTGAATTTGAAACCATTAAAGGTGCACAAAGAGCTTGTAAAGTGAGTCTATCTTTCTTTTATCTTTCTTTGCTTCATTTTTTTTTTCTTGTGTTCTTCATTGCTTTCTAAAAACCTTCCATCATCTTTAAGTCAGTGAAAAATAAGAACCAAGTAACCCTTTCATCACCAACCCGGCTGAAACATTTGAGTACAAATGTCTTGTTTTCATAAACTTTGAATTAAAATCTTCCACCAAACTTTAGTCACAATTTATGTTCCTAACACTAGCTGAATGATAACTAAGTTATTTTACTAAATTCTTTGTTATTATTAAAGTAATTGAAAGAAACACAGAGCATCTCAAAATGAATACAGTAACAAAGGGGTTAAATATTGGAGGAGGGTTCAACTTAGGAAAATTTATTTACCTTGTGCAAAACTAAGAAATCCTACTTCGATAAAGTAGTGGTTCTCAACTATTTTTTTACCTATGGATCCTTTTGATTCCTGTTTCACTTGGGTGGACCCGCATAGCCATTTGAGGTTTATAAAATCCTGTTATGTCTTTATT
This sequence comes from Octopus sinensis, assembly GCF_006345805.1. Taxonomy (NCBI): domain Eukaryota; kingdom Metazoa; phylum Mollusca; class Cephalopoda; order Octopoda; family Octopodidae; genus Octopus; species Octopus sinensis. The sequence continues at coordinate 15,165,214 of NC_043013.1, forward strand.
ACTAAATATTACTAAGAATTCTTTTTCTTTATTCTTTTATTCTGTTACTTGTTTCAGTCATTTGACTGCGGCCATGCTGGAGCACCGCCTTTAGTCGAGCAAATCGACCCATGGCGTATGTGTTCCCCAGCTGGATGGGATGCCAGTCCATCACAGTGTTACTCATTTTTGCCAGCTGAGTGGACTGGAGCAACGTGAAATGAAGTGTTTTGCTCAAGAACACAACACATTGCCCGGTCCAGGAATCGAAACCACAATCTTACGATCATGGTGCTGACACCCTGACCACTAAGCCACGCGACTCCACAACGATGATGATACTCAACATAACATATTTGGCACTGCTTACTTTCAGGTGGTTAATCAGATATTCAGCTTGTTAATCATCATCATCATCATCGTTTAATGTCCGCTTTCCATGCTAGCATGGGTTGGACGATTTGACTGAGGTCTGGTGAACCAGATGGCTGCACCAGGCTCCAATCTTGATTTGGCAGTTTCTACAACTTGATGGCCTTCCTAACGCCAACCACTCCGAGAGTGTAGTGGGTGCTTTTACGTACCACCTGCACAGGAGTCAGTCCATCAGCACTGGCAACGACCTCACTCGAATGTTTTTTCATATGCCACCAGCACAAGTGCCAGTAAGGTGACGCTGGTAATGATCACGCTTGAATGGTGCTTTTTACGTTCCGCCGGCATGGAAGCCACTCCAGCGGCACTGGCAACAATCCGCTGAGATGGTACTCTTTGTATATATGTATCTGCATTTATATGTGTGTGTGTGTGTGTGTGAGTGTTATTTGTTTTGTTAATACAGAAAAATGGATATAAAATACGGAATATGAAGTTGCTTTTGTTGTCAATTTGTTGCAGGAATTAAATCAACCCCCCATTGAAACTACCAGTAAACCTGGAAAATTCCCCAAGAATAACAAAGCTTTCAACCAGCTGAAGAAGAAAGTTCAGACAGAAGGTAAGCAGATGGTTTTGATTTGGCTCTCTGTATAGTATCATTGGCATCGTCAGTATCATACTCTCTTTTACTTGTTTCAGTCATTTGACTGTGGCCATGCTGGAGCACCACCTTTAGTCGAGCAAATCGACCCCAGGACTTATTCTATCGGTCTCTTTTGCCAAACTGCTTAGTTACAGAGACGTAAACACGCCAGCATCGGTTGTCAAACGATGTTGGGGGGACAAACACAGACACACAAACATATATACACACATACATATATATGACGGGCTTCTTTCAGTTTCCGTCTACCAAATCCACTCACAAGGCTTTGGTCAACCCGAGGCTATAGTAGAAGACACTTGCCCAAGGTGCCATGCAGTGGGACTGAACCCGGAACCATGTGGTTGGTAAGCAAGCTACTTACCACACAGCCACTCCTATGCCTTTTCATCATTGTTATCATTGTCATCATCTTAATCGCAATCATTATTCTCATCATCATCAGTAGCAGCAGCATTCTCACCCTTCTCATCCTCATCGCCATCCCCTTCCTCCTCCTCAGTTTGACACTCACTTTTTGTCCTTCATTGTATGGATCAGACAGAATTCAATGAAACAAATTTTCAAATATCCCTCAAATCACAACCTGATATCTTAAACACGAGAAAAGGGAAGACTCTTTGTTTACTGTAGTCCTAGATACACTTGTTTTTTTCTGAAAACAGGATGGGTTGGTCTTATCATCATCATCGTTTAACGTCTGATTTCCATGCTAGCACGGGTTGGACGATTTTGACTGAGGGCTGGCAAACCAGATGGCTGCACCAGGCTCTAATCTTGATCTGGCAGAGTTTCTACAGCTGGATGTCCTTCCTAACTCCAAGATTGTAGTGGGTGCTTTTTACATGCCACCGGAACGGGGTCCAGTCGGGTGGTACTGGCAATGACCTTGCTCGAATCTTTTTACACGTGCCATCAGCACAGGTGCCAGTGAAGCGACGTTGGTAACGATCACGCTCGAATAGTGCCCTTTTACATGCCACGGGTACGGAAGCCAGTTGGCTGCTCTGGCAACGATCACGCTCGGATGGTGCTCTTGGCACCCTACTAGCACAGGCATAAGTGCCAGTAAGGCAACGCTGGTAACGATCATACTCGAATAGCTGCTCTGTCAACGATCAGCGGCTCTGGTTTGGAATACTCTTAACCAAACATAGGCCTTCTCAAAATCGGCAAATCATCATCTGGAACTAAATTAAATTACAAAAATTCAGTTGGCTGGTGTGTTGGGCAGTCGTAAGCCACAATTAATATATTTCTTTAATTTGTTTCAGTTTTTGGACTATACCATCCTGGGGTACTTCTTTCATTTCTTTCTCTTTATCTCTCTCTCTCTCTCTCTCTCTCTGTAAACCTTCATTTTTAGTGCATGGTTCTTTCTACAACTCTCACTCTCTCTCACCCCACCCGCCACCCCCAACAAGCCAACCTCTATGTGTGCTCTCACCTTGCAAGAAATAGCAGCCAAATCTTCTTGAAATCATAGCCTGTTTTAAGAGAAGATGAACGCTTTAGTTAATGTAACCCTGAATATATACACCACGTGTGTAATGTTTGAATAATGATAATAAAAAAAAATAGGATGGTCACAGCTGGAAGTGTCTTTGATCCTAAGTCTCTCTTCCTGCTCTATCTGGGCTCACTTGGGGGTTAAACAGCAGCAACAACTCTACAGTCTCTGCAAAATGAAACTGTGGAACAGATTGCTAAGACTGTTTGATTTGGAGCAACATTGAAAAATGACGTATAATAATCTATGATGAGGAAGAGTAGGAGAAGGGATGATGATGAGGAGAAGTGGTGGTGATGATGCTGGGTGATGGGTGGTGCTATATATCAGGTATGCATGTAGTGGAGAGCTGGCAGAAACGTTAGCACGCCAGGCGAAATGCTTAGCGGTATTTCGTCTGCCGTTGCGTTCTGAGTTCAAATTCCGTCGAGGTCAACTTTGCCTTTCATCCTTTCGGGGTTGATTAAATAAGTAACAGTTACGCACTGGGGTCAATATCATCATCATCGTTTAGCGTCCGTTTTCCATGCTAGCATGGGTTGGATATAATCGACTTAATCTGTTTGTTTGTCCTCTCTGTGTTTAGCCCCTTGTGGGTAGTAAAGAAATAGGCATGCATGTAGTGGGAGCTACTCTACTGGACTTTGTCATGTGTTCCTTTTCTTTGTTTTCTGTAGATGGAATGGATTTGAGTGAGGAGAAACCAGAATGTGATCTCATTAGCAACGACAGTCCGAAGAACAAAGGCTGCAAACAGAAACGAAAACGCAACAGCAGCTCCGAAGCCAAGGAACCGAGCCGACCAATTAAACAGCGGAAGTTGGAACCGTTGTGTGGGGAAAACACCGATGAAGCAAACATCAAGTTCGAAGGTCAAGCAGAAGAAGGTGCCAAGTCAGAAGACGAAGATCGAGGTTCTGGTAGTTGGAAGAAGAAGAAAAAGAAGAAACGACATCGGTCGGATAGTTTCAGCAAACTTTCCAATGATGTTTTTCCTGAGAAGTGTAAGCTCCAACGTCGGTCTAGCAGCAACTCAAAACTAAGTGATATCGAACCGGCTGATAGACTGGCTCAAAAATCAGAGACTGATTTAAAATCATCGAACGAACAGGAATCAGGTGAGACCGCGACACAGGAAAAAAAGACTCCTCATGAAACTGAATCACGGTTAGAAAACTTATCTGCAGACGAAGGAATCGATTCTGCTGCTAAAGATGCTAAAAGGTCTAAAAGGAAACGGAAAAAAGACAGCGTGGATAGTACAACTAGTAGTGATCTGGAGAATGTGCCAAAACGTATAAAATATGACATAACTGAAGAAAACAATATGCAACGGGATCATTCTCAAGATTGTAATAAGAAACGGCGCCATAAGAATCGTAAGCGATCCAAACCACTTCCACACTTGCGGGTCATCTCCAAGTGAGTTGTAGTTCTTTGTTTTTATTTCTTTCTTTTTTGTATCATGCATCTTCCTGATAGACATTGGTGCAATTATGTTTTTTTTTTTCTCTATACCTCTAATACTGATCATCTCTGAATCTTATCAACTGAGCTGAAAAACTTTTTGTAGAGGAGATCTGAATAAGACAGAAACATGTCTTATTTTCATCAGTTTGCTTTACTGACCAGATCTACTTTTGATTGCAATGTGGCTATTTGCCCAGAATTTTGGATTAGATCAGTAGTACTCAACCATTTTTTATCTGTGGACCCCTTTGATTATTGTTCTACTCTTGTGGATCCCTACAGCCATTCGATGTTTAAAAACTAGTTTTATAGATACTTCTTTCAAAATTCCTGTTTTGTTTATCACATATTCATTTGTGTTGATAGAACTATTTAAAATGTCAGAAAAAGAAACCTAGCTTTTATTTGCAATAAATACATCTAAAACAAGATTTTTTCATGGATCCATAAAATACTATTGTGAACCCAATTTAATATTTTTCTTGTGTGGACCCATGAAAATCTTATATGGATCACAAGGGATCATATGGACCCCAGTGAGAACCACTAAATTAGCTGATTATAGTTTGTTTTATAAAGTCATTTCACCTTGTTTTGAGATTTCAGATTTCAAATTGTCTTCTAATTGTAAGAATAATCTCACTTATTTGAAGCTTTTCAACTCCCTCTATTACATATGTGAAATTCTACTTCAAACATGCATACATATATATCTATATAGAGAGAATTGTTGTATAACCTTTAAAAGCTATATCCACATAAATTTAAAGCTTAGTTAATAACAGGTCATTAAATTCCAATACGTTATTACAATGCACCAAATCTAGATGGAACCAGCTTGTGTGTATGAGAGGACACTGAAAAGTTCCTGCACTTATTGGTAGTTGTGTTAAGGTAACTTTGTTGACTCAGTTGATGTTTTTGTTGTTCCATCTCAGGAAGGAATGGTTAGAGTACAAAAGTGAATACCTTGCCAGACAGCGGTCCAATATGTCCAGGATGAAGCAGAAGCTCATTGAGATGAACAAGAGTCAAGGTATGTTACAACCATAATGAAACACTATTCTATTCAGTCATATTATATATGTCTATATTATCCCTTTATACATAACACACACACACTGGACTTCTGCCTTCTATGTTATCCAATGTCCATTTTCTCAAGACATTGACATGAAAAGAGCATCCAGTTCATGCTGTAAAGTGGTTGTCATTCAGATAGGAATCCAGTCATAGAAACCAGACCACCAAACTGTCAACTGCCTAGTCTGCCTTGTAAGCAGGCACCACAGTGTGATGTCCATGACCAAGACACCAAACCGTCAAAAATCCAGTCTACTTAATTGTAAGCAGGTACCACAGTGTGATGTAGTTCACTGTACTGTGTCCATGACCAAGACACCAAACCGTCAACAATCCAGTCTACTTAACTGTAAGTAGATACCACAGTGTGGTGTATTCACTGTACTGTGTCCATGGCCAAGACACTGAAGACCTTGAACTGTCAACAATCCAGTTTCTCTGGCTGTAGATTGGATTGTTAACTTAGTATTGTAAAACATGCATTAAAATGACGATAACGATATCTTAGAAATATATCTTCAAACCAGACTACTGAATTTTAGCACTATTGAAGTTTTCTATATTTTTTCTATTTCTTTCTTTTCTTTTTTTTTTTTCTTTCATATATATTTCCAGAATGTAAAATTCCTGAAAATTCTTCTGAAGACAAATACAAGTTTATTCCAAATGTGATTGTAAACATTAAGTCCGAGACAGTATTAAACGTGAAGGAATTAAAAGTATGTTTTTGGCAATTACCATGTTTATTTGGTGGTGATACTTGTTCTTGTTGCTGGTGTTTGTTTGTTTGTTTGTTGAGCGAAGCGGTCTTCATCCCATTAGTGGGAGAAGTCCGTAAGGTGGTCCTTTGCTATTTGTAAGACCCGCAGAAGAGAAAGCAGGTCAACCCCCGACATCGAGAGCATCGACGGATGGATGAATGCGCATCTAGGCTCAGCGGTTGCGTAGGAAGTCAGGGACAAGAAACAGGAAGAAAAAGTGAGAGAAAGTTGGAGCGAAAGAGTACAACAGGGGTCGCCACCACCCCCTGCCAGAGCCTCGTGGAGCTTTAGGTGTTTTCGCTCAATAAACACGCACAATGCCCGGTCTGAGAATCGAAACTGCGATCCTCCGACCACGAGTCCACTGCCCTAACCATTGGGCCATTGCGCCTCCACTATTGCTGGTGTTGCTACAACAGCAGAAGCAACATATTTTGTCTTAGCATGCAGCTGACAGTGGCTACTTGCTACTGAAGAAGCGCAACAAGACAAATGCACATCTAGCATTCTTACTGTTACTGCTGGAAGATTTTCATTTCTTACAAATATATTTTTGTGTTTTTAAACATAAGAGATATTGTCTCTGCACAAATTTCCACTGTTAAATTGGTTTTTCACAATGTATCTACAATATGTATGATACATAGATATCAGTTTTAATCTAATATTGCTTCCATTACACAAAGCAAACTTTCATTCAGCTGAGCTGCTATTTACAACATCATGGATTTTTAAATCACTCAGAATTGCTGAAGCATCGAATAAACTACCCACTACATCCTTGAAAACTTCCATGCTTCCGGAAATTCACCAACACTACACATTAGAGTGGAGTGAAAATTAAAAAAATTGTGGAAGTTGAAAATGACCAAGGGCTAAAATGTTGCTATATTTGATTACTAGAAAAATGCTAAATTTTTGCTGAGATCAGTCAAGAGCATTTATTCCTTCAAGCCCCTTAAATTCAGAAAATGATGGATTTTTGTAAATTTTTTACAATAGTGGAGTTTGGGAGTTTGAGGATTAAAGTCAAACAACTGACAAGCAAATTTGTGGTATCAAGCAGAATATTTGCTGTAGCCCATATTATTATTATTATCATTCAGTAGTGATGGATTTTGACTTAGCTCGTGCCTGACAGTGGGTACATGTTATTGACAAAACCCAACAAGGAACAGATGTACATTTAGCATTCTCACCATTGCAGCTGGTCAATTCTACTATTGATATATTTTTTGTGTCTTTAACCCTTTCGTTACCAACCCGGCCAAAACCGGCTCTGGCTCTGTAGTACAAATGTCTTGTTTTCATGAGCTTTGAATTAAAATCTTCCACCAAACCTTAGTCACAATTTATGTTCCTAACACTAGCTTAACGATAACCAAGTTATTTTACTGAATTCTTTGTTATATTTAAAATAATTGAAGGAAACACACAGCATCTCAAAATAAATACAGTAACGAAAGGGTTAAACATTAGAGATATTATCTCTACAAATATCACAGTTAATTTGCTTTTTCAGAATGTGTCTGCAATATGTATGATACTCAGATGGCTATTTTAATCTAATACAGCTTCTTTCTACGTAACAAATTTATAACTCTGTTTGTGTGTGTGTGTTGACTGTATGACAAAGGCGAGTGTATTTAAAGCGATGTAACCTACAGTCAGTAAAACTGTTGTTGTTTTAACAGGGAAAATTCACACCACTTGGTGACATTGCATACATAGATCTGAAAGAAGTTGATACGCAGGCCTTTGTGCGTTGTAAAAATGAAGCAAGTGCACAGAAAATATGCAATACCAAATTTGAGACATTAAGTGTTTCACTTCTTGAAGGTAAACAGAAAAATAATTTATTTGTTGTGAATTCAAAACGGTTTTATTTTAAATTCTTAAACTGGTTCCACTGTTGTTTAGCCCCTGGTCTGTCCTGGCCAAAGGGGGCCACACCGTGATCATCCTATCTTTTTTTATCTTAATATTGTCTATCTAGGAGTATGTTTTTTAATGCATCCTTCTTCAGTATTGATTAGTCCCAAGTTAGCCCTAATCTTGCTGACCACTGTCCAAAGAAGTCCCCCTGTGAATGTGCATGGTGCAGTGAGAATGTCAGGCTCACAATCATGAGGTAGTGAGTTCAATTCCTGGACAGGGTTGTGTGTTGTGTTCTTGAGCAAGACACTTTATTTTCACGTTTGCTCCAGTTCACTCAGCTGTAGAAATGAATTGTGATGCCAAGCTGTATCGGCCCCTTTGCCTTTCCCTTGGATAAAGTCAGTGGTGTGGAGAGGGGAGACTGGTATGCATGGGTCACTGCTGGTCTTCCACAAACAACCTTGCCCGGACTTGTACCTTGGAAGGTAACTCTCTAGGTGCAGACCCATGGTCATTCATGACCAAAGGGGGCCTTTACTCTTTACTCTAGCCCTAATCTTGCAGACCAGTGTTCAAAGATGTCCCTGTTTTGAACATTGTATATCTAGGACTATGTCACTTAATGCATCCTTTAGTTTTGATTAGGTCCAGGTTTGCTCAGATCTTGCGGACCAATGTTCAAAGAGTCACTATTGGGAACATCCTGTCTTTTAGTTAGATGTACATGTAAGAAGACTACAATACTTAAATATGTGCTTTAGTGTTGATTTGCTTCAAGTCAGCCCTGATCTTGCAGATCTTTATTCAAAGATGTCTCTAATGTAAACATCCTACTTTTTGTTCACATATAAGCACGGATTTACATATATTCTATTCTAGTACTGATTCTGTTGCATATAATAGAATTATATTCAGTCAATTGGCTCTCTACGACAGTCGTGATTGTTCCTTCATTGTTTTCCAATACAGGTGACAGATTTTGTCTTAGCATGTGGTTGGCTACAAGTACATGCTACTGACAATAAATGCATCTAGTGTTCCCACTACTGCTGCCAAACAATTTTTATTTGCCTCCAAAGAACAAAGAAAGTCCATAAGAGAGATTATCTCCAGAAGAATGCTCCCATAAATTTGATAAGCAGATGACTAATTTTATCTAATCTGAAACTGCTTCTGTTGCATATAACAGATATATATATATATATATATATATCATATCATTGTTTAACATCCATCTTCCATGCATGCATGGGTAGGATGTATATATGTATATATAAATATATGTAAACAATGTGGTATTCAACTGACATCGCAGTGAATTGGATGTTTTACACACCTCTTTGAAGAGATTTCTTTCCTTTGTTTATTACATTGATATATATATATATATATTGCTGTAACTATGATTGGATGCGCTCACCGTGCAGGTTTCAGCTCTAACATTAAACGTTAAACTCTCGCCATTGGTTGTACACACAAGTTGTCCATATGTGAAGGTGGGCTTTGACATAATATAAGGAGCACATCAATAATAAGAATGAAGAACATGGGCATAACTTGCATCTGTAGTGTGATGTCATGTGTTGCCAAATACTGAAACATATGTAACAGTTGGAGTAAAGAAGTACCAAGTTATCCCCATATTCTTTTCTCATATATATACATATATATACATGTGTACATACAGATAGATATATTATACACATATACGTACATACAAACACACACATACACATATATACATATATGAATATATATACACACATGCATACATATACCCTTGCACATCTATATATATACACACACACGCATATACAGAGTGATCAAAGACCACATCGAACATGCTGCAGACTCTCTCTGTCTTTTCTCTTGTCTCTGCTACAATAAACTCATCTCCTATTCATCTTTATTGTTCAGGTGAAGATGAGAAGTGCTACTGGGACAAACTCAAGGCAGACAGAGAGAGTAAGATCAACTCGAAACATCGTGTGAAGAAAAGAGGAACACTCAAGGTTTGTTTAAAATCTAGGGACAGTTTTATTTTCACCATTTTTTAAAAAACTTATTTAGATGGAACCTTGATATTTCTACATTGAAGTAAGTATATTCATTTTTAGAAGATGCAAAATAAAATTGTGTTGCTATTTCTGTAAGAAAGAAATATCTGAATTTTGAATAGATATGACAATATGTGCATCATCATCATCTTAATATCCTCTTTTACCATGCTTGTATAGGATGGATGAAGTTTATTGAGGGAAATTTTCTGTGGTTAGATATCCTACCTCTTGCCAACACTTATCTGTTCTTGAGCAGAATAGTGTAGATGAGTGTCAATATTTCCCACTGTGGAACTGACAGAATTGTTACCATGTGAAGCAAAATGCTTAGCAGTATTTCGTCTCTCTCCATGTTCTGAGTTCAAATTCTGCCAATGTCGACTTTGTCTTTCATCCTTTCAAGGTTGATAAAATAAATACCATTTGAGCACTGGGGTCATTGAATCATCTTTTCCTTGATCTTGCTGTCCTTGTAATAAAATTGGAAACAATATTACCTTGTTTGGAAATAGGTTTGGAAACAGGAAGTGCTTCCAGCCATCGAAAATCTGCCTTAATAATCTCCATCTGATCTATGTAAGCTTGGGAAAGTGGACATTAAAGCAGTGAGGATGAGGATGTTGATGATATATATATACTTGAAGAGGCCACCCATGACTTCTCTTTTGAAAAACAGCAGTTAGGTGATAAATTAACTCATTGCTGTTATAACAGATTAAGGTAATGAATCTTTGAGAGAGATCTGGTTGTTACATCCAGCCAATATTCCTGAACTAGAAGGCACATTATGTCCTTGAGTAAGGTATGTCATTTCATGTTTGGTCCAATCTAAACAAATGTGATGAGTACGTGTGATGTTCTGCAAGTTCAAGGATAGGAAGGGCCACGAGCATGTCCATGTCCATTTGCAACTACACAGCAACCTAAAACAAGTACTGAAAGCATGGCACATGATGCCTAGTTGTACTTACTTGCAAGTGACAGCTATTATATATGGTGGTAATTTTCATTGATCAGTTAGTGTCATCTGTTCTCAGTAGGTTGGATATCTAGGATCTCCATCTAAGATCCATAATTTACTACAAGTGCAATTATGTACATTATGGGATCCCAATCCCTTTCACGGATGCTGGCTACAAGTCTGCATTTTGTCAAAAGAATGTTCTAGATATGCCACATGTCTGAGTCGTGCCTTCTGAGCAATTGACTATATTGGGTTCTGCCTCATCTACCATTTCAGTCTCTCTGCACTTAAGGGGTCATTGTTGATACCCACTACAGACTGAGATTGTTTAGATGCTTGAGTGGAGGCATGTCGGTGTATGCTGCATCCAAGAGGTAAGGTGGAAAGGAGCTTCAGCCAGGTTCTTCACAGCTAAAACACATAGGTATAAAATCTTCTGGGAAGGTAACAGTGGCAGGGTAGGTGGTGTGGGCATACTTCTTTCTGAGAAATGGGTGGATAAGCTGAAGCAAGGTACTGTAGTGTGGCCATCAGTGTACACTACAAATTTATGGAAGGCATAAATGAGAGCTGAGTTCGTGTCTGAAAATGTACAGCTCACAAGTTTACAAAAGTATTACTCTTTACACAATACACCAAACATCACAGGAATTCTAAGTACCAGTTATATATTGAGGTTCATTCAGCTGAAAGTAGCTCCTTGTCTATTAAACATGACTATGTCTATTATCCATTTAGCACAGTGGTTCTCAACTGGAGTCCATATAAGATTTTTGGAGATCCATGCAACAAAATAGTGATTTGGAGATCCATAATAGCACTATGAGAGCCCCTGAAAAAATATTGCTTTAGGTGTATGTATTGGTATATATGGCAAGAAACAGCTAGGTTTCTTTCTCTAACATTTTACATAGAACAGGGTGGTCCGAAAGTCTTGTCACCCCCTACTGAAAATTAATAAGAAGAATAGAGGAACAATATAATAGTATCAAACACATGTACTGGTTTTAGTATATCCACATTCATTAACACTGACTCTGTCACACATCGAGGTCTGTATAAACACCATCATTTTTGTAAAATATCACACGGGACATGGCACCGTATCATTTTGTGCCACGAAAATGATGGTGTTCATACAGACCTTCTCGATGTGTGACAGTGTCAGTGTCAATGAAAGTCAATATACTAAAACCAGTATGTGTTTGATATTATTATATTGTTCTTATTACATTTCAGTGGGGGGTGACAAAACTTTCGGACCATCCTGTATAATGTACATAAGTTAATGTGCAAAAAAAAAAAAAGCAATTTTGAAAGACGTTTTTATAAAACTAGTTTTTAAACATTGGATAGCTATGGGGGTCCACCAAAATAAAATAGTAATCAAAGGGGTCCATAGATAAAAAAGGATTGAGAACCCCTGCTATAGCATTTAAACCAGACATATCCAGCCCAAATATTTAACTTGTTTTATGTTCAAACTGGCCAAATTCAGCCTCTCACACCTTCCTGACAATGTCATTCTAAAAATAATCGCATCATTGAAATTTCAGAACTACAAGATAATGCATGATTAATTCAAAACAATATTATTAAATAAGCATTACTTTTGACAGTCTGAATGCTAAAGGGTTAAATATGACTGCTAGACACAGAGGAAATTTGTAATTTTATGTAATGTCTTCTCTTTGTTTCAGCTACTTGACAAGATGGAGAAAATCAACACCCAAAACACCAAAACATATTTTGATGATTGAGTAGAATTTCTACAACTTTCTCTCCTGAAAAATCAATACAAATTCATTTTTGAAATAAATATTTAAAAAATTTAAGTACTTTTTTTTTCTTTTTTTTTTTCCATCTTTTCATTTTTCTGTTTAACTAACCTGATACAAAATTTTAATTGGAAAATACAAATATGAAGGCACAAATGTGGCTTGGTGGTTAAAAAGTTCACTATTCAATCATATGGTCTCAGGTTCAGTCCTATTGCATGTCACCATGGGCAAGTGTCTTCTATTATAACACTGGGTGACCCAAAACTTTACAAGTGAACTTTATAAATGGAAACTGAAAGAAGCCTATCGTTTATGTATCATCGTCATTTAACGTCCGCTTTCCATGCTAGCATGGGTTGGACGGTTTGACTGGGTTGGCGAACCAGGGTCCAGTCTTGATCTGGCAGTTTCTACAGCTGGATGCCCTTCCTAACGCCAACCACTCCAAGAGTGTAGTGGGTGCTTTTATGTGCCACCGGCACAGGGTCCAGTCAGGCGGTGCTGGCAACGACCTCGCTCGAATTTTTTTACACATGATATATGTATGTATAAATCAAATTTGATGAAATTGAAATCAAATTCAATGACTGGCATCTGTGCTAGTGGAACACTAAGAGCACCATCCGAGCATGATCGTTACCAGAGCAGCTAACTGGCCTCCATGCCAGTGGCTCGTAAAAGGCACCATTGAAGCATGATCATTATCAGTGTTACCTTACTGGCACGTGAAAAAAACATTCAAGTGAGGTTGTTGCCAGTACTGCTGGACTGGCTCCTATGCAGGTGGCACGTAAAAAACACCATTCAAGCGAGGTCATTGCCAGTACTGTCTGAGTGGCACGTAAAAGCACCCACTACACTCTCGGAGTGGTTGGTATTAGGAAGGGCATCCAGCTGTAGAAACTACCAGGTGAGGATTGGAGCCTGGTGCAGCCATCTGGTTTGCCAGTCCTCAGTCAAATCGTCCAACCCATGCCAGCATGAAAAGTGGATGTTAAATGATGATGATGATGATATATATATATCTTTTGGGTGTATATTACTATCTTCTTAGGTTGAATAACAACTAGTTTTGGTATAAGCACATCACAGCTTACTCTAGTTTATTGATGAAGACAATATCCATTTTAATTTCCTTTACATTATTAAATATGAAATCAAATTGGAGAAATAGACTTAATGTCATATGACATGCATGTAACTCTGTCAGTAACTAAATACACAGATTCTGTTTTGATTCAGAAAAACAGGTGGGAAAATCTCATTAGATTAGTAAGAACAAGTTTTATAGTATATTTCTACTGTTTCTAGTGCCAACCACTTTACAGAGTGTACTGGATGCTTTTAAGCAGCACCAGCATGGGTGCTTTTTATGTGGCACTAGCACTTATGAGTCTGCAAAATTAGGGATATTCAGCTGGAGAGGATTACCAGGGATGAGCCTGTATGCAAGGGTAACCATGCTTTTACTCAGCTTGACGTGTTTTTCAAGCACAGGAAACTGCCAGGAGTGTTGGTCCCCTCTCTGTATCCCAACATTTGTAGATCCTTTCTCATCACTTCGTTCGAGTATATATGAGTGTGCTTGTGTCTAAGGACATCATATGATTCTTTCTTTTACTTGTTTCAGTCATTTGACTGTGGCCATGCTTTAGCAACGCCTTTAGTTGAGCAACTCGACCCCGAGACTTATTCTTTTGTAAGCCCAGTACGTATTCAATCGGTCTCTTTTTGTCGAACCGCTAAGTGATGGGGACGTAAACACACCAGCATCGGTTATCAAGCAATGCTAGGGGGACAAACACACAAACATATACACACACATATATATGTATATATATATACATACATATATACGACAGGCTTCTTTCAGTTTCCGTCTACCAAATCCATTCACAAGGCATTGGTCGGCCCGAGGCTATAGCAGAAGACACTTGCCCAAGATGACATGCAGTGGGACTGAACCTGGAACCATGTGGTTGGTAAGCAAGCTACTTTCCACACAGCCACTCCTGTTGTAAATAAATGCTACTCATTTCTAATATTCTGTGAAAACATGCCCAGATTATGAGGAAATATTACCCTGGTTGGAAACAGATAAAGGGTGGTGACAGGCAGGTATCCAACCATGGAAATCTGTCTTAATGAAATTCAGCCCAACCTGTGCAAGCATGGAAACCTGGGCATGAAAATGATATTCTACAGTGCTTTTCTTGTCTTTAACCTTTGTCTTTTAAAAGGAAGACACTTGTTTATTCATCACTGAAAACACAGAATTAGGATGATTATAAGCAGGGAATGTCAACATGTCACTGTTTTTGCTGTTTCATCATCATCATCGTTTAACATCTGCTTTCCATGCTAGCATGGGTTAGACGATTTTGACTGAGGGCTGGTGAACCAGATGGCTGCACCAGGCTCCAGTCTTGATCTGGAAGAGTTTCTACAGCTGGATGCCCTTCCTAACGCCAATCACTCCATGAGTGTAGTGAGTGCTTTTTACATGCCACTGGCACGGGAGCCAATCAGGCAGTACTGGCAATGACGCAAAAGAAAACAGAATGTAAGTATTCAGGTATACACACTTCGAGTTTTCATAGTTTCTGTGTACCAATTCCAGACTACAAGATGAAGACACTTGCCAAAGGTGACACACAGTGAAATAGCCAAGTGGTTACAAAGCAATGCAGCTCTGTCTATGCCTTATGTATAATGTGTGTGTGTGTGCATAGACAAGAAGTTTTCAACTGCTGTGTCAGCAAATTTTAAAGGTGGGTTTAAAATATCAGAATATATATATATTTTTAAAAAATACTGTGTTCCCTCTTACCAATACACCAAACTAATACAGGTGCATTCATTTGCAGCAAAGTGCAATATGTACATTCAACCAGTGGCAGACTGGGTCTAAAAATATTGGTTGCCAGGAGACTAAGGGGGCACACCTGCAACTACAATGCTATCATTTTTTGTTAAAAGTATTCTTTTCAATTGTCTACAAATACAGTCAGGCTGAAATAATGCATAGGAGTGAATAAAAAATTCTCAAACTTGAGGGGATGGGCTCCCATATATGAATTCTAATGGCACAGGAGTCCACTTGCCATTGGGCAAGCTGGCCAGACCACCACTGCATTCAACTATTTTTAAAAGAATCTTTTAACATTTGTATTTTAATACAATAAGCAGGATGTTTGATAACACTTTTAGTACTTTATTCTTGGAAGAAATCTAATAAGTGCAGGAATCATCATCGTTTAATGTCCGTTTTCCATGCTAGCATGGGTTGGATGGTTCAACTGGGGTCTGGGAAGCCAGTAGGCTGATCTGGCAGTGTTTCTACAGCTGAATGCCAACCACTCCGAGAGTGTAGTAAGTGCTTTTTACATGCCACCGGTATAGGTGCCAGGGGAGGATGGCAACGGCCACAATCGGCTGGTTTTTACGTGCCACCTACATGTAAGCCAGTCAAGGCGGCACTGGCATCGACCACAATCAGCTGGTGCCTTTTTACGTGCCACCCCTTTTGGTCATGAAAGACCATGGGATTGCAGCTAGAAATTTACCCTGCAAGGCAAGGTTGTTTATGGAAGACCAGCAATTGCCCATGCATTCCAACCTTGTCTCTCCATGCCACTGCTGTAATCCAAGGGAAAGGCAAAGGCCGATACAGTTTGGCAACAGTGACATCACAACTAATTTCTACAACAGTGAACTGGAGATACAATAGAGTGTCTTGCTTAAAAACACAACACAGTGAATATCAGTACCTCCAAGTGCAGGTATTGACAAAAATTAAGACAATATTCTCTGTGCCTGTTTCCTATTTTTAATTATCTGTCACACTATTCTCACCCTTTTCCTCTATCCTATTTTGTCTTACCAAAAGAGCAAGCCGTTTATTCTCATCCTCAGCAAGACACCTACTCTTGCTCCCCTTACTCAGTTGAGTGGGGCTTGTCTTGCAGGTACTTACTGACCTCACCAGTGATGGTGCTACAAAAAAAAAAAAAAAAGCACCCTATCCACTGTGAAATGGTTTGTGTCAGGAAGGGCATCCAGCTGTAGAAACCATGTCAAAGTAGACATTGGAGCTTATCACAGCCCTCTAGTTCATCTGTGCATAGAAAAATAAAAGGGATGTTAAAATTGTATGACAAATATTCCCTAAGCTGGTACTATGTGCAGGATTTAGTCTTAATCCTCAACACATGAGCAGACTCTCTAATAGCAACATATTTTAGGTGGTGTAAGGTAAAACTACCATTATGGAGAAAAGAAACTGCAACAAATTACTTGGATAAAATAATGTTTAACCATTTCACATTCAGATTATTATAAAATGTGAAGTTTTTTTCTTTTTTAATTCATTGCTGTGAATTAATCATGCATTACCCTGAGGTTTAGATGATGTGATTATCTTTAGAATGACATTGTGGAGGTGTAAGAGACCAGATCTGGCCAGTTTAAATGCTGGAAAGGGCTGAATGGAACACATCTAGATCTTTCAATTTTGCCCTTTTCTTTCAAAGAAAACTTCTTGTTATTCTATTCTTGGCTTTTGTTTGTTTTGAACATAAAAAGAATTTAGTAAAATAACTTTGTTGTTAACAAGTTGATATTTGGAACAAAAGTTAACAGGAAATTTTATTGGAAGGTTCAATTTAGACCACTTTAACCCTTTTGTTACCATATTTGTGGAAATACAATGCCTACGCTTCAATTAAGTTTGAAAATAATGAAAGAATTTAGTATAATAACTTCATCACTATGAAGCTGATGTTTGGAATGTATTTTTAAAATTTTGATGGAAGATTTTAATTCAAATCACTTTAAAATGGAGATTTTTGCATCAGAGAACAAGGGGTGGTCTCAAGTGGGTTGGTATCAAAAGAGTTAAAAACAGAATTATTAAGAGGTAGTGAGTAGCAGCAGTACAAGATAGCAATATAAGAAAGCAAGTGACTTTTCGATTTATTTTTCTTTATTGATGATTGAAGAAATACATGTAAGTGTGGCTTCCTCATTCCTGGTCTCTGGTGACAGGCTTCAGTGATAGATAAGAAATAGAAGGAAGAACAGTTGAGAGTTCTTAAGACAATCACAGTTGGAATCCAAAGTCACTGTAGTGGAAATATTTAGCTTTATGGAGATGGGGGGTAGGGTGAGAAGAAAAAAATAAATAACAGACTCACCCCTGTTACTATAGAAACAGACAAAATCCAACAGGTTTACAACAAAAATAAAGAAAAAAGTATTTGGTGAAAAAATACCCACTCAGCCCAGATGACTAACCGTTTAAATACATTTGATCAATATGAACAAAGATAATCTTCCAGTTTATGTTTGTCATTGTCCACTAGTTAGCAGTAGCATTACTAGGGGGAGGGGTCATAGCCTAAAAATAAATGCTGCTACTCCATGTTGTAAGTTAGACTGTGCAAAGTTAGCAAGAGACCAAAAGGCACAGGAAAAAAAATATATATAAAAGGAAACTAACGAAATATACAAAACTAATTACTACAACGACACCAGCATACCATTTATCTGAGCAGCTGAAAGAAACCATTTTCAAAGGCAGACAGAGGTCGAGGTGACCAAGTGATGAAGACTTCTCAGAATGTAACACCTCCCAAGTCAATCACTTGTGACTTTCTGCATCATCCGAAAGAGGTGGGGGTAAAAAAATAAAAGGGCATACCTACTCCTACATCACAAACAGCTGCCAGTAATTAAATTAAATACATTGTTGATAGTCATGTCTTGTACATCAGTGATCACTGATACAGGAATTTAGACAGCTGGTGAGAATATCAATAAGGACAGAGCTGACGACATATCATATGAAAGATTGGACAGGACAGCAAGTGTTGGGAAGTGAAATAAGAGGATGGATATCTCATTTCTGGTGGTGACCATTGCAATTAAAACGAGGCACCAAAGTTAGAAACATGGTTAAACAGCATTGTAATTGTCGGAAGGTCAATGAAACGAAGAAAGGGACAGCTCAGTTGATAGTTGCAATGGAAGGAGAAAAGATGGTCGGAGATATCGTGAGAAAATGTAGAAGAGAGACACGATTGATCTGGTTGAGTTTTCTTTCAAGATACCCTGGGTAGATGTCATACAGTATTTTCCTGAATTCTATTCCAAAAGACAGAATTGAGCTACTTCTATGATACAATGATTGCAAAGAAACTGCAGTCGTGAAAAATTCTCCAAACCCTCTAGGATCATTATTATGCTGTGGAGATGGAGGAGAAGGAGAAAAATAAATATACATCCAATCACGACAAAGTGGACATAATCTAATCACTTATAACTTTGGTGGGGAGAGAGAAAAAGAGAGAGAGCATACCACTGTTTTCTATGACTTCTGCAGGATCAAATAATCCACAATTGAAAATAGTTGGCGGGAATTATTGATTGAAATGAAAAAGATTGAGGACATTCCTGACAGCGTTTCAAGCAAAGAGTTTGAATCTAGCCGCAGCAGTGTAATTGTGGGGAGGTGAAAGAAACAAGAAAAACGATATCTCAACTATAGTAACCATTGCAACAGGAAGGAGAAATAAGGCCAGAAAGATGGTGAGAGACAAAGCAGCAAGAAAGGAGGATCTGTTTTGTTGCGATTACAAAACTGCACGAAATAGACAAGATGAAGAGTGGTGCTAATGACACCACACACACACACACACGAGATGCAAAAATGCAGTTACATCTGGATACGTTTTCTTCAAGATATTCTTGGTGATGTGGCAATGTAATGAATGCTTTCCTGAACCTTATTCCAAACGAGACAGAGATGATGTACCAACCACAACCGACACAACTGTACTACACTTACTGAGCAAATGTTTGCAAAGAAAATCTGCAGACAAGAGAAATACCCAAACCTTCCGGAAACACTGGTTAAACAATGACCTGAGATGATACACGCACAGGAGAAGTAACACTTATCTTGGTGCCAATGATGTTCCGCCTATTCTCAGAAATGAGTTGCATCTTGGGAAGATCAGAAATAACCTAGTGTTAACTAAATCATATTTTAAAATGTATCATCAGATTATTGTGTTATTTTTTTTTTGTTTCTTTTATATTCAGATGCATGTAAAGATTTATAAATTTCCTTATTAGTATTTTTATTTTTCTGTTTGCGTAGATGTAAATATTAAAACGTTTTCCATCTCTAAAAGACGAGGTTAATAGTTTGAAAAATTATAGTCATAAAATATATATATATATATATTTTGCATAGGACGTGCATTACAGTGTGTTAATAATCAACGTGATAGATAAGAGAAGCGTAGTGTTCTAATGATACCAGAGCAAGACCCAAAATGTTAAATGCTCGTTAGCGTTAGTTCGTTTAGAACCTATCCTTCTGAATGACTGATATTGAAACAATATATTCTTCAAAAAATCTTTCATAAATGCCTACTAATGAGTCATAGTTGATGTAAGGGATGAAAAAAAAAACTCTTAAAAAATTCACTTTCAATAATGACTAATGGTTGACTAGAAATGACACCATGATTGAAATGTTTGATGAATAAAATTTATATTTAATCCAAAAGATGTTATTTTCAATTAAAAACAAAAATGGGAATTTTTTTGTTTGTTGTTTGCTAAATATCAAGTGTATGAATTAAGTTGGTGTAATACTAAGGTGATTATAAAACATTAGCTATTATTGCAAGTTTTAGCATTGACGTTTAGGACACATGAAACAGTTTCCTTGTTGTAGACATTCCAAAGAGATTTATAAAAAAAAAAAAAACAACAAAAAACAAAAACACCATGAAGTCTAAATGCTGAGAAGATAACTTCAGGTGTCTTTAATAAGTGATTGTCTTACCACTGGGAGAGAAGTGGGGAGAAAGAATATATAAATTAATAATAAATGTAGCCCAAGAAAATGATCTGTAAACCACAAGCTGGTGTCATCAGATAAGTGCTTGATTATAAATGGGCACAATTGTTGTTGAATAGTCCTGCTCTCAGCCATGATGCATGAAGGAGGTTAAAACATGTCCCTAGTTCATTCTTGCTTTCCTTTTTAATATTTTCAGTTCTCATTATATATATAAAACTGACTTCTTTAAATTTGTATATCAGGAAATGTGAAAGGTAAGAGAAACAAAATAAAATATACATTGACATAACTGTCATTCCAATTGATGGTAACAGAAGCCTAAATATGGTGCAGCAGTTCAAAAAGAAAAAAAAAAAATGGTTGAACCACAAATGGTCGATTTGAAGCATTGTAAATGTTGTTACCATAGCAATATTGTGTGGTCCCAGTCAATAGAAGAGATCCCTAGAAGTTGGTACCAACTGCAGGTTATACGAGATTACACGAGTAGTTCCAAAGACTTCTCATTCCAAACCCAGTCAGCTCCATCTTTTGGAATAATTCTATTTCATCATCCCAAATGGATGCAAAAAACAAAAAAAATGTCGGCAAATTTCATCTTATTTTGTTTCTTTTTTTTTTTTATGTTTCCCCACTTCTAAATATATCTTTTATAAGTTGTATTAATAAAAGCTGAACAAGTGTGTAAAAGTGTAAAATTATAGTTAAAAAAAAAACAAAAAAAAAACTTTTCCATTTTTCAGTTAAAATTTTCTAGTGTTCATTAAATACTAATTGATTAATTAATTTAAAAAAATTAAAATCTTGCTTGTTATTATTATTATCATTATTATTATAAGAGTTCACAGACTGGCAGTCTAAATGAATTGAGTTGTATAAAGTATCTCTGAGCATCATACATGATCATACAGCATCATACACAACAGATAATTATAATAATAAAAATAATAATATTGGTTTTCCTCCCCGGGCAGTGTGTAGCTTAAAGAGAATTGTCTTGAGAGAGAGAGAGAGAGAAAGAGAAAAAAAAAGGGTATATTTTCTTTTCTTTCTTTTTTTGTTTTTTTTTATAATCAGCACAGCAATGGCACCAACACCATTCCATATTTCAATATTCAACTCCTCCAGCTGTAGGTAGGAATGATAGGCAAGACATTCGGAAAGATCTACTGCAAAGTTACATGGATAAATACAATTAGCAGATTGATAGCATATACAGGTGAGGTAACATAAAAAAAATTTTTCAATAAGAAATATGTCAAGTTTAAAAAATACAATAGTCTTAAGAGGAATTGAGTTCAGGAACTTTCAGAAGTATTAAAACAACATAGCCCTCAAGTAAATAATAATAATAATAGTATCTTAATAAATGATAATTGTCATAAAGTTATGATAATAATGAATGTAAAATGCCCTATTGTCTAAAATGAAATATCACCAATGTCCTTAACACAAGCGAAGCCTTAGTCATGAATACATTCAATTAATTTCATGTACCTTATTGTATATATTTGTTTGTTTGTGTGTGTGTGTGTACACGCACATATATATACATTATAGAATGTGACATGCAGAACTATCTCACTGTGCATGTTTGCACGTGTGTATGTATGTATGTATGTATGAGTATGTGTGTGTGCATATGTGTGAGTGAAAGCATATATATGTTAGTTTTATATTCGGGAAGAAGGTCCTTTATCCAGTAGTACATGCTTTTGGTAGTAGTGGTATATAGTAGTGGTAGTAGTAGAAGTAGTAGTAGCAGTAGTAGCTAGCTGGGTGGTGGAGCTACATCTGAAATCATAGTCATGCATACACAGTAACAACCAAAGTAGTTGTAGTTCAGAATAAAAAAAAAAAAAAGGAACTACCAAAAATAAATGAAAAAAAAAAATAAAAGAGGAGGATTTTGGGAGATCTTTTTATCAACTTGAAGCTGAAATAACCAAGAAAGTGGGAATAAGGATAAAAGTTTGTTTATGGTTTTGTCTTCTTTTTTTTCTTCTTTCTTTTTTTAATTATTATTATTATCGTTATTATGATTCATACTGAATAAAAAACTGATATCTATGAAGTAGAACTAGTTTTGATTCCAATCATTTGTTGCTTTCCTCACTATCAGCCGTTCCCTCTGAAGTAGCCTCAGTGCTGTCCTTCACACCGTTCCACTGCTCAGCTTGCAAGGCATTATTTGGAGACACAGTTGTCTCTTTCTCTGTCGCTGCCTCTGATTCTGAAAGAGAAGATAACAGCAATACAAGTTGAAAGTAAATTTCATTGGTCGACTCCCTAATGAAAAACGCTAACTCAGGAGAGAAAACTAGTAGCTTTCTTTCTTTTTTTTTTTTGTTTTTTTTTTAAGGTTGGGAAGAGGGAGGGAGGAGGTGGCAGGGGAGGGAAACGAGTTAAACAACTATGTTGTTAGTTTATTATTATTATTATATATATATACACATATATATAATGTTAATAGAAAAAAATCTGAGTGAAGATATATCAATTTGCCTAATAGTAGTAATGTTAAACTATAATAATGATAATAATAATAATAAATATTAATAGTGGGCTATGTACAGTTAACATTCAGAGAGTTCCTGTCCTCAACACCTTACAACAAAAACTGTTTGTTTTTTGTAGTTTTGTTTGTTTGTTTGTTAGTTGGTCGTTTTTTTGTTTGTTTCCAAAATAAAAAAAAAAATGAAAAGAAAAAAAGTAATCAGGTTTTTTCAAAATAATCCCCCTCACAATCTATACAAGTTTTCATTCTTTTAAACCAATTTGAAAAACACTGAGTCCATTCAAAATTGGACAGTTGAGACATTTGGTTAACCAGTGCCTGGACAGCTTCTTCAGGGCTCTCAAATCGAATGCCCCTCAGCTTTTCTTTCACTTTGGAGAACAAAAAATAATCACAAGGTGACAGATCAGGGCTAGAGCCAGGGTGAGAGATTATCTGCACGTGGTTTTCAGCTAGCAAGTCGAGTGTTGCTGCAGCAGTATTGATACGAGTGTCATCATGGTGGAGGAGAATGCCCCGGAGACCAGAGTCTGGGCGCTTCAATTTGATTGCTTCAAACAACTGGGGTAAACACTTGGTCACGTACCACTGTGCACTGACTATTTCCCTGTCTGTCAAAGACGTGGTCACTAAATAACCACTTCTTTGGAAATAAGTTGCCATCATTGTTTTCCCAACACTTCGAGGCCTTTTCAGTTTTAAAGGCGGGTCTTCATCTGGAAAGACCCATACAGAAGCCTGCCGTTTTGTTTCAGGTTCATATTGATAAAGCCAAATCTGGTCTTCTACAACAATATCCCAGACCTTAGGAGAACCTCCATTTTCAAATTTTTTCAGCATATAATGACACCATTCCACTCGAGCCTGCTTTTGCATTTCATTAAGAGTTTGTGGAATCCAACAGCAACTATGCTGTTTTAAATGCATATGATTCTGTAGAATCCATTTGACATTTCCTGATCCAATGCTTAAGGTACCTTCTATTTCTTTAGGTGTCAATCTTTTATCACTATTCAACATTGCCTCTATAACTTCAATATTTTCAGCGAGTATTGAAGTGTTTGGGCGGCTAGTTCTTTGGTCATCTTCCAGATCTTCTTTACCACGTCTAAATTCTCCAAACCAGAATTTAACTGTACTGTAAGAGGGACTTAAATCCTGAAATAATCGATACAAAATTTCATGACTGTCAGCTGCACTTTTCCCTTTCGAGTAATGCAGGAACATCATGGCTCGAAAATTTCTTCTCTGCAGTTTCATGGTGAATACTGAAAGATTAGTCTGCTGCTTAACTTTGTCAAGCTCTGAAATGAGAATGAAGAATGAGAGAAGGCTGAAAGCTCAGCTTGTCTTATAGACAATAACGACAATTTAGGAACAGTAAAGATTTGACAAGGTGTTGAATTGAGGAACTGTCTGATGGTGATTTCTTGAAGCATTCTTCCTTTTCTTTTTTTTTTTTATTTTCTGGGGGGAAGGGGGAATTATAGAAGAGAGATAGAGAGAGAGAGAAAGAGAGAGACAGAAAGAAAGAGAGAGAAAAAACAAAGAAATCAATATAAAGTGAAGTACTTTGTCATTGTTATCTGAAAGCAGCAAAACAAAAAGAACAAAACCAAAAAAAGGTGCATGACATGACAAATGTACAAGAAACCAAAACCAAAAACAACATCAGCTCCTTAAAACTAATAAAACATTATAGAAATAATGACTTCAATAGGTTGGCTTTTATTTATTGTTCTGTTTGGCTGAAGAAGAAAGGGCAGCACCCATAATCTTCACAGACTCTTACAGACTGGAGAGAGAGAAATGCTGTTGATGATCAGTAAGAACTTGTATAAGGTGGATATTTGTTAAAAACAAATCTGGAGAGAAAATACTGGGTTTACTACAGTGTTTGCAAGTGAGAGAGAGAGACAGTGATAGCAGGGAAGGAGGAGCAGAAGAGAGGTAGAGAGGTGGTGCACTAGTGGTACACAGCCTGCTAATTTAAAGAGAGAGCGAGAGAGAGAGAGAGCAAGTGTATTTGAATGTGTGGCCCTAGTGATCATGCAGTGTTGAACCTAGTTGTATAAAAACAACATAGGTATGTATTAGTTAAGAACTGATGATGAAATAGTATTTAGTTCAAGGAAGGAAGTTAGTTGAGTAAACAGTAAACTTGCAATGTTAATTAAAATGGGAAAAAACTTGAGTTACACCTGGAGACAAGGTATTTCATCATAAATTAAAACAACAAAAAACACAAAATGTTTTATTTTGAAACAATTAAGATATTTTCAATTGCATGATTTCTGTAAGGAGAGAGAGAGAGAGAAAGAGAGAGAGAATCAACTATTTGGTTGTGTCAGAGTTCAACCATGGTTGAATAACAACAACAAAATAATAAGTAGTAGGTTTGATTGTTATACTACCTTAAAATGGAGAGCCACACTTAGCACTGACAAACATTTTGCCCACAGTCAAATCATCTCAAATCTAACCTTGTATCAGACATATAAGGTAAGGTGATCATGCATTTTAGAGAGAAAATACAGTTTTAATGGATAGGGTGTCTTTTTAAAAATCAGAATGGAACACAGAAATGAATGAGAAAAAGAGGCCCTTCTTCCCCAGCAGGGTCCGTGTGACTAACAACCTACCTGTAGTGGCTGGATTGAGAGAAAGAAAGAGAAAAAGAGACTCTCAATAGTTTGGGTGTGTAACTAACAACCTACCTGAAGTGGCTGGATTATCAGGTTTGGTTTCTGGAGCTTCAGAAGCAGCAGAAACAGGAGGAGCAGTGGTAGGGGTGTCTGTAGTGGTGGTGGTGGTGGTGGTGGCAGCGGCGGTAGTGGTAGTGGTGGCGGTAGTGATGGCAGTGGTAGAAGTGACAGCAGTGGTGGCAGTGGTTGGGGTAGTGGTGGTGATGGCAGCAGTAGCAGCAGCAGTAGTAGTAGGAGTAGTAGTAGTAGTAGGAGTAGTAGTAGGAGTAGTAGTATCAACAGTAGTAGAAGTGGTTGTAGTAGTAGTAGTGGTGGAGGAAGCTGAAAGGGCAGGAGCTGGCGATGATGAAGGAGGGGGTGGAGTAGGTGTCTTCTCACTGGTGGCTGTCGTCTCCTCACTGTCCCCACTGACAGTAGTAGCTTCAGGGGCAATATTCTCTAACAGAGCAGGGGCGGGAGCAGAGGCAGGAGCGGGAGTAGCAACACTAGAAGGACTGCTATCAGGAGGTACTTCTGTTGTCTGAGGTGGCTTTTCTTCACTGACAGCTTCTTTTTCAGGAACTGTAGTCTCTGTGGCAACTGGTTCTGCTGGTGGGGCTACTGCTGCTGCTGGTGGGGCTATTGCTGCTGCTGCTGCTGGGGCTACTGCTGCTTTCTCCTGTAAATCAAACACATCAGAAATAACAGAACAATTACAAATAAAAAAAAAAAAAAAAAAAAAAAAGAAATGGAAAAATACAATTAAAATGAGAAAGCCAGAAAATTCAAGTTAGAAATAAAAGAGTGAAAATACTGTTACCTCAATATTTTGGCCAATATAGCCTTCATCATGAACAGAAAGTGGAACATTGTTGTGATCTATGGAGATTGGTAGTAACCAAAATGCTTATTTCTTTTCTTAATATAACACTACAATATCTTTGTATGTCACAGCATTCCCACAACTCCATCTATGCAGGTCAAAATGACATTTCATTTTCCTTCTGATCATGATTTGGGCCTTGCAAGGCCAAAACATTGAAATTTATAAAATAAAAGAGCAAAGCATTGTTTGTTTTCATTCCTTTATTTTTGACGTGTATAGTTGTGCTTTCCTAAATTTTAATGACCACTGCATTAACATATTTTAACACCTGTTTTTAATGCAGACGACATCTCAGAGTAATTAGCCCAGTCATTTATTTCTTTTTAACTAGTGTTGCTATGAAAATTTGTTTTTTGAGACTCATGTTGAAGCACAATTTAATGAGATTAATTATTGAACACGTGAAAGGCTGTGCTGAAATACTGACCCCAAGAAGAATAAGTTCAAATTTTACTACCCCCATTGTACTCCTCAAAACCAAACTCCTAATATAATGCACCACGTATACAAGTTTCATCCCCATTTAACATTTGCTTTCCATGCTGGCATGAGCTGGACAGTTTGACAGGAGCTGGTGAGCCAGAAGACTGTGCCATGTTCCACTACCTGCTTTGGCATGTTTTCTACAGCTGGATGCTTTTTACATAGTACCAGTAAGGTCACCAAGTAATTCGCAGGACAGGAGCCCTCAACTGAGGGAGAGTGCTTAGTGCCAGGTGAAGTGAGGTTAAAGTATAAGAGGTGTATAGAAACAAGTGTCTTGCTGTAAAGATACACAGGTACCCCAGTTGGAAGAGAGATGGTGATGAAGATGCATGAGAGCAGTTTATATTGGAAAAATCTCAACTGCTTATGTTATAGCTATTTTCAAGGGAACATCATTTTACAACTGCTTTTCTGGGTAGTATCAGTAGGTTAAGTCCAAGCCAGAAGACACATCTCACATGTGTTTATTTTAGGCAAGGTTTGCTGTCACCTCCCACTTTACAGCGTATTGGGCACCAGACTAGAGAAGTTGCCATGTCGTTGACAAGCCAAAAGGATCCGCATAACCCATAATACCTCTGCTCATTGGTTTTTTTAAGCGCATACTGATTGCAATTTATTTTAACACTGGAACTAACAAGGTTGCGCAGTACTTCTGTAAAACTAGAGTCCTCACCACTGCCTAGTAACAGGATTGAGAGAAGGTAAATAGAAAAGAAAGCAAAAACAGAAGTAGGTTTTAGTGAACGAAGGAAGTCAGAATATGAACTAAGTGATTAGAAAGAGAGTTTGGTGAGAAAAGAAGAATAAAAGAGGAAGGCAAGTAATAGAAGTATTACACATAAGCCAGTATGATCATCAAATTTTATATTCAGATTTTCATGCTGGCCATTAATGGAATACAGTTTACAGTAGTAGTCTTCAACAGCCGGATGCTCTTACAGTTGCTAACCCTTACTTAAAATTCCACTGGTTTTTGCACACTGAAACTGTCAAGTGACAGAATGTCTTGTTTACAGATGTACATAGACATAACTGTTTTTGCTCAGTATCAATGTGAAGGTAGATAGGAACAACACATGGATGCATACCTACACACATGAATATATACTGCAATCACACAAATATACATATATAGTCTGTTCCCTCTGTATAGACATTGTTGGCTAGTATTCTTTAACCGTAGCTGGGGGGTGACCAGTTGGTTGTTAAGTTAGACACGAACTAGCAGAAGTGGCTGCTGCTGCCACCACTACCAGCATCATTTCAACAACCACTTTTGCAAGTATGCATGGGTCAGATGCCCCTTCCTGTTGCCAACCCTTACTTGCTTCCAAGTAAAGTAATATTACCCCATAGCCAGATATGTGCTTTACAAGAAGACTGGAAACAAACATCATTGCTTGCATGACTGCGATGTTCATTTACAGACACCACGTGATGTCAAGACACAGGTATGTACACAGACACACATATATGCACTTACATGTATATATACGATGGGTTTCTTTCAGTTTCTGTCCACCAGATACACCCATAAGGCTTTGGTCAGCTCGGGTCTTATATAAAACACTTACCCAAGGGGATGTGTAGAGGATTGAACCTGAAACCACATGGTTAGGAAGTAAGCTTCTTAAACACACAAACCCACCTACTCCTTTATATGAAGGCAAAACAAAAGAATCAGATATGTTTTGTTGCAGTAATATATATTTCATCATTAGTAGTGTAGTGTCACTTAAAACAAGAGGTATTTGGAATTACTTGAGCCACATTTGCAGTGATAAGAACATTTGTGGATGTTGCTGAAGGTTAGAATTTTTACAGCTGTTAGGCACAATAGGCGTAAGAATATAAGATTTGCTCTGTCCTGTCTTGAAAAACTACAGTTTCAATGGAAAATTATAAGAGTATATTCAATGTGACATACCTCAGTGACCTGCGGCGGCGGCTGGGAAGGATTTTCAATTTTATCAGATTCATCTACAGGAGTTTCTGGAGGGGCTGATGCGGGTTCTTCAGTCGTCGTTGATGGCTGTGAAAAATATAAAAAGCAACATAGAATACAAAGTGATGTAATTAATTTCAGTAAAGCAATCGTAACCTTGAAAATTTATCGATTCTAACTGCACAATGTTTTTTATGAAGTATAACAGATACAACAATTCTGTTCATCATTTCAACATCCACTTTTCCATGTTTACATAGGTCAAATGGGATTCATTGAGGCAGATTTTCTATGGCTGGATGCCCGTCCTGTTGCCATCCAATGCCTTTTTTTAAAGCAAGTTAATATTTCCTCATGGCCAGACAAGTTTTTCACAGAAAACTGGAAACACATGTAAAACAGTGGCGCTTATTTACAACTATTAATTGATGTCATGATATGGGTGCTCTCTCTTGTTCTCTCTCTCTCTCTCTCTCCCACTTGCATACACTAAAAACCTAAGCCTCAATGCCAAGATAATAAATCTACTGCAAACACAAAGACAATACCAAATCAGAAATATAGCAAATATACCGCAGGTGGTGTAGTTGATTCTGAAGTTGAAACAGGAGTCTTAGGTTCTGGAAGTGGTTCAGCCTCTTCTGTCTTCAACACTGCAGCAACTGCAGCAGGTGCTGCTGGTGTTACTGGCGTTTCTAACTCCTCTTCTTCTTTAGTCACTTCAGACGGTTCGGGTTTATCACTTGATGTAGAATCCTATTGAGATAAGTCAGCAAAATAAAATGTATGACTGACAATGTAGTGAAGAAACAATACTGTTGGCTATTAGTTAATACAACAGTTCTATACTATCAATTTATAACTAAGACTAGCAAAGATGATCAATGTATTTGCTACCATCACTTATTAGGATGGCGACACAAATAAAGAGGTTACAAATTCAAAATTGATAAATCTGAAATGTATTACACTGGAATGGAAAAGGATTAGATTACAACAAAATTAAACCTTATCTCACTTTCAAGTTAAAAAAATAAGTTTTATTCATCTCAAATTAAGAAATTGGGAATGTAGAAGTTTCCTCTTCCTCAAGAAATTAACAGCAACAAGATTTTTATAAGTTCTAATTACCACATTGCTCTTTGATTCTTCAATTTCCATTTTCTCAACTGTGTCACATTTTTCTTCGTCTTTAGGTTTCATTGAAATTTCACTCTCCTGCATGTCCAAATCTGGTGGGCCAGGCGTTGCTGCTGATGAACTTCCAGGAGTGGCAGGTGACATACTGGAAGCAACTGGGGGTGTTGGCGTTGACGGAGGTTGCTGTGGTGATGATGACAATGGTAACTGTTGATGTAAAGCAGCAGCAGTCTTTGCCTGCTGCTGTTGTTGCAGAAACTGTGCATGCCGTTGACGAAGCTCTTCCTTGACCTTTGCAAGCATATTAGCAAATACTTCATCTGTGATCTGTGGTTTGCTTTCACACAGCTACAACAAGAATCAGAATCATTTACTTAAATAACTAAATACAAGTTAATAAACACATCCAATAAATATAAATCAGCTAAGACCTTTGAACATAGAAAGAGATTTCCTATTCTTCATCCCTTTTACATCCATTTGAAACGACTCAAATACTGGTGCTAGGTAAGGAATATTAACTCTTTCACTATCAATTCCCTTGAGATACTTCTGGTTCTATGATAGAAATTATCAAAAATTTCATGTTAATGTATGTTCCAAACACTAACTTAAAAATGATGAAAGATATTTTACAAAATTCTACATTATTTTAAAAATTAATTCGAACAAAATGTAAGTTGATACTACTCTGTACAAAAGCAGTCTTCACTACCATTTCAACATCAAGTTGCTAAGAAACAGAAAGGGTAACTAGATGTAAAAAGACCCTTTGTTCAAGCCCTATACAAAATGTTCAAATTTCTATAGACCCACACCTAAAAGAAAAGCAATTATTCTAACAAGGAAATATGGTTCAGGAATAATTAAAAAATGGTGAACAAAGTATTGAGTCTTTTTTCCTTAAAAAAAAAAGAACTCTTTTCAAATGAAAATCAAAATGAAATTGTAAACCAAGTTCAATAAGAACAGGTTTTGAACATGATCCTCATCATCAAGAATGAGGGAGTTTCTTTAAGCCAGTGAACTTTAAATTGAGTAATTCAAAATACCTTATGTTACTACCTTATAACACATTATTTAAATTATAGAATACATCAGTCTGACAAGAAAAACAAAATGAACCCAACTTAAAACAAGATTTTAATGTATTTTAATCAGCTATTTCCTGGTTATAAATTTAATGGAGCAAAGGGAACCTTTAACAACATTTGAGTAAACCAAAGGGACAGTCTCTACTGGTCACTGGAGCCTGCTAGAAACAGCAATAAAAATCTACCACCTATTGCCTTAGACAAGCAAGAGTATTATAAGCCAATCCAGTTGAAGCAAACAAAGAGCTGAACAAGGAAGCCTGATCATAGTTACTCGACATGTTAGAAAGAGCAGTTAAATCTACATAAAATTACACCTTACTATTTTTAAAAAAGAAAAAAAGGAGGGAAACACTGTATAATGTAGTCCTAGACTGAAAAGAAAACGAGATCATAACTGCTGAAGCACCTCTGATCACATCTACAGGATTAGACTGACTTGGGTTTAAACAATACCTACAAATCAACAAGGGTGTCTCTACATAATCACTTCATTTGATAGAAATAGTAGCTAAAGAAATCTCAAAACACAACAGTTTCAAAAAAAAGGATCTTTTTACATCTAGTTACCCTTTCAATAATATAGTCTGAGTTATACTATGTGTGAATAAAGAATAAGTGGACCTAGCTAGAACACCTGCATTTGCTAGACAGTGACTGCTTTAAGGTTAAACAGCAAAAACTACCCCTCAATCCACATTCACTGGAGGGTCATGGGAACAGAGTCCTTAGGCATCTCCTCCATAAGGTCCTATTTCAAGTAACCAACTGAGACTATAAATATTATCTAAACATCTCCCTTATAGTCTACCCCTAGGTCCACTACCAGTTGGCCCAGCTTAAAGAACCTGTCTTGCAATCCACTCTTGTTGCATTTTATTCATATATCCATAGTACTTTTCAAGGTGGAAAAGTAGTGGTCAAGCTATGCACCCTGTTGAGTAATATTACTCTAGAGATCCCTTGGAGAAACCTCTCTTCAGCCACTTGTATTTGTGATTGTACTCTTTCAGTCATTATCACAAATTCTTACCATAGGTAAAGATAGGTATGAAAATCAAATTGAAGACAGTAACTAACTTTCTTTAAATCTTCATGGAAAGATTCGCTGCTTTCTATGAATTTCCTCTTCTTTGCTTCATGTCTATCTTCAATCAACTTGAGTTCAGATTCCAGTTTTTTCTACAAGAATCAAGATAAAAAAAAGAAAAAAATTGGTGGCAATAGCTTTTTATTTAATTTCTATTCCAACAAAATAGATCTGGGAAATACACCAAAACCATGCCATGAAAGATCTACCTGATGGTTGGTTAAAGAAGAGACTTGCTTCCGCAGGACGCTCATCCGAGTAGACATAATAACTGTGCGAACATCAGGAACCATAGTTTCACTGAATATTTCATTAATGAGACGGTGGTTCCTCAAATAACGAGCATGGGCAATATGCTTCACAGAAAGACCATCATCAAAATCTGAAAATTAAAATATGGAGATATATATATATAAAACAAAAAAGTATTTCATTACTTGTATACACATACACACACACATATATATGTATGTGTATAAATACAAATACGTGCACACACGTGTACATGCATATAGGCAGGCCAGGAATCTGAAGGACCAGTAGAAAATAGAAAAAAACACGCTCTGCTGGATGTGCAATATCAATGTGTGTGATCAATGAAGTACAAATGTGTTGAGAGAAAAACAGGGTATAAGAGAAATCAGATGTAGTGTACAAGAGAGAGGACTTTGTTGATTTGGACATGTAATGCGTATTTATGAGGATTGTTGCATAAAAGGTGCTGATCTCAGGATGCTGACATTCAAGGCAAAAGATGACAAGGGACTGAGATGGATGGTGAAACACTGTGCTTGGGAAAACTTTCTGAGCTACCTTAGCATGCTGCGACCGAGGCTATTAATGTATGAGTACTCATGCATTTGAGTCCCTATCAAGATTATAACTGCTGTCTCCACTTCTCCAAACAACATGGTCATTCGGTCAAGCTTCTTGATATTGATATCTTGTTCTCATTCTTACCATCAACCACTCCCACCTTTGTATCCATCCATCTCTTTCCTCCTCTGACTTACAATGTTAACACCAACCCTCATCACTATATCATACATCCTTCCATCACCCTATCAACTGTATTATTCTGCTGTTGTAAGAAATGTAAGGAGAACCTGTCACTACACACCATACTCTGAAATAACAATCAACACCCCATCTCTGCTATCCATAACTTCATTCTTATTCCTCCCTTATTTAGCACTCATCACTTTTGACTCTTGTATACATCTGATCACTTCCACTTCTATGTCTGTACCTGCCTCTCATTCTCTACCCCTATTCTTATAACCGTATCATTCACCTACTCCGATTCTTCTGAATCCATTTTTTCTGCACATTTTCTTGGGCATGCTTCCAGGAAGGTACATTCTGGCACATTGTTACTACTCTATTTACCTCTCATTAGGTTCTACTCCAGCCTCCTCCATTCACTAACGTAAAATGTATGATAACCACAAATTAACTTCACAATAGTTACACCAGTTTGTGGTCTTCCCATCACACTCTAACCTCCTAACATTTTGCTTAAAGCAACCACTCCATCTCTTATCCTTGCAAGTTACAAGGCAAATTCATCAGTAGCACCCATGCCAAAATTGAGACATTGGAGTGAGATGTAGCCCTTCTGACCCATTGGCTTATGTCAAGATGTCCAATCACTGCTAGCATGGAAAGTAGATGTAAAAACGAAGGTGTAAGATTTGGTGGATTAAGCAGGAAAAGTAGAACTCAATACATAAGGAAATTTGCAAATTTTTATTCAGCATGGAAAACGGACGCTAAATGATGATGATGCTGACTTGACAGACAAGTTTTATGCATAGAGAGAGAGAGAGGGTGGGTGGGTGGGGGGAAGGAGTATTTGTAATATTGGTGTTTTGAAACTTAAATCTGCAACATATGTAACCATAAAAGACTTATTCAACCTACCATCTTCATCATCTGCAGGTTGTATGCTAATCCTGGGTGAATCAGATTTGGACTGCTGTTAAAATAGAAAACAAAATACAATTTATATTCTTAACTTGGCATTATTCATTTGAAAAATAGTTCATCTCACATTTAACATGCAAAACCACACTAAAGTTTGAACCAAAAATTATTTAGGAATTGTCCTAACAACATTAAACAGTAAATTAACGAAGCCAAATTACTTACTCTTACTCGTCTTGGTCCCCTTCCAGCTACTTCTTTCTCTATAATCCCATCATAACCGTTTTTACTGGAATTCAAGTTACTTTTGTCGGGCAAAGTATTCTGGAAGAGGTTTTATTAAGTAATATTAAACAAATAAACATTATATAAATTGCATACACTATTTTCTGTTGACATACGTTGATGTAGAAACAAACAGAAAGAGAAAGAAAGAAAGAAAGAAAAAAAGGGAAAAAATAAGAAAAATGTAACTAATATCATCATCATTTTTTTTGTTTTGTTTTTAATTTTATAAAAATATATTTCTTTTCACAATTTTTTTTTTTCCCCCAATGCTGACATGGGTTGGATAGATCTGCGAAGTTTGCCTCACCGCAGCCTGTCCCATCTGAATCCTACTGGCTTTTCATCGCTACCCTGACTTCAAACCTCTGACAGACACACTATATCCACTCACTGGTAATGTTCGTATCCAGTGGATAATGTAGCAACATAAAATAAGACAAAAAAAAGAAAAACAACAAGAGTAAATTCAATAAACTTGCACCACTTTAATCAACAGGAAGTGGGGTGCTGAATGCTTTTAAAATCTGCTGCACATGATTCAAGAAACCAGATTCCCCTTTTGCTGGTGTTTGAAGCCAGCAAAACCAGACATGACTTAGAAAGCCATAGAAACACAGTTTTAGATATTTCACCACAGAATATTAAATGAGATTTTGGAAATAAAAACTGGTATATTTAAAGAAAGAGGCAATATAGCCTGACTAAACACTTTTTGTCATTTTTTTTTCTTTTGCAACTGGACATAGGAAGTGGAGAGAAAAAAAAAAAAAGATACGTTAGGAAAGAGGAAGCTAAAGACATCACCAAAACAAGCCAAGGATAATACTATGAGGAAATGAGTTTTAAAAATATATGTATGTGGTATATAAGTAAAAATAAAAGGATAATTTATGAGTGAAATGTGTTCTAACTAAATAAAGACTGAATTATAAACCTAATTTACCTGTTGTCGAGGTTTTTCTCGTTCTTCATCTTCAGTTTCGGCTATTGAGAGGAAGAATTACGACACATCAATGTTTCTTTTTCAACAATGTTAAATGAGATTGAATCTAAAGTCTCACAATTTCAACTAAGTAACCATGTTAAAATATAATTCGTTTGTTCACTAAGTTTTTAACATTTGGATTAGGAATTAATAATATAATCATTATGGTGTAATGTTCCCCAAAATATATACCTGTTTCAAGAAGATAGGAAATGTAAGTGAAAAAAAAAAAATCAGAGAGAGAGAGAAAGAAAAGAAATATGTGTTTAATTTACAAATTTTGGTGTTTCTCACGGTAAATCTCAAAAACGTGCCGTTAATCTAAGGCAAACGAACGTATTCTATACCAATAAGAAGATTTCCATTTAGGATTCAAGACAGCTAAGAATAATTAAAGTAATTTCTAAAAACAGTGCTATCCCCACTTCTCAAATACATACCAATATTTTTGAGTCTTCCCTTTGCAGCAATCCATGCCTGGTAACCGGGAGAATTGTGGTAGGCTTTCATTGCTTCGTTGTACTGGATCTGCAATGGTTGGCACTTATCGTAACACACTATCCACCACAAACTAACTGGTATTATGATTATTAACGTTTTTTTTTTTTTTTTTAATTGCAATCAAATATGGTATTATGAAGTCACAAAACTAGCTAAGTCCTGATAGCAACTTAAATATATTCAGATATAGAAATATATAATACACAACCAAACACACAAAGAAATTATATCCTAATGTCACAAATCTAAGTTTCGTAGATGTAACGATTTCAATATATTCTGTGAAAACACAAACAATACACTACTCTAACTCAAAGGAACAAGTTTCAATACCTATACACACACACACACATACTGGATAGCAATAGTTATAACAGAGCTCATGGCACAAAGGCATGACAAGTGTAAAAGCTTCCACTTCATTCACTTAGGGATGAGTGGGAAGTAACAAGCAGACCAATAACATCACCAGGGAGATCATTATGAATGAAACCTTTGTGAAAAGAAGAAAGCTTACTTAAACAGTTGCAAGTCAAACCCTAACTCATATTCAGTTGCACTAAATACAACATTAATACTTGTGGAATATATTAATATTTTCCCCATTTTTATTTCTATTACCAAAAGATTTACTGTAACTAAGTACAAATACTTTCCAGAGGAAAATTTACTAATTTTAATAAATTTATTATGGTAAAAAAGTAAAGTCTTTATGAACTCTTCAAGAGACAGGAGTTTTTTCAATATTTATATCGACATTAAGTTTTGATTGATTTGATGGCCATTTATCAACATGTGAATGTTGATATTGCTGATCATATGCATAGTTATTTACAGTACCAAAACAGACATATACTTCATCAGTGGCCTATATCTCTAGTCTGAATCCACAACTAAGTATAATGTCACAGAATAAGATGCCTGATAATGCTTGAAACATAGCATGCATGTGAATACTGAAACATAATCTCTCTAGAAATTAGATCAGTAACTCAGAATACTTTAACCCTTTTGATACCAACCCAGCTGAAACTGGCTCTGTAGTACAACCAAACCTTATCCACAATTTATGTTCCTGACACTAGCTTAATGATAATGAAGTTATTTTACTAAATTCTTTGTTATATTTAAAATTAATTGAACGAAACACAGAGCATCTCAAAATAAATACGGTAACGAAAGGGTTAAAGTGCTTCCCTCATAAAAGCATCTGTTGGAACAGACTATGCCTATCATCTCTTCTAGTTATGCTACTGCTAATGGTCTTTTTGGCCTTGTGAGGTGCTGGGCTTCAAAGAAGTTAACTGTTATTGTTTCCCCTTACTGGAAAATCAGATAATATCGGTAACGAAAGGGTTAAGCAATATTAACCTTTTAGCATTTAAAACTAGCCATATCTAGCCCAGATATTCTGATTTATGTTCAAACCAGCCAGATCCAGCCTCTCACACCTATCCTACAATATCGTTCTGGAAATAGCAATCACATTATCAAAATCTCAAAGCTATGATATAGTGCATGATTAATTAGAAACAGTATGATTAAATAAGCATTACATTTGATAGAATAATTTGAATACTAGAGGGTTAATATTTAAAATTACTGACATTATGGGAAATTTAATTTTACATGCCATGTAGAAACCCAAATGGCACATTAAGGAACTGGCAGACAAGAAAACAAAAAGCCCTTTCCCTCCTTGTTTCATCCACATACAAACATTTTCCAGAAGACAAGGTTCATGTAGTTGACAGATATACTTCAGCAGTGTAGAATATATTGTCCAAATACATAAAGAATTTACAGTCTATGAGATGGTAGCCCAATATTGGAGCATAAATGTTAGAAAACAATATTAAACAAATTTTATGGGCCTTGAGTTTATGTAGTTTTATTAGCTTGGCAAGCAGCACACTTCAATCTAGTCACTACAGCTGGAAATCAGTTACAATCACTAAATGAAGTGAAATGCTTCAGCTGAGATTGAACCTAAGTCACAGACTTGTTACCATACAGTTGCAGTACTTCATACAGCACACAGAAAGTGCAGCAGCATTCTAACATCCAGATAATTTACACACACACAATATATATATATATATATATATATAATTTTTTATATTTTTGTAATATAATTTTTTTCTGAAACTTCAGATTTTTCAATATGTTAGACAACTGATTTTAAATTGATATTAATCAAATTAATATTCAATTTTTCACCCTTATTATTTTAAATTTAAATTTAAATAGCTATGTTCTCTAACCGGCAAAATTCACTGCAGAGAATTATTTTCTGTAGAAATATTTTGGGTAGTTTGGCACGCCAAAACGAAGACTTTTGAAAAGTGACCCCAATTGTAATTGGTAGAACTGTATACATGTTCAATCTCATGTGGACGTCCTGTGTATAGTTTTGCAAATTATATTTGCAAAGACGATCACACAGATGAGCTGCAGACAATTACGTAAAGCGATAACAACGAAACTTGGTTTGTGACTAATCTATATTTTGTATCTTTTCATTTGCCTTGCTTACTTACTTTCTGGCGTTTGCTAAATTTTCTTGAGAACATTCCTTTCTTAGTGGTAAGACCATAGTGGATCTTCTTCTAGCATAATGGATGTCCACTTACAGGTCATCCCTCTTATATGTATGTATGTATGTATGTATATCTATCTATATATATATATATAAAACATATCAGTGAGGTAACATATTTGTATTAAAAAAACTTGGCTAAATCTTAGTTTGTTATGCATACCAGTATGAGTCAGAATATATTAGTGAGACATTGTTTTATAATAGGAAACCCTTCCTGTTTTGAACCCTTACCTGTTTTTGAAGTAAGGGATTTCTTATTTTACACATCTTAGAGGTGCAAAGTGAACAGACAATTTGTTGACAGAAGTAACAACAATATCGCTTGTAGTGACTGACAGTTGTAGAGTGCAAATGTAAACAAACATAGACACACAAGCATGCACAAACATATATGACGATATTTTAGTTTCCATCTGCCAATATTAACCGCAAGGCTTTGGCCGGACTGGAACTTGTCCAAAGTGCAACACAGTGGGATTGAACTCAAAATCATAGTTAAGAAGCAAACCTTAACCACACAGCCATGCCTGCATATATCGATTTCATATTTTGGCACAAGGCCAGCAACTTTGAGGGAGGGGTAAGTCAATTACATCAACCCCAGTGCTCAACTGGTACTTATTAAGTGATTTGTAACTTGAATATTTAATAGAAACTGGTTGTATTAAACATAACTAATTAACTAGGAGTAGCTGCAAAATTTGGTAATCATTTTCGAAACATACAAAACTGCTCCATTACTATATATGGGCCAAGAAAGAAATTTGACTGACACATGAAGCTATCGAGTATTAACGAGACACTATTTACAAACTTTGTATTATTTATAATGGTAGTGTACAAGAAATTCCAAGTAGCACCAGGAAGGAATTTTATGGTGTCAAGTTTGGTATGTTATTGTTCTGAAGAACAAATCTAGCCTACATCAGTAAATAATGTACCAACAACAAACTTGACACATCAGGCAACAAGATGGCCTCTGGACAAAATAAAATTGAGTTTCAAATTTTGTATTACAAAACTGGGATCAGTACAAACAATATACCAGGGTTGAGTGAGTTCAGGGACTACATCCCCATCACCTAGGCAAACTGAATAACAATATCACCACTATCATTATTAGTAACATAGCTTAATAACAAGTTGCTTGGATCTTTTGCAATATACAAAATTGCGGACCCTTCCTAGATCTTTAATGAACTACAGTTAGGGTTGGCAAAGTAAAACAAGTCTTTGAAAACTTTGTGAGAGGTGTCACTTTACTTGCCAACCACATATACGATGAGAACATGTGGACAGCACTGATGGTGGAGGAGCTGGCAGGGTTAAGGACAACCAGTTAGAGTTACCAGTTTGTATTTACCACCAAGACATACAGCTCAGTCTACTCAATGTAAACAGACCGTACAAGTAGTACAGTGTTGCTGAACTGAAAGTCAGCCCTGACTGAGAAGAACTGTGAGCAAATGTATTCTGAATACGACAATCTAATCTGTATCTAAGACTATATTATCTAGACTTTTGCATTTCTTTTAAAGATTATTGAGTGTAATTTGAAGGAAACTCGGCTCCATTTTTCTAGCCAACTGGGCAACGATGAAGGGCTTTGCATAAACCCCTGTTGTAAGCTTTGGAACTGATGGGCATTTAGTTGAATTCAGTTGTAGATAGGGGAAAAGCTACTTGGGGAAAATTATACCTCCTGCTTGACATTATGGAAACTATCAATGGACACTGGTCCCATGAATAGCTAGCTTTTTTAAATAGCAATACTTTACTTACAGTAATTATGTTTCTGTTGGTATGGGAAGATCCTACCACCCCCATCCGGCACTGTCACCCTATATCAGTATACCAAGTCTGCAATAGTTTCAATTTTATGCTGAAGCTATCACGGTCTTAATATTGATAATACTAGTAGGAAATGTAAGGTAATCAGATTTTAGTCCCTTAATCTGAAATATAGGGGAGCCATGACTACAGAAAGATTAACATTCTTACCTGCAGCCTGAGTTAAATTCTAAATACCTTAAATATCAAAAAGAGTGGCATTATTTCGTTGAAGAAATAAATTAGTTTAACTCAAAAGGAATATAAGTGATAGTAATTGGAAATTATCATTTATGCAGAGAATGTGTTTACCATGCCAAGCAAAGGTCAAGGAAAAAAATTCAAAAGACAAGTGAGTTGGGTTGACAATTAGGAGGTATACAATATGATGAAAAATAAAAATGCTTCTTTAACTCTCATCATATCACTAACTTTCTGATAAAATACAATTTATATGGAATGGCAACTTGAAGTTTATCAACTAACTTATTAAACAGATTTCACTACTAACCTATTTTCTTTTTCTTTTTAGAAAAGTAGCTATCATTCAGTTATTTCTGCGAATATAAATAAGATCAGGACGAAGGTAGTAGATTGTGACTTCTAATAACACATGAACATAAGAGAAAAAAAAATATTGATCTTCAGTTTAAAATTATATCAAGCAAGTAGAGCATGGATCAGCAGAAATTATGTCAGCTTAAAGTAAATGTAATTTCAAGCCTCTAAAGAAAATAGCATTTTCATTATTACTCTTTTTATATAATTATATCAATTAAAGTTTCCATAATATTTAAAAAATAAAGTGAAAGCAATACATTAAAAGAAATACCTCATTGAGTGACTTTTATTGAACAGATTAGATGTTATTTTAAGAAAACCTGCATCATGTTTACAAAGAATGTCTACAAATAAAGCTGTTATCTATATGGAAATCATATTATAAATGCAACTGCCTATGGAAGTGTAGGAAGAAAATGAGAGTAGTAGTAGTAGTAATAGTAGGTGAGTAAAATAAGAAAGATATAGGAGAAGAAAAGAAAGTGGTAAATCAATAAGGTGGTTAACGTCAGACATTCATCATGGGGACCAACAACAACAGGTCATGCGAGAACCATGCCATTTGTTACACAGCAACATCATGCAATAAATAAAAAAGGAAAAGGAAAGAAAGAAAAGCAAATATCGTAAAGTAAATGAAACAGAAAAAATTCTTATCAGAACCCAAGAAGTAACTGTTGAAGATCAAATCAAGGAAATGAAACTTCTTTTAAAATTCAAAACAATACTAATTAAAAGAGGAATGTAAATGTCACGACCATAACTTGAAGTTTATTTGAGTACTTCATTATATAATTAGTTTAAGAAGAAAACATAAATTTTCTAGTTGCCCATCTATGCACATGTATATGTATATATATATGTATGTATATATATATACGTCATTATATAATTAATTTCAGAAGAAAACAAAAATTTTTTTAGTTACCCATCTATGCATGCATGTGTGTGTGTATATATATATATATATATATATATGTGCATATGCATATATATATATATATATATATATATACACAAACACACACACAAATATACACATGCATATATATGTATAGGTGTACACAGTTACAAGTGATCCTACCAAGGCCTTACTCTTGTTCAACACAGCAGCTGCGGGATGGAAGTGACCCCATGGAAGGCACTAAACAAGATGACTCAACATAATTAAGGAAGATATCCAGAGGTTCAATGTTGTCTGGAGGGTGGGATGGGCAAGTGCAGAGGGGCTGCCATGAGATTGCCATCAATGGTGAGCACTGGTGGGCTCTACACATTGTAACACCTCTGGGACCACTAACTTGAGATGACCTCCAGGCCCATCAAGCAAGAGCATAACTGAGTGTGTTAGGGTTTTGGACCTATGATCATGTGTCCAGTTCTTTGATCAGGACACTCTTTGTTCCCATTGCTCCAGTAGAATCAGAAGAAATTAAGTGAACTGGTGAGGTTTGACCTTGCAGCAGGCCAGTGTTCCCTTGAGGGGGGAAGTCAGAACTGGGATAAGCTCCAGTCTGGTGAGCTCGTATGCATGCGAAAGTTCAATATTATACACACAATTGCACATCTACATACACATATATGTATGTATGTACATCCACATGTAGAATGTATGCATAAATATTTGTATAATATATACCTAGGTAGATGTGTGAGTATGTGCATGTATGCATCTGTTCTTTTGTTTAATGCCCATTTTCCATCCAAGAATGGGCTTTGAAAGAGTGATTTCAGGCAGGATTTTATGGCAGAAAGCTCTTCTTTAGGCCAAACCATACCAATTTTCAAGTAAGGGATTTTTTTTTATTTACTCCAGAAGTTTTTGAAAGTGCAGAATGACAAATCATAATGTCAATAAGCAATGTCAAAATAACAGTGGTAAGTGTTAAATATTCATATTTATAAATGCAGTTTCATTCATTAAGCAATGGTGTGGCTGTGTAGTGGAATCCAACTCTAAACCACTAGGTTAAGAAGCAAACTTATTAGCCACAGAACTATGCTATGTATATACATGTGTACACACATACACACAGAGAGAGGAATATATATCCAATTTCACTGTGCAGCATCTTGGGTAAGTGTTTTTAACTGTAGCCTCTGGCAGACAATACCATGTGTGTTGTGAATTCTTACATTTCACATTAAGTATGGAATCAGATAATTGCAAATAATATATTTTGTTAACATTTTCTGCCAACAAACCGTTCCTAGCTCCACATTCTGCACTTCTGAACACAAGTGGAATAAAAAAAAAACAAGGACATGAAGTACAGGCTTGGGTTAGTGACTAACATGAAAAGACAGATATTAAAACAAAAGAACAATATGTATGTATACACATGGATATTACACACATAAGTAAAAAGATATTTATATATGACAATTGCGTTTCCATGGGAAAAATACTATATTAATAAGGAAAGGATCGCTGAATAAAATATCAGAAAATTTCAGAAAGAATGTAAATGGGATATATATATATATATATATATATATATATATATATATATATATATATGCATACACACACACACACATACGAGAGTATACAAAGTTTGTATCAATTCAAGCAGTGGAGAAACCAATAGACTGTTGT
The DNA here is from genome assembly GCF_006345805.1 of Octopus sinensis. NCBI lineage: Eukaryota > Metazoa > Mollusca > Cephalopoda > Octopoda > Octopodidae > Octopus > Octopus sinensis. Next base: position 15,208,756 of record NC_043013.1, read on the forward strand.
ATAGACAGTAGAAAAACACAATTTGCCTAAAGCAATAGGTCAAACGAATCTTTTTGTGGATTCAAAACAACTGGAAACTTAGCTCAACCCAGAGAGTATATAAAATGTAAAAAAAAGAGAAACCAAGAAGTTGAAGTTAGTTTAAGGCAAACACACACACACACACACATATGCAGAAACAGACACTTGAAAAGCAACTGAATTGCATATACTATTAGAAATTGTAAGAGCACAATGTAATTGGAGAGAGTAGCTATTATTCACTATCCAATGACCAAGTGTGTGACCCACCTCCATCAAATTCTTTTCACAATGTAATACACCTGATATAGCAAGATATCAATTGCACTTAATTCAAGTAAAAATTCTCAGGCAGTTTTTATCTACAGCATATAGTCCAAACAAGAATACTACAAGGAATAGATATTTTCATAGCAAGCACTCAACTGAGAGTCTGACAAAACTGAAAGTAGAGTAGAAAGTGTAAACCAAGAGTGAAAAAAAGCAGATAAAGAGAGCTATTATAAGGAATCAGTTTCCATTGTTGTGGTTGAGAAATTCTTCAACAGTTGCAGAACATCATCACAGTTGATGTGTTAGCAGAAAATACAATACTAGGAACTAGTGCTGAAAATAATGCCAAAGCAGAAGCAGAAATGACGATTATGGAGGTATGCGCAGACAATGTAATTTTGACATTTTGAGATTTGTTTTAGGCCCAATGATCTAACTAAAATATGCAAATTTTGAGCAACACTGAACTTTCAATGAGCTAGCTCTACCGTATCAGTCTGTGCAAAATTAGAACTATACACTAGTAGTACTAAAGTACATGCAAAGGAGAGTTGATTGGATGACTTAATCGGTTGATGAAGTGTGTGTGTATGTATGCATATATATGTAATTGAAACTGAAAAACTAGATGATTACAGTATGAAAAAGGGAGGTAAGTCCTGTGTAATTTTTCAAGCATAAACAGAATGTGCTAAGGAATGGAGTGGATGATGTGAGAACTAACAAGGCAGTGTTGTTGGAGTTTTATAAAGTTGCTTTCATTCAAACAAATTCACAACCATAATTTGCAATAGTTTAGTAGACATATTAGATTAGGAATAAATTTGTTTAATGGATGAAATCATTAATATTATTAGTATTGAACATGCAATTTTGGAGAGCAGAGTTATACGTTAGTAAAACTACAAAAATGGTTAGTAGCCCTTAAAAAGATTAGTTTGTTTAAAAAAAAAAATTAGTTTATTATTTTTTTTATTAATGGAAAACTCCTCAACCCTTTCTCTAATTTATCAAAAATTACGAAAAATTAACAAACGGCACTTCATGTTGAATATTCGTCAATCCAAATTAAAAAGGAAGCCAAAAATTTGGCATATATATATATATATATATATATATAAGAAAAAAAAGTTAGGAGTATATTACCAAGATAAAAAAAAACGGGGAAAAAAATCAAATGAAGAGGGACAATTAACTAAAATATTTTTTTATAAGAACTAGCTAGAAAAACTTTTTAAGTATCAGTGATAAAAATGAAGTAAATTTTTATATGTATACAATAAAAGCCAACCCTGACTCTTAACTATGAAATATTAAAACTCTAAAAATATTAGCTTTATTTCTATGTACAGAGAAGTTAAATGGTATTTTATCTTCAACAAGAAGAAAATTGTATCTGAATCTGGTTAGGTGGATCTTTTTCTCTGTCCATTGAGAGAAAAAAATATTTGTTTATAATTGTCACCATACAGCAACATTTCTAGTGTGCCACAAGAAAACATTTACCTTGCATCACACGACAAAATATAGCAGAGAATGAGTGCTGTTTAGTACAAAATACCATTTTAAGTGAATAAAAGGTATCTCTAATTCAAAAGCTCAGCCAGGTGAATATAGCGGGAAATATAAATTACTTTAGTGGTTATGTCAGTTTTTAAAAGTAACATTCATTTTTTTTTCTATTTTCATCTTTGGAATTCAAAAGCAATTCGGAAAGAGAAAATAAATGTAAATATTAAAAAAAGCCCAAAAAGTTAGTAAAAAAAAAAAGTGTATATATATTATATATATATGTACACATACATAAAGAGGGCATAAGAAAAATAATGCATATAGCATGGATTGCATATGCTGGTTTACTTGAAATTTGAATAAAAATATACTAAAATATTCCTGAAAAAATCTTGATAAATGGAAGAATGGAAGGGGATTTAAAAAAAAATTTTTTCAAATAAAAAAAGACTACACCAAAAAATGTCACCTAAATTTCTTGCTATATTCGTATGGTGGGAGGGAGATTATAGTGAAGCCGCAAATAATATTGTGATTGTTTGAATGAAGAGTGGAACTGTGCCAGAAAAAGGGTTGAAGTGTTCACCAAGAGGGAGTGGTACAGCTCTAATAGGTAAGCAAAAATGGTAGTTACAGCAATCAGTCAATTTAACTGACAGTAGTAGTAGTAGTAGTATAGTAGTAGTATAGTAGTAGTAGTAGTAGCTGTATGCAAATTTAAAAACATTACCTTCTCTGCTTCGTATTCATCCATATACTCCTGTTTCTCTTTTTCGGACAATTCCCGCCACATCTGTCCAATGATTTTACCAATTTCCCATAATTTTAGGTCTGGGTTGGCTCCCTTTACTGAGTCCCATACCTGAATATTGTATTTAACATCAAGTTATGTTCTGAAGTACCAAAAAAGGCTGCAATTTTTCAGGGGGTCATCATGAAGTGATTACCACATCTTTATATCAAGTGTGTTTGATGAGATCTCCCCACTCTGACTAAACTGGGAACAAATAGCAGCTGATAATAAGCCAGCCCTCTTGTCAGGCCACATGGAGGAAGTGTGAAGGACTGACCATGGTCATATTCCGGGGAGTGAGGTGGGGAAATCATTACCAGACTAGTGTAGAAGGTAAAAGCTGAAAAATCTGCAGTAACTAGCCAGTTTAAACATGGTGGAACAAAGGGAAGGAACACGAGAGAGAGAGAGAGAGAGAGAGAGAAAGAGGGGGGCATCAGTTTTATTGGAAACAGAATTAAGTGTAATATAGAATATGTGTATGCACACATACACGCACACAAAATACTCCATAATGCATCATTTAATGGTGTCAAACACATCCATATTTTATATATATATACATACATACATACACATATAGAGGAAGGGAAGGAGAGAGAGAGAGAGAGAGAGAGACCGGCTAGCTATTGCATTAGTTGGAAGAAGCAAAAACCTAACACACAAGTCGGGTCTGATTGAAAATGTTAAATAAACAATAAATAAATTATAATAATAATAGTCAAGTTACTAAAAATCCTATATATTAATTAGTGATGGGGTCATTGTAAAAAAAAAAAAAATTAGAGTAGCTTGAAGAATTGCTTGATTTAAAAAGATTTTGGTGGGGCTGTAATATTCCAATTACACAGACTGCTCCCCTCCCCTCACATACATAGTCTTGTCTTATGCCATAGGGGTTAAAAAAAAAACAAAAACAAAAAGTCAAACAACAAAATGTTATTTCTCCACTCCATATGTGGAAGCAGCATTTCACTAAATCTTTAGATTTAGGCAGTTATTTTAAGTAAACCAGCAAGAGGTACATAAGTTTTAAAATATAAAAAAAAAAAAATAATAACTAAAACATCAATAGACAAGGGAGTTAAAAAAATGTAAAAAAAAAAATGGGGTGGAAAATTTGATAAATCCATAAATTAGATGGTCTGGGTTGGGTGATGGGGGGGAGAGTAGAGAAAAACCCCAAAACAAAAATAAATTAAAAGAAAATAAAACATTACAAAAAAACAAAAAAAACAAAAACCAACAGAACAAGAACATACAAACAACACCTTTTCAATATTTGATTTAACATATATTTAAATTTAAAATAAGGAGGGGAAGGAGAGAAAGAAAGAGATAGAGATAGAGGAAAATTGACGTAGACTCAACATGTTTTGAATACAGTGCTCTCCAATATTAATAATAGCCAAGTTAGTTTTGTACATACTTAATTAATGGAAGGGAGCAGGGCTGAAGGATAAAAAAAAAATTAAGATGAATATTAAGGGAAACAAGAAAAAGGGTTTATCAGGAGTAACCCAAGCATTTAAATATTTTTTAAAAAATGATTATAAAATAAAATTTGATGATCTTGCACCACATTTTTTGTATAGATATTCAGATGCTGTTCCAGAGCATTATATATATGTATATGTATATATATATATATAATAGCAATGTTTAGGTGAGATAGAATATAGTTTCTTCAAGGCCACAAACCCATGCATTAGGTTAATGTCAAAGAATAGTTTAGTCAACAAAATGTGCGCTACGCTCTCTAAAATGTTAATTATTGGTGAAACAAGGAAATAGAGAAAAATTTGGTTTTCTTAGAAAAAAGCAAGAGATTATTATTATTATTATTATTATTAGTGAAAGAAACAGTGATAAGTGAGAAAGACACCTTAAAAAGATAGAAAAAACTCTTCAATTGTCCTCTTTAAAAGAGTGTTTTAATAAATTTTTATATATTTGTGTAGCAACGATGAGAAGAAACATACTTCACTTATATTAAAAAAATGAATGAATAGCTAAAAATACAAGAATTTCTTTTAAATGAATTTTAGAAAGTAGTAAAGAAGATAAGATGTTTTCTAACTATAATTATTATTATGATTATTATGTTTAGAAAACCGCCCCAAAAAACTCCCCTTCTTTTTTGGAAAGGATAACATTTCCCACACTTAAATACATTCCAAAAAAGGTGGAACCCAGAAGGGTGTGTGTATATGCGTGTGTTTATCAACAACTTTTCAACTTTCAATAAAAATCCTTTGTCTTTTAAGAAGAGCAAGAATACAGTGTCCATAGTCAGTATATCAGATTCTAAGTATATGTAGACTGTATACCCGCATTCTGTAAGAGATGATTAAATGAGTTGGTATCACAAAGGACATCTGGCCACAAAAACTGCCTCAAACTGTCTTGCCCAACCCATGCCAACACGGCAGAGCAGACATAAAAATGATGTACTAATAGAAGAAAACTGAGATGAATGAAAAAAATAACGCATAGAAACAAAATGAAACCCATACAAAGAATCCATCAGACTATTTAAAAGTTTAAGGAAGTTCTTGTTTGTTTACATTGCAGCACCAACATAAAAGTGCTCCATCACACGTATACAATAAACACAGCTTCATCACACTTTTAGTAACCTATACACATGGGCAGATTGAGAAGAAATGACTACCAATAGTTTATTTTGGGGGATTGGGGTAAAATAGGCCAACATATACCGAAATTCTTTTCAGTGAAGTCTGTAAATGCAATTTCAACCACTTAATTTCTTTCTTTTCTTTCTGAACCTGTTAATGTGCACTTTAATAGTTCCGACACTAGACAGCATAATCACTAATCTGGGATAGAAAAAGATCAACAATAACTCCAATAAGAGTTAAGCCATGTATCTAACACTTACCATGGGCAATTGTTTTACCAACCACACGACAGTCGGCTGTTACCAACTACACTGTATGCCAACCACACTACAGTCATTCCATTTTCACAAATTGGGTTTTATATATAGTTTCTGTTATTCTAATTGTACTATTTTATCATAATTACTTTTTGCTATATCAGACTGGCACTTGTTTCTAATATCAAACATATATATATAAAATCCTTAGCTAGTAACACATACACACACACACACACACACACACACGCATGTACAAAGAATGAGTAAATTAGTGTCTCAAGTAAGATTCTCTGAATGATGAGAAAGATCAGTGATGAACCAATCATAAAAATACAACTTCAAAAATGGAGAGGAAGAAAGGGCAGAAACTTCATACTAGATTTAGTCAATGTGTTGCACAGAATTAAATAAGGATAAATCAGACAAAAGTCATATAAAAATAATGCATTCAATAGTAGATAATAATAGTATTATTTCAAACTTATCTAGAAATTAATGCATTTGATTCATGTATAATGGTTAAAACAAAGAAAGAAAAACTTATCTAAGCTGAGCATTTTAAAGGATTAATAGATATACGCATATGTGCAAGGAAGTTAGAAATTATCTTTAGTTATTCAAAAATATTAGAATTACTTTCCATTATTTTTAAAAATTCTTTATTTATAAGTCACAATTAGCAGACAGAGAAAGAAATATAAGGCCAATAGAGCTCATTTTATTACAATGAAAATGCAAGTGATTGTTACTCTCAAGAAAGTCAGAAATGACGTAAGCAAGCAGATTTAACCAGTGAGTAGAGAGTAAAAGACTAAATCCAAACATTATACACAAGGCTAATTTCTAAATGATCCTGCTCTTATCTTCTAACCCTTGCAGTATCTTCTTTTACTTGACAGATATGTAGGAGTATAACTTGGAAAAAAAAAACTCATTTTGGTGCATGTTCTGTATTGTTTACAGTATCAATCATTTCTAGATGGGACTTTTAATGAATACATTTTGTATATATTTCTAGCAATTTTAAAATTAAAGGCTATAGAAAGATTTAGTAAAATAACTATCATTGCAGATTATGTAAAACATAACAGGATTTTGTACTAAATTATAATAAATGGTTTTTAATGTAAATATAAACAGGCTGTATCAAAAGGGCAAAATATATGTGCTAAATCAGAAGATATTTTAGCAAACAAAAATGTTCATTAAGACTCTCACATGTAAGATTTCACAGGTAACTTAGACAGTGGCAAGATGTTTCTAGGTTTACAAATAATATATGATTCTAACACAGAAGTTTTGAAAGGTGCATTTCCAAATATTTATTGAGGCAGGACTCGAGACAAATTCAGGTAACTTAAGATTTGGACTTTTATAAATCAGAAATTTGTCTACTGTTTTGCAGACCCATCCAACCCATGCCAGCATGGAACATAAAAAAAAACCCTGCTTTAAAACCAGTGATGATGATAAGGAATTTTACACTTTCAAAGTAAAATTGGTGGAAAAAAAAAGATAAATCATAAAATGACAGAGAGACAGAGAGAGAGAGACAGACAGAAAGTGAGGGAGAAATGGACAGCCTTTCCTTCGTAGGTGCTGAATCTCAGCCTGTGTTTCATGTGAATAAGGAATGGCTTGTCATATGATGGTCATGTGCAGTTGAAGAAATAGGAAACCAGACTGATGCAAGTGAAGCTACATCAGTCTGGGAAAATGGACATAAAAATGATTAACATAATGACAACATTTTATTAGTGAAACAGAAAGTTCTAAAAAACAGATGTGATTGTTTCAAAATCAACTATTGGCAATAATAGTTTTATTGGGAAAAAATATATATATATGAAAAAATAATACTTTCAATATGAAAGCTTAGAATACATTTGTGCAGTTGATGATTCAAACAATGGAAGCAATGATAACGTTTTCTCCCACATAGTACTAATAGACATAAATATGTTGGTGTTATGTTGCTATTATAGTTATTCACAGTCGGGACAGATTTCAAATGTGTAGTGAAATAGATATTTTTTTTAGTGAAAAAAAGCAGAGATGAAATTTGAAGAATGCAGAGAACTAAGAGTGTTTATATCACACACTGCCTTTAGATGGGTACTGGTACTGAGAATTTTGTTCTCTAGCCCAAGCAGTGTCCTCCAAGACTACATCCATCCAATGTGTCTTTCCTGATGTTTTTTTTTTTTTTTACTAAGTAGTTAAAAGATGACTTGAGGGAGATTTGGCTGCCATTAGTAACAGGTAGATCAACACTGTAGAGACTCCCTCATTTGGTTCATTGGAATTATTATTGATCATTAAGGTATTTAATTGGCAATGAAACAGTAACTTTTAATATCCCCAAAGAGGGTTCCAGTACTGTGGATTCATTTTCCCTGTCTAAAAGGGATAAAGGTCAGACAGGTGTTACAGGTGTATAATGAAAATTATAATGTATTGAGTAAGGGTGGCCAAGTTACTTGACTAAATACCACAGTGATGATTTATAACACCAAGATAGAGATATTACCAGGAAGATAAACCAGGTATTAAGATGAAATGAGAATACTGTTATTACAACTTAACTTTTACAAAGTAAGCTGTGTTTATGTGTATATTAGTTTTTGGACATATACACACACTACCATCATCATCATAGAAAATGTGTCTTAAGGAATTCCATCTGACTCATGCAAGCATGGAAAAGCGGATATTAAAATGATGACAATGATGATACACGTAAAACCCCCTTCCCCCATCATGTGTCACCAACAGTAACAACAAATTCTGGTAAAATGCTTCCACAAATAATTGAAAAAAAAAAAAAAAATTCTATGCTAACACTTGTTTTTTAGTCTTGAAAGTATATTAATTAATATCAAATAGCATCACCATTTTGACTGAAAAACAGAAAAAAAAAACAACAAAAAACAGTAAAACAAAACAAAAATACAAACCCAAACAAATATCAACATGCACGTTGACTACAAGAAGATGAGAAGACACCAACTGTTTCATAACAATAATAATAATAATAATAATTGGAATGTAATGGAATGAAGCTTTATTTTCATGGGTTTTTTTTAAAAACCTTTTCATTAGTTCTTTACACATTAAGATCTGGGAGTTTCATATGCCAGATTCTAAAACAGTTGATTGTTTTTTTTTTCTTTTTTCTTCACTTAAAAATTAAATTGAAATAAGCTGTGACTCCTTAAATATTTGGTGCTTTCTCCCCCTATTTTACTACTATACTCTGTATTCGAAAGGAACCCATTGATGAAGCCAAGTGGTTGCTAGAGGCAACGAAAATCATTTGACCCTTGCATGTTTTCCTGTTTTGAACTTCAAATGAACAAACTGGCAAGGGAACTGAAAACATTAACCATTCCACAGTGTCAAATAGTGGTTGGGTGGTATATTCTGTTTTATCTTGTGGCTTCATCAATTCAGGCCAAGAAGATTTTTCAGAATAAAGGGACAGTAATTTCTGTTAGACTAAATGGAGAACACTGCAACAAATACAGTTAACATAAAGCAGTAAAAAGGGGGAGGGTATATAGAGAAAAGGATTGTAAAAAAATAATAAGACAAAAATAAATTATATATACACACATACATACAAATATAAAGTATATGTATGTATGTGTGTGTGTGTGTATATATAGATATAGATATATATACACACACACACACACATGTATGTATGTGAAAGGAACAAGATGTTGAAAAATAACACAATGAACAGACAAAGTATTCACTTACCTTACGGCTGTATCTCATATATGGCATAAGAGGCTTATCTGGAGGTTTTGGTGGTTTGGGAATTTTGGCATCGTTCTTTAAAAAGTTAATAGTTCAAAATTAAGTTTCAATTTAAGAGCGTGTTTGTTTGTTTCAGTTCTTTTTTGTTTGTTATTTAACAAGTTCATGAAATGAAGATTGTAAATTTAATAAAAGGAAAAAAAAAAAAATTATTTTAGAATACTTTAGGACAGAACAACTAATATTTAAGCCAATGGAAGTAGTTTAACCCTTATCTTACCATATTTTGGTCAAAATGCATTTTAATTAATTCATTAGCATTTAAACTGGCCATATCCGGCTGCTCACAATTACCCAACAGCATTATTCTAAAAGTAAATAATCTTGTCATTGAAATCTCAAAAGTATGAGGTAATGCTTGACTAATTCATATCATTGTAAGTAAATAAGCATTACATTTGATACAAAAATCTGAATGTCAAAGGGTTCATTTTGAAAACGAATAATGGAAAATTTAGTGAAATATTTTTGTCATGTGAAGCTTTGATGAAAGGTTTTAATTTAAAAATAAACACTGAACCATAGAACTAAGGATAGATTTAATGAAAAGAAATGTAAAACCATGTTGAACCACAGGTTCAGTTTTGTTTACACAATAATCACTGGTACCCAGCAGCCTTTAACCCTTTTGATACCAATCTTCATGAGACTGCCTCAGGGCTCTATGACATCAAATTACTGTGTTAAAGTGGTCTAAATCCTAATCTTTTGTCAAAATTTTATACTAAATTATTCCAGCTTAACAAAGAAAAAGTTATTTTACTAAATACTTCATTATTATAAAAATTAATTGAAACAAAGGGAGCATATGTTGACAGAATATGTTAAGGGCTAATATACCCCTATGTACCTCAGGTTGATATAACATGGCCATGACTTTGATCCAAAAATGTCAAGAAACATTATAAAGTCATAAGTTAAACAGAGAACTGAAACAAAATACAGGTTATCCAGAAAGATTAGCCTAGTTTTCGCTATAGTTTCAAATAATTTGTATTGAAACCAATGTTTAGAAAGAACTATATTAACCACTGTGTATGAAAAAGACAATCTATCAAGTTTATGAAAGAGATCATTGACATAAATGTTAAGACACTCAGATAGGTAAGCGGGTCATTTAATTAGCCAAATTAAAGGTTGATCCAAAATGAATAGCACTAAAAAATTTCTTCAAAGAAAAAAAAGAACAAAGGAAGTATTAAAAGGTTTATCTATTTCACTAATTTGAAGAGAAATATTTCTTAAATACTTAAAAATATCCAGAATTTAACATTAATCCTTTTGCAATGGGCACGTGGGTAGGGTATTCAGCTCATAATTGTAAGGACAGGAGTTCAATTCCTGGTGATGTGATGTCTCTTTGCTTACTCCAGTTCACTCAGCGGGCAAAAATGAGTAGTACTTGTATTTCAAAGGGCTAGCTTTGTCACACTGTCACACTGAATCTCCCCAAGAACCACGTTAACGGTACATGTGTCTGTGGAGTGTTCAGTCACACACATGTTAATTTCCGGAGTAAGCTGTTCCATTAATCGGATCAACTGGAACCCTCATCATTGTAACCGACGGAATGACAGTCTTTTATTGTCAAATGTAATGCTTATTTATTCACATTGTCTTGAATTAACCATGCATTATCTCATAGCTTTGAAATTTCAATGTGATTGTTTATTTTTAGAATGACATTGTAGGGTAAGTGTAAGAGGCCAAATCTGGCTGGTTTAAATTAACCACTTTGTTACTGTATTTCTTTTTGTTTCAATTAATTTTGAAAATCATGAAGAATTAAGTCAAATACAACTCTGCAATTATTAAGCCAGGGTTTGGATCATAAATCAACATGAAATTGGTATCTATCATAGAACAAGGAGGGAGGGAGGGGTCATCGCAGAAGGGTTGAAATTAAGAGACAGTTTGAAGATTTGTCAAAAAGGAAAGACTAAACCAAAGATATAAGATCATCAAGCAGCTTGGATTTTTGTAGATTTTTTTAAAAAATACTATAAAATGGTGTGTAATGGTAAAAAAAAAAAACCCCAGAAAAGCTGCAATGAAAAACATTAATTTCCTATTGGATGTAAAAATGAGAGAGAGAGAGAGAGAGAGAAAAAAAAGTGATCAAAACAATGTTACAGTCAACTACTTGTAAGAATAGGAATAATTATTTCACCAACTTGATAACTTGACATTATGAAATGTCATTACTAAATCCCAATTTCTATTTTTGGACAGACACACATTTTGAGAAACACCAACAATTCACAAAACTAGCTTTGTTGCCGAGTGTGTGTGTGCGTGCATGCACGTGCACACATTTATGGATGAAATAGACTTGACATAAACAGCCGCAGTAACACTCAGAGCAAGATGATGAAAGTCAAGCACACACACACAATAGTCTGCCAGGAATTATTAAGAATATAATAGTCTAGTATCGTATTCACTTACTCATTTGCCCTACATACACAAACAGCTAGAAGTTATCTTAACTATTTCTAATAGGTGTATGATTTACAGTTGCAACCTGTATTTAATTTAATTAATACAGTGTGCAAATGTCTATGCATCTGAGATTTTCACAGCTGTGTGTCTATCAGACAGATATAATTACAGGTAGTAATCCATCTAAAAAATCATAATTACTGTTAGAAACAATGGGAGCAAAAAGAGGTTTATTAACATAAACTGAAAACAGTTGCTAAAGTAACATATAATGAGAATAATTCCACAAGCATAAAATATGTAATAGAAGAGGCTGATCATAGCAACCCAATGAGGTAAGGACCATCATCATCATGCTTCGGCCAGCCTATGGTTGGTCGGAACTCCATTGACAATCCCATTCCAGATTACACAGTCCTGCATTGCTGTGTTCAGATCTCTAATATCCAGCCCTGAGTCCTGAGATATAGTATCTGGAAATGTCAGTTTCCTGGAGAAAACACTTCCAGAGGGATGAGATAAGCTCTTTGTTTGATGACAGTTGAAATATTTAGAACACTGATTGAGCCAGTTTTTCTCTAAGGATCAGAAACCTGGACCATAGCTCTCTTAGAAAAACAACTAGATGGACATATACCAACTTGCTCAGAAAGATACCGAACATCAGCTGGAGATCACACCCAGCATTTAGTAACATCTACGAAAATATGATACCAATATCCCTCAAGCTAAAGCAGAAACGGCTACAATTTGCTGGCCACTGTCATCGAGCAGAGAGGTAAGGATAGCAGTGATACAAAAAAGAGGATAGCGAGTAAAAAAACTAATAACTGAAAGGAGAGGGGGGGTGTGCAAAATAAATATCTCCTTGAGAATTCACTTTATTAGAGAAAGCAGTTGAGGTAGGAATATTCTAGTAGCGCGCACACACACACACACATATTTAAATGAAACCAAATTATTTTTTCTCAAATTTCATGCCACTACAATCTTCAAGCAAGAACTGTTGGTTCATTTTTGGTAGTATGTTTATATTCACTGATTTGTTTCACTTTTGCTGATTGGCTGCCATTTCTCTGCCTTTTCATTAGTTACATTTTGATGAGGGGAGTACTTTTTATTGGCTAATTCATTCTAAATCTAATTAAAGCTATTACTTTAAGATTTAGTGTTTGCAAATGTTGTTACAAGATGCTTGTGAGTGACTTTAACCATAAAGCAAATTAAAGATTTTAAAAGATATTTTAAGACTCAGTGGTTTTGGCCCAATACTTTAGAAAGGGTTTCTGTTAATTCCATAGAAGCAAGGTTTTAGGGTCTATTAAGTGTGCATGTGTGATCCAACATCTGGAATTATGCTTGATGCATGTTAAGCTGAATGGTTATGGCAAGAATATTTGGGATTGTATGTTTATACAACAACACAAAGAATTTTATATAATTCTTTAAGTTCAGATTTGTTTGTGTTTCCTTTGTTTAGGTTTTGCTTATGCAGTCTTATTGTGGTGGGGACAGATTTCTGAATTACTTATGTATGATACTGAGAGCCCATTATTTCTCAGTTTGTATTTGCAGAAATGTTCATAAGGATATTGCATTTCTTATGCACGTGTTCCAGAATGTGTGTCTATGACGGTTCCACCAAGGGCAAAATGTTGTGGGTTTATTATCTATTTCTGTTTGTCTAACCTGTATACTGTTGCGTTATGGAATATGCCCGTTTGTAAACAGTTTCCATATAATGAACACTTTGTTCTGGTTCAGTTGCATCAATGTGTGGTTGTGTTATTGCTTAGTGATTGTATGTTGTATTCATCTGTAACTTTTGTGTTGTCTGTTGATTAGTTTGTGCATTTATGTTATATTGGGAAGTGCCTGCTACAGAAAAGGGCATGCCACATTTAGGTTGAAGAGTAGGTGAAACCAGATGATGTTTCTTTCTCTAAATTTAAAATACATGTCCTCCTTAAAAAATAACCAGTGAAGAAGTAGAAAAAAAATAACAGCCAATCAGCAAACCACTGAATACAAACGTACTACTCTCACACAAAAGAATATAAATATACCACCAAAAACAAGTTGTAATAAACTATATTTAAATACACACACACATGGAACAGTTCAAGAGTTGCATACTGGAACCAAAATACAAATTTTGAACCTAAAAGGACAAATACAAACCATATTCTGTTGATAATTACATTGAACTTGAAAGCTATATATCCACTACCCTGTTCAACACCTAAAAGAAAAAAAACCACAGAATTTTCTGTCTTTTTGGTGACTAATTCTCATAACAGACATGAGCAAAAACACATGAAGATGTGCATTTAGCATCCTAATTTGACTAGCAAAATGCTATTACAAAAGAATACCCGATATGTTAGGTAAAAAAAAACTCCTGAAGTAGTAAAATTACAATAAGAGATTAAAGGATAAATTGGATAAGCAATCAACTTGTGGTAAGACTTTATAGATATGATGGCCTGCAGAAGCTGAATATTCAGACAACATTGCTCCCACATAGCTGATACATGAAGCTATTTAGGTAATAATTAGCAGAATGAGGATTAATCAAACACACCTTCTTTTACTGCCTTCAGTCATTGGACCGTGATCAAGTCTATTATATCAACTCCAGTACATTGTCAGGTAGTTGTTTTATCAACTTCACAAAGGAGAAACATCAACTTATATGTAAAAGGGTCACAGCTAAAATGTAATCAAATACCATTTTATTTGACATGCATTTTACCATCCCATGCCAATACACACACATTGCAAGGGATTTTATAGTTTCCATCAACTAAATTTCAATTACAAGGCTTTGGTTAAACTAAGGCTGCTGTAGAACAAACATATGAGGTACTATGTAGGGAGACCAAACTTAGCACCAAATGTTAGTATGATCATATCTTGCACACAACTGAGGCATGAAACAGTTTTGAGCTCTCACAAAGGTTTAAAACATCTGATGCCATGAGCACATGAGTAAAGAGAAGATTTATGGATACATCCTGTTTATCACTATTGTTCAATGCAAGGTAGGTGCTGCTGGCCACTGCTATTGTACTAAACACCAGGTTTATATTTTGAGGAATTTTGTATCCCCAAGGAGGACAAAGACCACACCACTTACCTACATTGATGTTATTGACTAACTCACATGAAACTGAAGACCTACCAAAGTTAATGGGAGATGGAGATTCCTAGTGCAGCATCGTGAAATGCATCTTGGTTGTGGCTACTTGAAGAGGAAGAAAATCGAAGCAACATTTTATAGTGAAGTTATTAAAGAATCTAAAGTATATTTTTATTTAAATAGTAGCTGCTATCTCCTGCAATACAATATTCAAAAAGCAAGCCAGCTTTCAATAACTGACCTTAATATTTTTTTTGTTTGTAAACACACTTACCAAATGTTTGTCTGTGGGTCTCTTTATTAACGTCTAGAAATGAAATAGGAAGAGTTTGTAATATGGGACTTAGATTTTCAAATTCTAGAAAATAAAATATTCAATAATAGTAGCTGAAATTCATCAGGAGAAAAATCTATTGAAGTTAAATTTTTTTTTTTGGCTTTACATTACAATAATAAATTAAAGGGAAGCACTAAATCAAAAACATTATACAATTTCTATATAAAGAACATCACCACCTAAAAAACACAATGCAGACAGTATACAGTAGCATGCATTTTAAATATTTTTATTTATTTCTTTTTTTTTTTTACCAAGCTGCTGTGATGCTGACTCCAGTGGTTTAGTCTGTCATCAAAGTAAAAGTGACAAAGATACCACAGATTAAGGACCATTTACTTACTATAGCTTTGGAGCCAACACGGATGGGAGTGAAAGAGGGATGGCCTTGTCCACTAAAGTAAAATGGACTACTGCTGGACGAAGAACAACCCTGTGGAAGTTTGCAGAAAACATATAATTAAAAAATCATATCATAAAAAAAATTATAATATATATTAAAGAAAATATCAAACAAATATTTTATGTTGCAATATTTATGAGTTAACAACAAAACATAGCACAAGATCATATTCCATAATACAGTGTTCAATGTATATAACACACACATTCACATTTGGTGACTATAAAAGGGACTGTATGTCATTGACTGGCCTACTAAAAATAATAGTAAGTGTTCCACCATACTATGTTAAGACTAGAATAGTCATGACTAGAGCACTTTTGATCATAGGTCTGTTGTCTCGGGACTAAACATCAACTGAGGAAGTACAGTTTAGCTCATTCGGTACATGTCTGAGTTCCATAATTCCAACATGCATCTTTACTATAGCTCTGACTGAGAAGTCAAAACTGAGTATGTATGTGTGCATAAATAAATGTCTGTTATATGTATCATCATTATTTTTACATTTATTTTACCAAGCCTGTATAGATTGGATAGGTCTCTCCAACACTGTCACACATTTTGTCATGGCCACACAACTTCATTAATCACAATATCCTGAGATTAGTTTTCACTTCTACCCATTACTCTGAGAACTATCTTTTCAGAGCATCCATATCCACTGTTAACTGAAAGAAGCTATAAGCTTTTTCTATAGAGCGTTCCAAAATACTCGGAAAAATTTCACAGGTGCACTTACTTTTATTTACTTTATCTATCATTCTAGTTCCTGCATCATAATCGGCACCTTCAGATTTTCTATACTCTATACTGTTTTGCTCAGTCTACTCTAATGAACATCTCCAAGTACCTCAGTGTGTTGTCATGTACACACACAGATACACATCTTCCTAACTTGTGTTCAAATGTAGAATTTTTTCCTCTGAAGCTGGGTTTATTCCTGGTGTAAGATTAAATCCACTATGCAAGTCATCTGGCAGTATCATTTCCATTTGCTTTGCTCACAACTGTCGTTGATCAGTTAAAACACTAATGAGTGTTGCCATGATTTCCCAAGCATGCCAGCGCTGAAATGGAGTCAGTAGTAGTTGTATGTCACCAGGCTCTACTTGCTGGCTTTAACAAAACTTTGTCCATGGCTTTCGACAGCAGAACAGGAATGATGTCTGCTTTGTAGGGACTTGACACTGGAAGCTATGGACAGTGATTTTTCAGAGCACAACCTCAGACAAGGCCAGCTGGAGCCATAAGGTCTACAGTAAAATAGCTACTGAGTTTTAATGCTCTTCAACACAATGCTGCAATCAGTCTTGTAGTGGAGATTAAAGTTTGCAGTTAAAACCCTACTAGCAATACAAGAACGCACACACGTAAGGACAGCACACATGAAGACTGACAGTGGACTGTTCAAAATACAGGATACAGAAACAGGTTAAAAGAAGTTACAATTTAGAGACCCTCAAATTGAAACTACTGAGGAATATTATGAAGGAATAAGATATAATTGATTGAATTATTCTCTCAAAATATTATAGTATTTATTTTCATCAGCCATCATAAAAGCATTTAATACAGCTCAGCACCAAATACCAACATATTTAACAACCTAACAGACTTTTATTTACATTCACTGAATCATACATACATGTGCACAACCATGATGATGATTTTGTTATCTTTGGCACAGGTCACATATCTTTCAGGAAAGGGTAGTTTTTATGGACTGTCATTTGTGTATGATTGGCATCAGAATGATTAAATTAGAATGTAGAAGAGTAAAGCTAAACGTCTCAAGGCATTTTTCACCGCCTTCAACCAAAATAACAGTTGATTAAATCAATCCTCAGTTCTTGACTGGTACTATAGTTTATCCACTTCAGAAGGATGAAAGGCAAAGTGGATCTTAGCAGATTTGAATTCAGAAAGCAAAGGACCATAGCAAATCCTCAAAAGCAATTCATACGATACTTTTCTGACTTCAGCAGTCCGCCTTTCTTTATGATAATAATATTTCCAATATAGACACAAGACCAGAAATTTAGGGAGGGGTTAGTTAATTACATAAACCCTCATATTTGATCCAAGAAGGGTGACAGACAAAGTTTACTTTGCAGGATTTGAACTTAGAATATAATGAATGGGAGCAAGCATTACAAAGCTTTTTGCAGTATGTTATTAGCACTTGAAATCTAAATAGCTGAATATTAATTAGCTCCTACATTGTTGTAAGAGGTCCAACTCAAATAAATGTATAAAAAAAGTATAAGTTTTCTAGCAAGAGTTAACTACAGTAGATAATTAAATGAGCTGAGAAGAGAAGAGATATAAAAGACTATTATAAATGAGATTTAATTTTAAGAAGTGTACTGTCACCCAACAGATATACTTAACATCTGGATGGTATCAAAATCAGTTGAATATTTAACAAATACTTAAAGAGTCAAAATAATATGCCATCTTAGAAAAGATTTCAACTGAGAACCAAACTTGTGAGTAACGACAATCATTCCATGCAGTCTTATTCTCAGTGTCAATATCAGTTGACCCACAAACAACATGACTTAGTCCACCTTGTTTCTCTCTTCTGCGAACACGCCATGGAATGTTGCTTCACAGAGCCTTCAGCTCCACTGACCAGTTTCTGCAGTAGTAAGTGAGCAACATTTTGGATTAAACAGTGCCACTAATTTTCTGTCAATTAAAATTAGCTATGGAAACTATTTTTTCCTAAAGAAGAAATTTAAAACAGATAAGTATATCACTCTTTTATGGTACCTATTTACAGCTAGGTGGACTGAACATGACCATTTACACAATACAGGTGACAAAAAAAGAAAAAAAACACCCACCAACCACTTGGCTGTCCTATATTCAAAATGGTACACCCATTTTTGGCTATTCCTCAGAAAAATAAGATAATTTTATTGGTCCCCTATCTTCAAAAACTAATGTTAAAGAGAATAACTGCTTCTCTAACTGCAAACATCCCTCTAGCACTCTAACTCGCACTTTCTAAGTCCCTGAGCTAACAAATGAAGCATTTATCCATTTTTGTTGCTGGCCTCTCTTTCTAAATAAGCATAATTTTTCTGCACCTCCCTTCTCAAACAATTAATGTAGGCTGGACAAATCTCACCTATTTTTTTCCTAAATAGATATTCCACACACACACGCACACACACACACACACACACACACACATCACTGGTTGAAACAAAGTGGATTTAAATAAACATCAAAGAAAGAAATGAGTAAAATATCCAATATAAGACAAGAAATAGAAATTTGTAGACATACCCCACCAGATGCTGACTGACTGGAATTAGAATAACCACGCCCAGAGCGTTCTGAAGAAGAAGAAAGTGATAGAATTAAAATACATTTATCTAATTTCATTTAGCAAAAATTTTTTAAAACAAGGTCTCAATTCTCTTTGAATCAAGACTTGATTAGGTACAACAGAAAAACTGTGCTATCAAGCTCTTATGTGATGTTTCTTCTGTAGAAGTTGTTTGTGATTTCTATATTTTATTCACAAGTTGAAGAGCTGAACAGTCAATGATGGCCACACCGAATGAAGAATCTTGGTATTAGAATATATACTTCAACAGATTTCACATGCTGCATACACAGAGTACAAAACAACTTTGTCAGAAAATTAGGACTGCCCCTTGCAATAAGGAAGCATCCTACATCGGTCTGCTAGAAAATTCATTAAACAGACAAAATCCCTACCTAAAACATATAAGAGCAGACACATTTAAACAATGTCAGAGCTTAGAAGATGAGTTTAGTGAAATATTGTAGCCCATGATCACAATATCAGAATGAGAGAGAGAGATTAAAGTTAAAAGAATACTCACGTGGTGTACTCTGAGAAACAGTGGGTGGATTCTTGTAGCTTGGAAGAGCCATAGTGAAGAATGGCTATCTGAAATGTAATACAAAAGTTACTTAAGAACTTATATTCCATAACAAACTACTACAAGAAGAGTCTATTTAGACATGGCAACATTTAACTAAAATTGCTGATATCTTATAGGTGGACACAGGATTAAGAAGTTCACTTTACAAAACACAGTTTTGGGTTCAGTCCCACTGAGCAATGCCTTGTGAATGTACTTGGTAAATGAAAGAAGCCCATCATATAATTATGCATGCACATTGTGTGTGTGTGAGTGTGTGCAAACATGCATGAATGCTAACATTTGACAGCTTTGCTTGAGTGAAATGGTGAATGAGTTTACATTCCTTGTTTTGAAATTATGACTGTTTGCCCTGCACTTTTGTGGAATAAAAATATCCTTTACTTGAAAAGCCAACTAAGGGTTGGCAATAGTAAGAGCAATTGTCAGTAAAATCTAGCCTGATACATGCTAGTAGGAGTAAAACAAATTTTAAACTTACAAAAAGCACTACCCGACCGTGTCCGTTGCCAGCGCCGCCCCGATTGGCCTCTGTGCCGGTGGCACGTAAAAAGCACCATCCGATCGTGGCCGTTGCCAGCCTTGCCTGGCCCCCGTGCCGGTGGCATGTAAAAAGCACCATCTGTCCGTGGCCGTTTGCCAGCCCTGTCTGGCACCTGTGCGGGTGGCACGTAAAAAGCACCCACTACACTCATGGAGTGGTTGGCGTTAGAAAGGGTATCCAGCCGTAGAAACACTGCCAGATCAGACTGGGCCTGGTGCAGCCTTCAGGCTTCCCAGACCCCAGTTGAACCGTCCAACCCATGCTAGCATGGAAAGCGGACGCTAAATGATGATGATGAAAGAGGTATTATAATTGGAGAAATGAACTGGATTGTCATTACTGCCCTTGTAAAAACAGAAACATTAAATGGTGTAAAATGTCTAGATGTGGGAAATGAAATAACATGAGCTTCAGACCAGGGTTTTACTAGGAACTTCTATTCTAGGTTTCTAAAACAAACAAAACCTAACAGTACAATAATTGAAATAAATTCTGTTGAATTAATCTGTGATTGTCATTAAAAAGACACTTTTTAGTATAACCATTCCTGTATTGCTGTAAAATGCTTTTTGTTTCTTATTAGATGATGTTTTGAAATGCGTTTTATCTTCAGCATAGATTTCAAAATTATATGGAAAACAATTATAGAAAAACAACAATGTGCATGGAACTCAGCAGAATATTGGTAAAAGATAGACTGATTATCAGAAAAGAATGCAATACAGAAAAAAAAACCCATTTCATTTGACAATTCATTGTACAGAATATGATGGATGATTTTGTGATTTGACCTGGGATTTTAATATAAGAAATGGAAAGCTGTATGGCATGCAGAACTGCTTTTAGAAGTTGGCCTGTAAAGTGCAAGATTGCAGTCACTGATATACAGTTTATTGAAGTAGTTTGTTATAATTTTTTTAAAAGAAAGTTATAGTAATAGCTAGTATAGATGGTTATTATGTGTGCTGGGTTAAAAAAAAATGTGCCATTATTGAATTTTTCTTAACAGGTTGCTGAGGAAATAAAAACATAAAATTGTGTCAAATTACTAAAACAATGCTTTTAAAAATGAGAAACACCATCCCCTGGGGGACAGTGGAAATTTTTACCTAAGTACTGGGGGAAAAGAGGCTACTAAGTGTGTGAAAGACACATCTTGTAATATCCCTAATATTAAAAATACAGTGGAATCTTAGGTTATGAATTTGATTTGTCCCTGAAGGCTGAAATGTCTATAAAGTGAAACTATTTTTCTCATAGGAATTTCAAGAGAAGGCACAGCAAATTTGAGCAGGGATATACAGAGTGAAAACTAGACAACAATTGATGCTCTCCTGCTGATACTCCCAGCTTGTCGTCAAATGTTGCTACTGGCTTGCATGTTCATTACTCGAGACACCATTTGTCACCCTAAACGTTTTATCCTTGAAAAATTGTTCATAAAACCAATTTGCTTGTGATGAGGTTTCACTGTATTTCCAATCTTTATTCTGATTGTGAATCATCTGATTATATTATCTGATTCAGCTACTATATTATAGTAGCTGAAATGTTGGTTTTAACACTGCATATTATATTTATGAAATGACTTGTGATGTGCAAAGAGTCATTCAATAGTGATCAACCTATTGTCTGCTATTTTTAATTACATGAACCATTGGAATAGTGTTAAAAGAGGGCAATAATTAAAAAGAAAGCTTCAGCATCACTGATCTAAATCAATTAGAACAACCTTTATTAAAAGCTACTTTGATGAGTTAAAAAATTTCTTTTTTTTATTTGTATCACTGGTAAACATGGAATTCACATGCAAGGAAAGCACTCAAAAGGAAGTGTATAGGTAACAAGTGCTCTAAAATCAGGTAAAACGACATTTGTTTCCAGCTGATAATCTAAGAAGAAACTGTCTGCAGTTTTATACAACAGAAAGAAATGGTAAGAAATATTAAGATCTAGCAGGGGAGAAATAATGCATCATGAATGCCAGTTTTATTCATGCTTTCTTTTACATAAATGTAAAATATCGATTAATTATTTCAAGATGTCACTGAGGTGACGTCGTCATTTTTTGTCGGGGGTGGGGGTCTTAACTCGTTCATATTAATCACATCTTTTTAAGTGTAAAACAGCAACGGTAGTAGTCGCCACTGCACTAACCTGCTTACCGAGCAGATTGATAGCCTGTCACTCATACTAATTCACTTGGAGTTGATTCACTCGGTGGCTACTTTTAATGTTATGCGATCGTGTAAACTCAGAGTAACGACAGATTGAGTCAAAAGCTTCGAATGAATAAAGTTTACTATATACATTGGAGGTCTTTTTTTATTTCGTCTGAAGCTTCACAAATTGTAACAATTATTTACACTAACACATATGTTTCTAATAATAGCACAAAGCTTGACTCATCATTATTCGGGGCGGGGTAGAGGAGGAATTAATAGATACCGCTTGACTCCAGTAGTTAACTGGTATTATATTTTATAGATTCCGAAAGGGTGAAAAGCAAAGTTAATCTTGAATGTATTTGAACCTAAAAGTAAAAGAGCCAGAATATATATCGCAAGGCAGTTTGTCCGACGCATTAACGATCTGCCAATCCATAGACTGCCATTACTATAGTGAAACGATGTAGCACTGAATCAATAGCAGGTGCTATGTATAGTTAACAGTCGGTCACATAGCAGTAAACGACAGTGTATATTGAAATCCATAAGTGAGGTGGGTGGGGTGGGTGGATTAACTGGCTGCACATTCGTATATTAAATATTTGTAGAGATGAAGTAACGCTATGTCACGTGTCAAGTTTTAGTTTCTCATTGCTTATGTCACACTAAGAGAGAAAGAGGAGGTACGGGAAGGGGCAAAAAAGAGGCAGGAAGAAGAAAGCAAAATTCTAAAATAGAGAGGGCAAGAGATTGATAGGAATAAAGATATATTCGGAAATGTTATGAAATGGTGGTGGTGGTGGTGGTAGCGGGAGACGTTGGTAAACAAAGAGAAAGAATGGAGGTAGAATTTGAGAGAAAAAAGTGTGTGTGTGTATATGAGAGAGAGAGACAAAACGAGTGAATGATAATCACGGCAAAAGGGTTAAACAAAGCGCAAAAATAATTGAAGATAAAATGAAACCTAAAGATTGAAGCAAAAACATTAAAAATTATTGAAAGCGGGTAGAAATAAACACTACATAGTGTAGTACTACTAACGCTAGGGGATCTGTAGAAAGTTGAATGCTTGATTTCCGAATAACAGCGCAACGTTTCACTTTCACAACTGAACGAAAGCCAATCAAATGTCTATCGGCTACCGTGCAATTTAGAACAAATCAAATTAATTATATTACAGCTTTATTTATAGTATATATATAGATAGAACAAGTAAATCAATAAACTAAATACAACTAAGACAGGGGTGATGGTCCTTGACAAAGTGAAAACAGAAAGTGGGGAAAACAAGCAGCAAAACCGAGTACCAATCAATTACTCATGGAAAGTTACCAGAGTAGGTGAAAAATGGTACGTTATACAGGACTTTTGTATGGCTAACCTTGGGTGCTGGAGCAAGGAACCCATATACGAAGCGCATAGATTAGTAGTAATTTACACATTGTTGTTTGGAAAATAAATCTCCGGGCACTTAACCACCCACTTCCAGAACAGACACCTTCCCCTATAACAGTGAACTGATAGCCCCACCAACATAAAACCACATCGACTGTCATTTAACTTTTTGAACAGCAAAGGGACAATACAGACAATCAGCATATCAAATTGAGACATTAACCAAAATTTTATATTATGAAAAAAAAAAGAAAGAAAAAAAACAAAAAAAACATTGAAATCAATTATAGATATGAAAAAGTAGATATAAAAGTTAAGGGTTAAGTTATTCAATATATTTTAAGTATGATAGTGGTTAAGCAATATTTAAGTATACATCACTTTCACTTTTGCCGGTAAGTGGCACTTTGCTGTACTCAAGAAAACCCGTAATTCACAGCAGAATAGATACCGGTGTTGGTGCCATGTTAAAAGCACTAAGTACACTGTGGAGTGGTTGACGTTAGGAAGGGCATCCAGCCGTAGAAATCATGCCAACATGGGCAAATTGCGGTTCGCGGAACTTTCAGAACGACCCGCCCAATGAAAAATTACGTTGAATTTTTTTTTCTGTTTTATTAGTGCAGCCTGCCTGGTTGTGAAACCAGGTCTCGAGTGTGCCACTTCTACAAAAAGGCTGTTCATGCCTGTCCCGAACTGTATGATAGACTAATGACCACAGCAACTAGTTCTTTTGCATAAAGCAACGAAACAAATCCTGCAACTCTCAAAAGGAACAACCGAAGTGTCGTGAATGGTCAGGAACTTGTCTTGCAGTCTTTTTAAGTTCATTCTACTTTCTATCCCAAAGATTATCATCCCCTGGCGCCCGGAATCGACCTAAAAATACTTTCGGTCTTACTACCAATATGAAATTTTATATCCAACTTTCATTTTTGAGGCGTCGATTGTTCCGTCTGCCAAATACCACATGGCATTCTGGTTCACCGTTACTGAACTGAAACTTAATTCTTCCAAAGTAATTACGTTCGACAATGCGACGCTCGACTCTCTCTTTAGATGAATCTGTGTTTAAAGTTACAGACTCACAAGGAACATAGACGGACGAGCGAGATATGATAGTGAGAAAAAAATTCCCTTTTTATGTTTTTCTTTTTTAAATTCTTATGAAAATTATTACTGACAGACGTTTGGAATAGTTGTCGTAGAGATACGAAGGGGAGGTGGAGATGTTAAAAACAAAACATTGGAAAAAATCGAGAAAAAAAACGGAGAAATTCCAACTTGTTTGGACAGCTATTCCGAAAGTCCACCGTTTTCCCCTTAAGCAAATTATGCCCAGTTTTCTATTCTCTGAATGGTCGGCTTGTAGAATTCTCTTTCTGTTTAGGCCATCCCAGCAGGTGTTGATTTACAATTGTCCAAGAGGAAGATAGCATCGATTTCACTGATCTAGGATGGCTTGCAAAAGGCCTTGGACACTGTACTTTCCTCCAGAAAAGTAAATTTCACTTTGTCAGCTAGGCAGCGAGTGGCTTACGGTATACACACACACATATATATATATATATATATGAACCAAACATATTGCGTGTATTTTGCATTGTCTTACTTTGGATTCGATCACACCAAAATCGCCGGCATCGGAAATACAAATATTAACTGCAGTTTGACAAAATGGGTCACTATATATTCGAAGACTTCCCTACTTGGTTCATTTTTTTTCTCTATCTCTCAGAGTTCGTTAATCTCAAGCTAAATTACCGTATTTACTTGCGTGTAAGTCGCACTCTTAGTTTAATAAATCTTGGTACAAAATTTGTCCCTTCATAGTTTTAGCATTGCCCCACGCATAAGTCAAATTCGTTTTTTCAGTTAAAATCTATTGTAAAATAGTGCGAATTATATACGAAATAAAAATGGTAATCATTTTTCTTTTTGGGATGAAACTCACATTGTAGCAATAATTAGTAATATAATAGTTGCATGAAAACGATTTAAAATTGAAACAAAACAGGCTCTCGAGAAGTTTATTTCCATTTTTTGTTTAGTAATAAAAGATTTGAAAATACCCGTATTTAAAAATTATAAAACACATCACCACTAAAAAGGTTTCATAGCGAATAAATAGGGTTCTCGGAGAGAAAGTTTGAAGAAATAACGTCTAATGTAATCCTATTTTTGCCTTTCAACACCCTATCAATTTAAAATAAAAACTAGTAGCTCAAATATCATCATTAACGTTCCATCAAACCAACGAGGAAGCTTCTACATGGCAGTTTCCAGATGCTAGAAATAGAGAAATTGTCCCCAAAATCATGCCTGCTATATCTTAAAAAATAAAAAGGCAGGACACGCTGGAATAGAATAGTCCTAGATACACTTTACCTGAAACAAATAGATAAAAAGGACAAGACGTTTAGTGGTTGATTTGGAGTTAAACGACAGTAAACCATATTCTAAATGTTCCAAATTCTAATCCTATAACGAAATTTTAACTGTAATACCGATGTTGGAACTAAGAAGGCTGATGCTACTTCCAAGAATCCACAAAACGAACTAGGGCTCTGACTTTGTCTCTCTCTCTGGAGAAAGAGGAGAAATTTATATTTCCGTGCTGATTCAAAATTAGTAATTGTGGTTATAACAATTATCTTAAATTTTGACAGCCAACAGTGGATACTTTTGTCTTATCAGCGAACACGAATTGATTTTTGTTTTTCTATTGTATGTATACAGTGAATGGCTCAGTATAGATATATAAAAATCGTACAGAGGTAAAAATAATCTTACCGCGAACTATTCATATTAAACAGGTATATATTATAAAATGATCAGGAAGTTAAATCTTGATCTCCACCTAACCTATATTTCTAGTTAGCTACAAACCTAACGGAGGGAGGTACTACTTAAAAAGAGTGATCCCGGTGCGTGCACTCGCGTAGTCGCGCTAGCTAGTCGTGACTAGTCAACCCTAGAACGACTACCTAGCTAAGTAAATAAAACACAAAATAAAAATTTTTTTTATACAAAGTAAATAAAATACAAAAACACAAAATAAGGATCGACTAGTCACGACTAGCTAGCGCGGATGCGCGCACCGGGACCACTCTTCTTAAGTAGTACCCGGGGAAAAAAGGCAAGCTGTGATAACAATCGCCTACTAATTGTAAAATTACTAAACCAATTTTCACTATAACCATAATGGATGTGATTTTGAGAGAAAATCGGATATTTCCACCAAATAGAGGAAACATGTAGTTATTCATGTGTCATTCCTAGTGTTCTTTTTAAAGGAAAGGAAAGGCCAATTACTGCAAAATGTAGTTCAAGACACGGGCTAAAATAGAAGTAGGGTGGGGAATGAGGAAATAGTTGCGGCGAGAATCAGAGCTTAAAACACTAATGAGTCGCGTGACCTAAGGGATTCTAGAGTAAATTTTTTTTGCTGGGAAAGTCGACACTTTTTAAAAAAATTAATTAATTACTAAACAAAAAGACGATACACTTTAGCGGACAATATAATAGATTCTAGAGAAACACCTATCTCACTTCAAATTGACTTTTTTTTTAATCGATCCGTTGCTTATATTCCAACATGATCTTATTTGATTAAAATATTATTACTGCTGCAAAAATAGTCCTCATTCGTATAATTATTTATTGCTCGAACATCACTATTGGTTCGACTTATCCCTCTACCAAATTGTTTGTAGGGTAGGGCGAGCTAATGGCTGAATAGATAGAGCGTCGGGAAGAAAAATATGTCCGTCTGATTACGTTCTGAGTTCAAATCCCGCTGAGGTGTCAACTTTACCATTCATTCTTTCGAGGTTGATAAAATAAAGGACCAGTCAAATACCAGATCAGATTCACTCGACTAACCCCTCTCTAAATTTCAGGATCTGTACCTGTTAGAAATATCATCAATATAGCATTTACAGAAATAAAGAGGAAAAACGCAAAAATTTCTTCGCAACTTGCACGTAACACCTCAACTAGAAAAAATATAATTAAAAAATATAGATCTCTCCCAAATATAATAGTCTTATTTAAACGAATATAATTTTTTTTTTAATGTAGAAATTAATATTAGTAAATTAACAAATGTACTAATATTAATTTCAACATTAAAAAAAAAAATTATATTCGTCTAAATAAAACTGTATTATATTTGGGAGGGATCAATATTTTTTAATTATATTTTTTTCTACATCTTATCTAGTGAAAGATTAAAGTGAAAGTAATATATCCCCCATATTCCACATCAGTAAACAAAGCAATATAATAAGGAAGTGTGTAGAAGAGTTTCGTTTATCGTAGGGGAAAATGTATAAATATAGGTGACTTCATTTAATATCCATCCACGCTACATATAATTGAGGATTATTTATGTGTGTGTATATATATATCCTGGTAGTTGCATTTGATATTTAGAACGATCCCTAGTAAAATGCATAAAAACGGAGTTCTGAAGATCAGAAACGAGATACTCAGAGTAGCTCCTCACAATATATTTTTATTTTTTCATTAAATGAAAAATAATGGTAAAATAATTTCAAGCGAATATCAAAATAGGGTGCAAACTCTGACCACTCGAATTTATCCATTAAACACATATGTGGCGCTGTTTCGCCTACTCCAACCCAACCAACATAATTTAGACGTAAAAAAAACATGATTGTGTGTACTCAATACAAAGGAAAGGAGACCAAGAAACTCTCAGTAACTACTGAATTAAGGATCAATGTTGAATATTATATCCATATATTGGTTGGTGCAGTGCTGTGTCGCCATACTTACATTTTATAGTAAAAAAATCGAAAAACGCTTTATGATGCAACACCATTTCCTTAGAAATGACAGGACGGGCACTGACCAAAAATATTTCATTTTTAATTATTTTACTTCACAGTCAGCAATGTAACATTTTAAATATATATATATATAAAGTAAGATATGGGTTATGAATGTAACCCACTAAGGGATATCAATTATCCAATATACTGTTTGTAAATTACCCAAATTCTTAATACATAAATGCTTTTAATTGCAATGCAATTAATTCATTTATAAATATATATATATATAAAGTAAGATATGGGTTATGAATGTAACCCATTAAGGGATATCAATTATCCAATATACTGTTGGTAAATTATCAAATTCTTAATACGTAAATGCTTTTAATTGCAATGCAATTAATTCATTTATTGTATTAAATGGGTCGAGGTAAAAAAATATTTTTACCGTAAATTTATAATACAAATAAGAAAATGGAGAAACAAATTCCATCTCGTTCATCAACTTACGGATATTACAATTTTAATGGAAAATTGTAATATCCATAAGTTGATGAACGAGATGGAATTTGTTTCTATATATTCTATATATATGTATATATATATATATATATATATATATATATATATATATATATATATATATATATATATATATGTATATATATATATATGTATATATATATATATATGTATATATAGATACAATAAGAGGCTTCCAAATAGGAAAGCGTTGTGCTAGCACACTAAAAAGGGATAAATTCACGAAAGGAATGAAAGGTAAATGTTTTTAATTTTCATTCCTTTCGTGAATTTATCCTTTTTTGTGTTCTAGCACAACGCTTTCCTATTTGGAAGCCTCTTAATGTATTTCTATATGAATAATATATAGTCTATTGACTAATTCGCTTTTTGTGCTAGGCCACTGGTAATAACAATTTATTATTACCCTATTTTATTATATATATATATATATATGGGACAAATCATTAATCTTTTGGGAGAAGCTGGCATGAAGGGGGAGAAAAAAAAACTGAAGGATTTGTTAATGAAAATTTGATAGCTGTGAGTAATATAGCAAAACTTGGTTTGAAACATTAGATAATTCTTATCGCGGAAGATCAACACTCCCCATAACATTTCATATATATTCCAATCCATATGTCTTCGTTTCCCCCGCTCCATTGTTGGTTAACAAAGGGAATAGGCATTTATCTCAGGAAAAGCATTAGATTAGATTAAATATTTGGTTACATGCATTGAAATTGAAGGAAACAAATAGTTTTACGAAATATACATATATATTTATACTCACCCGCTAATTTATATTACAAATACTGGTTTTAAAATTTACATTTGAATCGCATAAAAATATTTAAAACAGGCGAACGGAACAATGGCTGATGTTCGCCCGACGTTCGCTATTCTCGGAGAAGACTATTTTTCCGAAAATTAATTGATATTATTTTATAATAATCGTTGTATTTATTCACCTAAACCAATAAAATTTGTCAAAAGTAAAGGTGTATTGGATTTATTTGAAGTGTTATAGGAAAAAATTACTAAAAAAAAAATATCAGCAGTAACTTTAGAGCTTAAAGGGAAATCTCGTTCGGACGTTATCAGACTAAAATTGGCGGCAAAAGTAATGAAAGAAAAATACGAATTTTAACTGACTTTTGTACACTTTTTAGCAGGTTTTAAATCATGTCGTTATTTTCCGCCGAATATTGTGTTTGAATTTTTAAAAAAATTATACATATGTATTTCAATGTATTTATTCATTTATTTTATTTTCTGAAAGCAAATAAGTTTATTCAAAACATTGTCACAACTACGAAAATACATACCAGACGATAACAAACACATGGACGAACAACATCGAGTTTATTATTAAAATCGGCAACAAAATATAGGATTGTTTAAAAGTACTGAATCTTAAATATTACACGCAGGTATAGTTTACGACAGTTTTGATATTATACAGTGAAATATCTTTGATATATTTTAAGAATTATTACATTTTTTAACCATATCCATGGAGTTTAATCATTTCTGATTTCCACCACGTTCATAAACTTTGCGGTTTTCTTTTTAGTAATTGAATATCTCTTTTAGATTTTAATATCAGAAGTGCCCCGCTCCTCGTTTTGTTTTATAATGAAGCTTAACCTATAAAAAACCGTTGAGAACTTAGACCAAATAATGTTTTTCAGACTGAAAAAAACACTTTTGTATCTGATTTACCGTCTAAAATGGCTGCTTTATTTTTGTTTTACCCTTTTTCTCTTCCCCCGTTATGTTTGACAACATTTTTGACAAATACCTGATTGTATCATTTAAATCGTAGGCCTCAGGTTTAAATTAAACAGACCTATGTCTAGAGGCGTTCAAGATGTGACCATCGCGTATTATTTATTCATAAAGTGTGTTTAGGATCACATTATTCAATATCTTTTCCCTGTTTCGAAAACATTTGGCTGCTATTTCTGTCAGGTTGAATAACTGCATAACGTGGTGTTTTAGCCACAGGTCAGCCTATGATCATAGACCTTCCAGCCATGACGATCATGTCATTTATTTTTTCTTAACGCATCTATGACGGAAATGTCTTCCCATCGTTGTGTTGTTTACTCTCCTGTCAGAGCTATAATCAAAGACAGTCCAACCGTAAACTTCCCCATCTATTCAGATAATTGTATCTAAGACTACATCATGTCCTTGATTTTTAAGGTGGTAGGATTATAAATTTTGAGCAGATCGAGCAACTGTATCTAGATTCCTAGTTGTTTAGCCCAAGGTTAGACCTAGACCACGCTAACAACTTTTTTTAAGCATAGTATACTTCGGACTACATTATCTAGTTTGTTTTTTCTTTAAGCTTTCGGGTATAAGGGGAATTTGACTGCAGTTTCTAGTAGATTTAGAGAACATGTGTAGACTTCATCTTTCCTCAGAGTAGAAAGATTCTAAGCTCCAACTCTTGTATGATCAGTGAGAATCCAGCCGTGACAGTGCCATCTTATTCAAATAGTATTGTTTCCGAAAGTCCTTCCCATTTTCAAGACGGTCGAATGAAATTTGATTGCTATTTCTAACCTGTGTCGTTTGCACGCAAGATAGTTGTTTTTTAACCCCAGGTCAGCCCTGATCGACCAGATTGTTCTGTCTTTATTTAATGTGTCCTTTCCTTTTTGAAAGACAATAGGAAGTAATTTGAGGGAAATTTGACCTCAACTATTAACCAGTTGTGCAACCCACATAGAGATTGTCTTGTTCTTTCGCAAGACTGTTATCGGCAGGTTGTTATTACGGTGTCGGTCTACTGTCCGAAAGGTCAGATTTTTTTTTTACTGGTACTCTCTCTACTGATGCAGATCTCCCATAGTTCCGAGAGAGTTTGGCAAGAATTCTCATAGTTCTGAGATAAATTTTTGTATTTATAAGCCATTTAAGAAACACACAAAAACCGTTAGATTCACTTCCACATTTAAATTTAATTTGTCAAAATATTTTCGTCGTTTTGAGACCGTTTGTCAGCGAACAGGTCGCGGTCTCAAAGGGACGAAAATATTTTTGACACATTAAATTTAAATGTGGAAGTGAATCTAACGGTTTTTGTGTGTTTCTTAAATGGTTTATAAACACCTTCCACGCTGCAATTGTTTTCATTTCAGCACACGATCCCAGATCTGGTCACTTGCTATGCAAGTACATCTCCGTAAAATTTTTGTATATTTGCCGTATTTACCGGCATAGCAGAATACTGGTATATTTTGTGGCACAACAAATTTGACGTAACTTCGGTATAGGTACCGGATACATTTCAAGAAAGTGGTTTTTTTTTATATATACTTGGCGGGGGGTTAGGGGTGGGAGAAATGGGTATCTGTTATCTTCAGAAATGTAAACAAAGCCACTTCCAATACTTACGGTACCTATACCGAAGGATCGCCACAAATTTAATGCTTCATAATACACTTACTGAAGAATATTTTAAAGTTTTTTTCTTTTTTTGTGGAAAATGTAAGATTCTGTACATGTACATACAATATTGTGACAACATAATGGAATAAAGTAGGGTTTATCATAAATACGCTACTTTATGGGAGTACCATATCTCAGCTTTATCTCCTTTCAAATCAAGTGATTTGTTGTTTATAGTTCACCTAAGAGATTTGCTATACAAGAAGTAAAACTCGTATTTCTGGCTGACTAATCGCTATTGACCGTGGGAGTAACGTACCCACCATTTATTTTCCTAGAATTTTTCATTTAGATACTAGGATAATTTTACGACCAGAATTGGCCCAGACCTTTTCTAACTAAATAACATGACCTGGAAAAGATGGTTTGGGTCAGGATGCTCACATAAGTTGGAATTTTCCACTTTTTTTTTACCACAGCCTTCGAAATGATGGGGGACATCTTTTTATGAAAGAAAAAAATTTGAAAAATTTACGAATTTCACCACCCCACTCCAGACCGATTT
This sequence comes from Octopus sinensis, assembly GCF_006345805.1. Taxonomy (NCBI): domain Eukaryota; kingdom Metazoa; phylum Mollusca; class Cephalopoda; order Octopoda; family Octopodidae; genus Octopus; species Octopus sinensis. The sequence continues at coordinate 15,241,736 of NC_043013.1, forward strand.
GGGCCTTTTTTGTGGCACCACGCTCTTAAAAACCATGAGAGAGGCTTCTTCAGTAAAAAGAAAAAAATTTAGATATTTTCAGACGAAAAGGCGTGTGAGATTTGGCTATTGTTTCTAGCATATCCCATGACCACCTTCCTCATTTTTTTGTCATTCTCACATGTATTGAGGTTTTCCAGTATTTTTGTCCCCATAAACACATTTCATGGTGTGATGATGGTAGCTGCTTTCTTGTATATGAGCAAAGCCATTCCCATAAAGAATCAACCTGTAGTCTAATGTTGGGATATAAGCACAAAAGAAAAAAAATTGTCATTTAAATTAAGCCCCCTCGCCCATTAAACCAAACGAGTTCGTGTGCATAAGAAAAAACAAATTTACAAACAGAAAAGTGTGCTATGAAAATAAATGATCTTTTACATAGTTTTTTCTGAAATCACTGGGTAAATCCCAGCAATGACCTTAAGCTCTCCAATATTTTGAAAATATAAGCAGAAACAGTGGGGTGAGGTTTGAAAAAAATCATAAGATTTAAAATTTTTTGACGGGAGGAAAAAAAAAAATCATAGTTTCAAAAAAAATTTTTCACGAAAAGATGCCCCACCAAATTTTGAAGACTATGGTGAAAAGAAAATTGAAAATTCCCTATCAAAGTGGAGAAATTCCAACTCATGTCGATGTCTGGATCCGAAACTCTGCCGATGTTTCTTGTAGCAGTCATTCTTTGGGCACCATAGCCTATTTGCATAAAGAGTTATTGTTTGCAGAGATATATCTGAGTATAGGTGGTTTGAATTTTTGGGAGATTTTCGTTCAGGACCCATTTGAATGTCGAGATCTTTTTCTACTCTTACGTGTCTTGGCACAATGTTAAGGAGGGCAGAGCCAGTTGAGGTGAAATGTCATAGTATTGTGATGTGACACCAGGAGGATTTTTGTAGAGGACAGGTGGCAAGGGGAACAAGCCTTGGGTGAATTTTAAAATTGATACCAACATCATTTCATCAGTGCTGTTTGAATATTTTCCATATCATTACAAATGATATAGCGCTCGGGGCAGCATTGGAGGGAATAAAGTTCGAGTTTCTCAAGATGATTCCAATAATCAAGACATGTCTATTTTCCTTGTGATCATCTCTTGGATGTTTCACGTTTTATATGTTGTTTCGTGTGGGGAGATCACAGCAGACAACTGTATTCAAGGTGAAGATGAACAAAGGTAGTGAAGAGAAGGATAATGGTAGGAGTGTGTCTCTAGACAAAATGTTCCGAGGATCCAGGAGCATACCCTGCAAGCCATGCTGACTTAGTGTTTATGTGGGCACACAAGCTTAAATTGTTGTTGATAGTTACTTCGAGGTCCCTAGGAGTGTTTGATGCCATGGATAACAGCAAGAAGATTTGATTGGAGATTAGTCTGGTCTCCTGCTCTGTCATTGACCTTCAGAACCTTAGTCATCTTTGAAAATTCTAATGCTGCTGTTTGATGACATTGATGTAAATAGTGAAAAGATGTAGAGCCAATACAGTGCCTGTAGGACTTCACTGAGGACTCTTGCTGAGCTTGATTAAACACCATCCATCACCACATGCTGGGTTCTTTTTGCCAAAAAGCACTTTTGCTCATTTTAACAGTTTCTCTTGGACACCTATTGATTTCCTCCAGAGAATAGCTAAAGGAGATGCCAGTTGATGATGGCAGTTCTTGAGGACTAGTGGGGAATCTGTCAAGGTCTGCAGCTGAGTTATTTGTAATTTTGTTAATATCTGCTGTGATATCTGAAGTACCAAATGATATATTAGATAGGGTGATAATTAAATAATATTACAGTTATTGTGCCTAGCTCACCTGGTTCTCTAGAGTATAACACTCAGTTTATAATAAACCATAGGGCCTTTTTTTTTTTTTATAAAAACAAATGCACGTCTTATATACCTGCAGATATGGTGTGTGTGTTTGCATTTATATATAAGGAAAGAGAAATATGACTATAAAGGGATTTTGAGAAGCTTGCTTCCTAATGACATGGTTCCAGGTTCAGTCCCACTGCATGACACCTTGGGTTGACCAAAACCTTGTGAGTGGATTTTGTTGACAGAAACTGAAACTTATATAAGTTATATATTATATAAATGTATATGTGCCTATATATACATTTATATAGAAAGTTATTTCGATTTTTAGTATAAAATAAAAGTTGTTTTTTTTTTTCATACAAAGAATGAACTTTAATCAATTATATATTTTCCATTTTGTTCGATGACCTTTTGCCATCTTTCTAGCAACTTCGTGATTCCTCGCTCATAGAACTTCTGGTCCTTAGCTGAAAACTGAATCAAGTGCAATTTCAGATCATCATCATTATTGAAAGAATTTTGCAAACTTTGAAGTAAATGTCATAGTGGAACACGATTCCTTTATGATTTGCCAATTCTGGCTGTTTCATTAGTTGTTGACAGTAAACATCTGAATTGATTGTTTGGTTCCTTGAAAACAGCTCAGAATACACAACACCTTTGTAATCCTACCATATTGACGGCATGACCTTTTTCCAGTGTGGTCGGTACTGGTTCATTATGCTTGGGCTATTATCGTTTTTGATTGATGTTATTGTAGACAATCAATTTTTCATCACCAGTGATGATTTGTTTAAAAAAAAAGTCAATTTCATTGCATTTGAGATGTATATCGGAAATATTGATTCATTGTGTTGAGTGAATCTCTTTCAATTTATGTAGAACCCAAATATCGAGCTTTTTTAACAAGTCCAAGACATTTTAAGTGATTTTCAATTGTTGTGTATGGTACAGATTCAATTATGGCTTTGATTTGGTCATCATCAACTTCAGAAGGTCAACTAGAATGTTGGTCATCTTTGAGTGAAAAATCTTCAGAAAAGAATTTTTAAAACCATTTCTGACGTTTATTCTGTTAAGTATTCAACACCATAAACTTCACATATCTCAACAGCTTTCTTGCCTTTACGGAAATAAAAAAGCAAAATATGATGAAAATATTAGTTTTTGCACTCAATGTTAAAATAGACACTGTACTAACAGCTGTAAACAAAATGATGTGCAATTTGCTTCTAAAGTAAACTAAAGGTAACGGCTAAGGAAAAATCATAACTCTATTCATATTTGCAAAAAATGAAATTACTTTCTTGCCAACCCACTATATCTGTGTTTGTCCCCCACCACTGCTTGGCAATCGGTGCTGGTGTGTTTACATCCCCATAACATAACAGTTTGGCAAAAGGGACTGATAGAATAACTACCAGGCTTAACAAGTACTGGGGTCGATTCTTTTGACTAAAAACTCAAGGTAGTGCCCCTGCATGGCCACAGTCTAATGACTGAAACAAGTTAAAGCTAATAAATAAATATGGTATATTAATCAGTAAATATTCTATATCAATGAGATCAAAATAATTCAATTAATCTTTGGTCTGGAATTTTTTCCATCTGGTTTTGTTTTACTATGTAATACAAAAACTGCTTTCTTAACTCCTTTCTATATCAAGCCACCTAAGACCATTTGTAATTGTACGACAAACCTCTTCATATTTAAATTAAAACACTTTGATCCTAATTAAGAATCTTTTCTGTCCTAAACACCAGTTTTATAAGGAAAAGTTGTACTAAATCCCTGTTATTCTCAAAATGAAACTGAAACATTTAGCTTTTTTTTTTATTTCGTCTGAGTAGGCAATACAGTAACCATAATCCTTTCCAGAACCTCTGAGACTGGAGTAAAGAAGGAAGGAAGTTATCTTCAAACCTGAAACATTTGTCTTGTGCTTGCAACTGGAGTGCAGTCTGTTAGAAGCTTTTTAAGCAATTAGTAATGTTACACTGGATATCATTTTTCAGTGACCACTTTTCCATGCTTGCATGGATCAGACTGAGTTTATTTGTTGAGGTAGATTTTCTTTGGTCAGATACCCTTCTTCTTGCCAGCACTCACCTGTTTCCAAGCAAGTTAATATTTCCCCATAACCAGACATATTCTCACACAATACTGGAAAGGAACAACATCGCTTGTATAATGGTGATGTACGTTTACAACCATCATGTGATGTCAACACAGCTGTACATACACACACACACGTGTGTGTATTTTTTTTTTTTTTTGTTCCTTCTCGAGCCATGCCTGGCTCATAAGGGCCAGTTTCCCGGTTTCCTTGGCATATAGGTTCCCCACTTGGATGGGACGCCGGTCCGTTGCAGGTGAGCTGCAAGATGCAGGAGGAAAGAATGAGAGAAAGTTGTGGCGAAAGAGTCAGCAGAAGTTCACCATTACCTTCTGCCAGAGTCACGTGGAGATTAGGTGTTTTCGCTCATAAACACACACATCGCCCAGTCTGAGATTTGAACCCACGATCCCTCGACCGCGAGTCCGCTGCTCTAGCCACTAGGCCATGTGCCTCCACACACGTGTGTGTATATATACATATGTATCATCGTTTAATATCCACTTTCCATGCTGGCATGAGTTGGACAGTTTGACATGGAGCTGTCCAGACTCCAGCTGTGGCATGGTTTCTATGGCTGGATGTCCTTCCTAATGCCAACCACTTAGAGTGTGCTGGGTGCTTTTTATGTGCCACTGGCGTAGCTGCATTTATGCAGTACTGACACCTGAAAGGACAAGCTTGTATGTGTAAGACGGTGATTTTACTTAGCTTGATGTGTCTTATCAAGTACAGCAAATTGCCGCATGATGGGTTTCTTCAAGTTTCCACCAAACCTACTCAAGACTTTGATTGGCCCAAGGCTATAATAGGAGACACTTGTCCAAGATGCCATGTAATGGATTGAACTTGAGACTGCATAGTTAGGAAGCAAGTTTTCATCCAGACCTGCAGCTGCAACAAACTAAATTTCTTACTGAAGAAGAACAACTCCTCACAATAGCTCCTACATACTTTCCATCATCATCATCATTGTTTTTATCATCCACTTTTCCATGCTTACATGGGTCAGGTAGAATTCATTGGGTGTAGACATTCCATGCCTGGATGCTCTTCCTGTTGCCAACCATCACCTGCTTCCAAGCAAGTTAATATTTCCCTATATTTTCATGGCCTTTGGTGGAAATGTGTCATAGCTTCCACACAGTAGGACTGAACCTGAAATCATGTGGTTGAGAAGAGAACTTTTTAAGCACACGGCCATTCCAAATTTCACTTACAAGGCTTTGGTCGACTTCAAGCTATAGTAAAAGATTTGTATGGTGGGATTAAACTGAAAACTATGTGCAGGGTACATAAAAGAAAAAAGACGTCAGATTTACCATTCTTGATTGATGCTTCAACAGCAAATACATCCAAATCATGATAGTAACTGAAAAACATGATAAAACAGTAACAATATGTAGATGCTGTTACCACCTGCCAAACTTTACTAGTATCACACCAATAGCTGTAAAAATCAAGTGTTTTTCTCTTGCACTAGTTTTGAAGCGTCTTTTTAACCACATGTTCATGTTTCTACCCAGTGTGTTGTAAATAAGTTGAATTTTCTCTTTCAAAATGGTTTGAACTTAAAAAAAACAGCGGTAATTAGTTTATTCTCTTGAAATTAGTGTCCTCCCACTCTCTTTTGGTGTTGATTGTTTGTATTGTATTGTATTCTTGTAAGGAAATGAGGTTTTGTATGAATATTATCAACGACTTTATCTCTATGGAGAATGTCATTATTTTTCCTTCAAAATAGTATTTTCTGCAACAAATTGAATTAGAAGAATTTGACCAGTATACTATCAAGAAATACAATGATATAATGGTGTATTGGTTAGATGAATTGTGTTTGAAGATTCTATCCAAAGGTTTATTTTGTTATTGCTTGTTTTCTTGATAGATGTTTATTTGTGTTTACCACTTTTTAATGCATTTATTTCCTATTTACTAGGTTGTGATGCTGGCTGTGTCAGCATATTGGTGAGGAGCATCATGGCAGAGACTGAGTTCAGAGTGAAATGTGTTCAGTGTAAGAATGGGGAAGTTTCTTCTAGATGTACAGAAGCCTTCAATGTAAGTACGTTGTTTAGCCCTAGCTTTTGACCTATGGTCAGAAGTGTTCCTGTTGTGATCATGGGTTTTTTTTACTTTATTTTTGTGTTCCCTGGATGGTATCACTCACTGTGTCCTTCCTTGTTCAAGACAGTTGTGTGTGATTTCAAAAAGAGATTTGGATGTTAATTCTAAAGGTTCCAAAAGAGACTTAGATGTTTTCATAGCCAGAGCAGTTTTTACAGGCTCTGCTATGGTTAGAATGACTAGTTCATGTCTCTCCCATTGGATTTGTGTTTAAAGAATTAATATGATTTTTACAAATATCAAGCACTGAAATTGCATAAATCATTTATTTCTGTAAGGAAATTCATTTCAGCAATTATTTATTTCTTTTTCTGTAGTTTCAGCTCATAGCTACAGCCATGCTGATGCACTGCCGTTTTATGAATAATATGGTAAAAACAACAGGATTCATTAGTGCAAACCATAATATTTAGCAGTGACATAGGAGTAACATTTGAAATCAAGAAATGTGCTATGGTAGAGATGAAATAATTAATAAAAGGTATTGGAAATCGAAATCAAATTCGATGACAGCACCGCTTGACTGGCATCCGTGCTAGTGGAGCACTAAGAGCACCATCCGAGTGTGATTGTTGCCAGGGTCGCTGACTGGTTCCCGTCTCAGTGGCACATAAAAACCACCATTCGAGCATGATCGTTACCAGTGACGCCTTACTGGCACTTGTGCAGGTGGCACGTGATAAACAACAGTCGAGCAAGGTCATTGCCAGTGCCACTGGACTGGCTCCTGTGAAGGTGGAAAATAAAAAAACACCATTTGTGTGTGGTTGTTGCCAGTATTGCCTGACTGGCCCTTGTGCTGGTAGCACGTAAAAGCACCTACTACACTCTCGGAGTGGTTGGCATTAGGAAGGGCATGCCAGATAGATTGGAGCTTGGTGCAGCCATCTGGCTCGCCAGTCCTCAGTCAAACCATCCAACCCATGCCAGTATGGAAAGCGGACGTTAAACAATGATGATGATGATGATGCTATTGGAAAAGAATAGAAAATCATTAAATGTAAAAGGAACATTATAACTATTTAGAGTGGCAAGCTGACAGAATCATTAGAGCATCAGATAGAATGCTTTGTAGCATTCATTTCAGCTTTGCATTCTGATTAACTTAGGTCCCAGTGTCTGTAATAAGTACATCCTCCTCTCAAAGTGGTTAGCCTTGTGCTAAAATTTGAGACCAGGACTGGCAAAATCATTAGAGCTTTGGACAAAATTTTTAACAGCATTTCTTTTGTTCTGAGGTCAACTTTGTCTTTCATCCTCTCAGAGTTGATATAATAAAGTGCCAGTCAAGCAATGGAGTTGATATAATCAACTAGCTCTCTTCCCCAAAATTTCAGGACTTATGCCTATAGCAGAAAAGATTATTAAGAGAACTGTGTTCAGGGCTTTTCCTCTGCAGCTAAGACCCCTTCGGATTTTTTATGTCACATGAAGAGTAAGGTTAGATTGAAGAGGGACGTGCTAATCTCCAATAAAAATTTGCTGAAAGGTAAATGAGTGTGGCCTGGCCAAATAGAGCTACTCTTAAAATCTAGCTGTCAAGTGCAGACAAAAATTGGGAGAAATAACTCTCATCTCCCTATTTCTGTTTTCTCAAATATCTCTCATTTGCTGCATTTCTGGACATTAAAAGTGATATTATTATTTAACGAGTGCTATTTACTTTCACCTTATTCAAAACCTTGCTTGGATTGATTTTGCATTTCATTTTAAGTTAATATATTATAAATTACTATTCAACTCTTAATCTAACCAAAATCTATGTCCTTCTGCCTAACTTAGAAACAAATATTCTTTCATCTTTTTGGGGTTGATAATTTGCCTTTCATTCTTTCAAGGTCAGTAAAATAAAGTACTGGGGTTGATGATATCGACTAACACAACTCCACTTAAAATTCTGACCTTGTGCCTTAATTAGAAACAATTATATAAGGCATTGGTTTAGGATGAATTATTAGTATCAGATTAAATGCCTTGTAGTATTTCTTCCAACATTGTACTCAAATCCTATTGAGATCAACTTTGCCTTTCATTCCTTGGGGTTCATAAAATAAAGGACCAGTCAAGTACTGAAGTTGATGATATTGACTAACCCCCTACCTTCAAAATTGCTTATCTTGTGCCTAAATTACAAACAATTATTAATGTCTTTACTAAGTTTTATACATTCGTGTTACTCTGTAGCAATTAAATAGAAGACAATTATAACAGCTTTTTCTTTTGTTTTTTCGTCCAGGCATTAAAGCTTATGGCTTTAAACCCCAGTGGATTACCGAAGATGAGTGTTTAAATATAATGCAGAAAGATAAAAACACAGCGTATCTGTGTGATAAATTTGAAGGAGATGCTTTTGAACACCTAAAGTCACATGGGTTGAGGTCAGTAAATAGATTATTATTATCAGAGAAGTAATAAAAATGAAGTCAGTAAAAGGATATGTGATGGCATGGATGATGCAAGCCTATACTTGTTTTTATATTTCTAAGAGATTATCCCCAATTTTGTGTGTAAGTGAATGAATGGCCCTTGTATTAGTTTTGGTGAATGAGCGTGTGACATATTTGGTTTGGAATTACTGACTCTTTGTGTTAAACCATGTGTTTTATGTATATTCATAGTTATACACATAGATGCATGAGCATGCACACTCATGCATATATGTATATTTTATATATATACATTTTTGGCATTAGGAAGGGCATCCAGCCGTAGAAACATTGCCAGATCAGACTGGGCCTGGTGCAACCTTCTGGCTTCCAGACCCCAGTTGAACTGTCCAACCCATGCTAGCATGGAAAGTGGACGCTAAACAATGATGATGATATATGTATAAATGCCAAAACGAATTTCTGTGTGTCAGTGTGTCACACTTCGACCCCATCTTTCACTATTCAATGACACTGCTACTATTCCTCATGTTGGGGTGATAGTAATAGTGTGAGCTGTAGTTGTGGAGGTGATGGTGGTGGTAGCCGAGGTGGTCAGGGATGGCGATGATAGGAAGCGATGTGAAAGACAGTGGTGATGGTGGTAGAGGGGAAGGCAGTGAAGTCAAAGATATTGATTGTGGTGGCATCAGAAGTCTGAATGGTGTGTGTAGGGCAGTTGTGGTGGTGATGGTTGAAAACTATCAATAGAAAGAGGGAGATAGAGAGAAAGAGGTTTGATAGAAAAAATAAAATTGTACTAACCCCTGAATGGGAAGACAAAAAAATATTGTTTATCATGCAGCTTTGCAAAAGCTCCAAGTCGGCAAATTATATCATTGTTTTGAGGAAAATTGCTTATTGCTTGAAAAATATTGGTCAAGTTTAACAAAATTTTATTTTTACTCAATGAATGAAGTGTCATTGATGGGTCCAAGACCCTTCACAGGAGCTAGCTCAAAAGCTGCCTGATATGGTGGCTTTTAAGCTAGCGGAATGGTTGGCGTTAGGAACGGCATCCAGCTGTAGAAACTTTGCCAGATCAGATTGGAGCCTAGTGCAGCTTTCTGGCATCCTAGCCCTCAGTCGGACCGTCCAACACATGCCAGCATGGAAAACGGACGTTAAACGACGATGATGATGATCATCATCATCATATATATACATACATACACACACACAGACTTATATATACTCTTGACAAATGCATAGTTTTCTGTCATTAATCTAACACCACTGTTGCTTGAAACACTTCCAGAAAATGTAGAATTTGGGTAAGAGCATATATATTATTGTTGTCATTTTAATGTCCATTTTGCATGGATTGGACAGAATTTATTGATTTTCTTTGGCCAGGTACTCTTCCTGTTGCCAACCCTTACCTACTTTCAAGCAAGGTAATATTTTCCCACATTCAGGCATGCTTTTCATGGAATGTTGGAAATGAAGGACATCACTTGCAAGATGGTGACACTTGCTTTCAACTAAGTGGTGTCAAGACAAGGAGACAATAACAAATATACACATATATGTACAGGGTGCATAAGATATTTGAGGACAGATTTATGTTTATAAAAAAAAACCCAGATATATAATAACAGATAATAACTTTATTTATCAAAAAATGTTATGATGATAAAAATAAACCTTCTTTTCTACAATGTTATTCAATAAAGCCACCTTCACCTTCAACAACTGCTTCTATATGAGATCTAAATCATATACATGCTTGAATCAAGTGGTCCTGGTTCATTTTGGACATTACTCTGACTATGGCAGCTTTCAAAGAATCTTTGGTGTTATGGGTGTGTTCAATAACCTCTCTCTCAATAACACTCCACATGTAATAGTCCAATGGATTGAAATCTGGGGAATTAGGAAGCCAAATGTTAGGGGGTTATGTGATCATGAAAATTTTCAGCCATCCATTCCAGTGTTACTAGAGCCATGTGTGATAGTGCAGAGTATTACTGAAACACATATGGCCTTCCATTGCATCATTATATCATTCTATCTTGGTCAGTGAGATGAATACATTTTGACCTAGTTAAGGTTTCTTCTACTGCTAAGTAGAAGTTTAAATGACACCAGAACTATAGCTATATCGTATTTCTTTATGTGTGTGTGTGTGTGTATTCAAAATATGTGAAGGAAGCAGTTCTAAGATAAAATTTTTATCTATGTAACATACTTAATGTATATTTATTATTGAAAACCCAGAGGCTGCAATTAGTTTTGGAGGGAAAATTCCCATTATAGACTTATTGTTTTAAAAAACACAATATACTTCAGAGCTTGGTGAAATGAAATTGCCCTGGAAGTGAATACAAGAGCAACAAATGCACATTTCGCACTGTTTATAGCTTTTATGTTATATAGATGAAGATTTCATCCTAAAGTTGCTCCTTTTGCTATATATGCAGCTTATATGTTACAGTATGCATTGGGTGCATTTTATTGTGCCACTGGTACTTCAGAGATTGACAGTGTTAGGACTAGAACCTCCTCTACTTTATATCAGTTTTTTTTAAAGAGTTCTTGCTCTTTAGCTGAATTGCCATTGTTGTTGCTTGTAGGTTCCTCAATTACCTATGTAATTTAGTCTGTTCTTTTCCAGTACTACTTAGTTTGTTTGCATAAGTGGAGGTACATGACTTAGTGGTTAGGGTGTTGGACTCATGATTGTAAGACTGTGGGTTTGATTTCTGAACTGGACAACAGGTGTTCTTGAGAAACCCATTTCATTTCACATTGTTCCAGTTCACTCAGCTGACAAAAATGAGTAATCCTGCGACAGACTGGTGTCCCATTGATGGGATTATATATTATGTCACAGAAACTGGGAAACCAGCCCTCTGAGTCTATGTCTCTGGAAGACTCTTTAACCTATCATGTTTACATTAGTTTACAGTATATGGCCATTGCCAGAGCAGCTATCTGGCCTCCGTGCTGGTGGCATGTAAAAGACACCATTCGAGCGTGATCGTTACCAGCATCGCCTTACTGGCACCTGTGCTGGTGGCATGTGTAAAAGATTCAAGTGAGGTCATTGCCAGTACCTCCTGACTGGCCCCATGCCGGTAGCACGTAAAAGCACCCACTACACTCTCGGAGTGGTTGGTGTTAGGAAGGGGATCCAGCTGTAGAAACTCTGCCAGATCAAGATTGAAGCCTGGTGCAGCCATCTGGTTCGCCAGCCCTCAGTCAGTCGTCCAACCCATGCTAGCATGGAAAGCGGACGTTAAACGATGATGATGATGTCGACTTCACTTTATAAGAATGAGAAACTTTGTCTCTATAATGTTGAGATGGGGTGAGATAAGAAGAGACTAACAGTGGTAGTCTAAAGCTACTTGAAATAAAGGTTACCTGTTTCCTTATCTTTCTCTTTAAATGTAAGGAAGAACCCATGATGGTAGCCTATTGTAGATGGAATATAAACAGGGATGGAGCCCCCCCACACATACACACACAAGAAAAGAAGTGCATCCTTCTAAATAATGTTATGCCCTTTTCTCCTGGAATTGTATTCTCTTCTGACTTTGTGCGCTCTCTTCGAAAAATTCCTGGGACCATGTCTGATAAATGTTTGTCATGTAGGTAGAGGAAGAGGTTAACTGTAGTGTCTGGGAATATCATCTCCATTATGTTACATAGAAAGGAGTACTTTTAGCTAGCAAGTGGATTTAATGTGATAAGATAATGGTGACTGAGTCTATATTTTTAAAATCATTGGTGGTGTTAACTTAAGACAGTTCTGCAGACATTTTTTCCCACCTGTACCACGTTAGACATTAACTGACAAGCATAACATTTTCATGAATTTAGGTTCCTGATATTGATCATTTGCAAAATTATGTATATGAACTATAAACATTATCTTCAAATTTCCATAAAATCTGCATCCAGTACTCTCACATATCAATTACGATAGTCACAGTGGTTCTTTGAATTATTTGCAGGCCACATTATATACACATCTATTAGCTTGCAAGGAAATCACTTCATAAGTTCTATTTATAAAGTCTATAAATATGTATAAAAATATGTGTTTATAATGATTCTTATGTTTTATTAATTACCTCAGGTTTCCATTCAAGTTGGATATTTTTCATTTTGTAATATTTTCCCATTTTATTTTATTTTAATTTTTTTTTATTTTCCAGAATTTTAGGCCCAATCTGTGTATTAACTTGTTTGGAACTTAAAGTGGTAAGTTTTGCTATTAAATTGGAGCATTTTAAATTTATATATCCATTGTTATTTTTAAAGCTGCATTTTCAGTGCTTGCGTGGGTAGGACATATCCTTTCCAACAACATCTCATCAATTGTTAGATTTTATCTAAAGACGTTGTTTAATGTCTCTTTAAACAGAATGTAACCATTTTTTTTTTTACTTTCGTTTGTATGTTTACTAAAAAGGTACGCCTTACTTTTCAAATATAATGTGTGTGTATATACATACATACACTACACACAAAATTTCCAATTATGAAACTGCACTATAAATAGAGAACAACTTCAACTACTACTCTTAGAAAGTCAAATATATTTTTTGTCTTTTTTGAGAGAGTATTTGAATGTTTACTGAAATTTCAAAAGACTATTTATTATCTCAGGTTTGATGGCTGTTAGATAGGCTACTTTCACCTCATTGATGACCTTTCAGCAAAACCTGCTAGCTATTGGCAACTTTTAGTTTGGATACAGATAACAAAATTAAGTGTACCTTTCGTAAACACTGTTTTGTATAGCTTCATTAGATTTTGAACTAGCAACCTAAATTATAAAATCCAGTATCTTACCCTATTGGCTATTTGGCCTCCATTAAATTGCTAATAATAATCAGAGGAAAATATCTAAACCTAAATCAATGACTAACTCGACATTTTCTGTCTGTTTAGGAAATTCCTCGTACTAAAGTACCAATCCATAATTTAGCCATGAAGGACACCATCATAAGCTGTACGAATATTGATAAGGTATTGCGGGTAAGTTATGATTCAACATTTTTGATGACAGTCCACCTTGAATTATACTGTGTAAAACCACTTATTTTAAACTAAACTGTTTCATCATAATTAACTTTTATCTTTTACTTGTTTCAGTCATTGGACTGCGGCCATGCTGAGGCACTACTTTGAAGGATTTAGTCCAACAAATTGACTGCAGTACTTATGTTTAAGTTTGTTATGCGTTCTATTATTTTCTGTTGCCAAACCATTAAGGTATGGGAACATGTGTTAATCTTTTGTGAATTATGCATTAACTGCTAGGATTTTTATGTTGCTAGACATTCATCATCATCATTGTTTAAAGTGTCCGCTTTCCATGCTGGCATGAGTTGGATGGTTCAGCAAGAGCCTGCTAGGTAGACGACTACCCCAGGCTGCTGTGTCTTTTTTGAAATAGATTTTATGGTTGGATGCCTTTCTTATCTCTAACCACTCTGTAGAGTGAACCGAGTGCATTTTACATGGTACCAGCACAAGTGAGGTCAGATTTGGCATGGTTTTTACTGCTGGATGCCCTTCCAAATGCCAGCCACCTCACAGTGTGGACTGGATGCTTGTTATGTGCCACAAGCATGTGCTGGATCACCAAGTAACTTGCAAGACAAGGAATTTTGAGAAGGGAGGGACATTGAAGGAGGTGATTTTGTATCAGATAATGAAAGGTTAGAGTGTAACAGAGGGGCAGAAACAGATGTCTTGCTGTAGAGGAGGTACATGGTTACCTAACCAGAGAGAGAGAGAGAAAGAGGTGGGAGAAAGGTAACAAGAAAGAGGACAGATACAGGTGTGCTGACATGAAGGAGATACTTGGTTACCTAGCCAGAGAGGGAGAGGAAGAGAGAAAAAGGAAAAGAAGAGAGAGAAAGAGGTGGGAGAGCGGTAACAAGAAAGAGGGCAGATACAGGTGTGCTGACATGAAGGAGATACTTGGTTACCTAGCCAGAGAGGGAGCAAGAGGAGAGAGAGAGAGAGTGATCAAGATGAGAACAGAAACAGGTGTGCTACTGTAGAGGAGATACATGGCAACCCAACCAGAGGAAAGAGAGTGGAAGACAGTAAACGTAGAAGAGAGAGCAAGACAGAGATGGTGGTGAAGTGCCAGGGTATACTCACAAGGAATAGGGATCTTGACAAAACTCAACTTATATATTGTTTCCTGAGTGATCTTGTTTCCTACAGGATATCTACCATTCCAGTTTCTCAAACTTGCAACTATAAATTGTTTCTGTGATTTAGTCTTGATGAAGGTGGCAAGGAAGCAGAATCATTACTGTACTGGACAAAATGCTTAGTGGGATTTCTTCCAGCTTTGCATTCTGAGTTCTGTTCCACTGAGGTTAACTTTGCCCTTCAACCTTTTGGGATTGATAAGTACCAGTTAAGCACTAGAGTTGATGTAATTTCAGGGCATGTGCCTACTGTAAAAAGCATTATTTGGTTTTGACTTAATTCATTCACAATTTGATCCATAGAGCTATTTCTTGTTATAACCATCAAACTCAGGTAAACCACTTAATTATATTGCTGCACTGTAGTGAAGTGTCTGATGAAGTATTTTGTGGGGATATAATAATACACTTAAGAATAGAAGATCAATATATGGTTGTTAAATTGAAAAGAAATTACAGGTGATCTATCGGGTAATTGTTTATTGCATTTGATTCCCTTCAGGCGACCTGTTGCTATTTTCTGTCTAAAATTGGTGCTTATGGTGTCTAATATAAACGTTTTGCACATTCCAAACTTGGTAATAAAAAAAAAAGGTTTAAATTTATTAAACTCCTCCAAACTCTTGATTGTTTTCAAAATTAATTAAAAATATGGTCAGTAACAAAGTTATATTCTTGTTTTTGTTTCACTGAAAGTCTTTGTGCGATAGCTTGAATTGAGCTCAACTGCCTTCATCTAGGCCCAGGAGAAGATTTAGGAGCAGCTCTGCTAACCACAGAAATCACTTGTTAAATACAGCAGAGAAACAGATTTCCCTGTAGTGTATATATCATTAGAATAAACTATTGAGAGTAAAATGTATTTGTCTTTGTTAATTTTTCAACCGTTTGGCAGATTCTCTGGCATCTTAGCAAACTTGTATTCATCATTCTCATTTAAGTCCATTCTCCATGCTGGCATGTGTTAGATGATTTGGCTGGGACTGGTATGTTGGAGAGCTGCATCAGGCTCCAATCATCTGTTTTGACTTGGTTTCTACAGCTAGATGCCCTTACTAAATCCACCCACTTTAGAGTGTATTGGGTGTTTTTAATGTTTCACTGGCATGGGTTCCTTTTATGTGTTATTGGCAATGACAACAATTCACTTAGCTTGATGTGTCTTCTCAAGCACAGCAAATTGCTAGAAATCTCAGTCACTTGTCGTTGCATCCTTGATGCTCAACAACTGAATGTTATATTTCACCACCTCGTCCCAAGTCTTCCTGGTGTACCCCTCCCACAGGTTCCCTCCACAATTAGAGATCAGCTATTGTTGTTGTGTATTGTTGACATATCATTATCATAGACATGTCAGCATGTCATTAGTGTAATGTTGACATGTTGTAGTGTATTGTTGACGTCATTATTGTGGTGTATGTCAACATGACATTGTGATGTTGACATGTTCTTATTGTTGTGTATGCCAGCATTTCATTACAGTAGTGTTGAGATTTCATTATTGTAGTGTATTGTTAACATATTAATGGTGTGTATGTTAACTAGTCATTATTGTAATGTTGACATGCCATTGTTAAAGTGTTCATTTTAACACTAGTGTAATATGCCAACACTAACATAATGTTAAGTTGTCACCACATCCCTGTCATTCCACATGCAGTTTATTTTCTACATGTTTCTGACATATGACATACGTCCAATATCCATATCACATGTTTTCACTCTCACTCAATACTTTGAATCTGTCATAACACATGATTTTTTTTTTTTTTTTTTAAATTGTCTATACAGGAATCTTTACACATGAAAGTTTTGATGATGGGTGGTGAAATCCAACGCAACTTTACTGAAAATGTGACACATCTTGTGGCTGGAATGGTTGGTAGCAGTAAATACCAGGTAGATCGCTTTCCTGTTCTCATTTCCCAGCTCTTAATATAGATTATATAAAAAGCATGTGTGTGTGTGCATGCATGCATGTGTCTGTGTAAATGTGTACTTTTTTGCCTTTTTGCTTGAAAGCATTGAGCTAAAACAGTGATGTTTGTTGACATTCTCTGGCAACTCTGTTCTTTCAAAGATTAGTGGGAAGAAAATATCCTTTATTTGAAAGCCAGGTTAAGGTTACCAACAAGAAGGACATTTGATTATAAAACAGTGCCTCGATAAGATGCATTCATCTAATCTTTGTCAGGAAACTAACTTAAAACAATTAAGTGAACTATGGACCATCTTCTCAGATGAAGAAGACAGAACACCAAAAGATATGCAATATTAACAGGTGCCAATGTAAACTCAAGTATTCATTTTTTTTCTCTCGTTGTGTCGGTAATTTACACAGGTTTATTTAGACACAGTTAACCCTAATTGAATTGGGTTGTAATGGGATGTAAAGAGATCATATGATATTGTTTAATATATAACAGAGTGTATATCTTTATTATAGGTGGCAAGTAACCTGAAAAAATACATTATGTTACCTGATTGGGTTAATTCTGTCTGGGAAGCATCACAAGAAGGGTATGTATGTTTTTCCTCATCACTATTATCACTCATCATCATCATCGCTACCATTATTGTCACCACCATCTTCTGTCACCGTTTTCATGAATCAAGAGATGCTCTAAGCAGTAACTCAAACTGCGACAAACAGCAACCAATCTTCCTCTTATAGGATCTCTTAGTATGTTAAAAAAAATTACATGGTCCGTATAATCTTAGATATCTAACAAGGCAAGAAACATGATGGTCACAGAACACTTTTGATCATTGACCTACTCACTTATTGGCTGGCCTGGACTAAACAGTTAGCACTCAGTTGTTGTCGTCATCTAATTGTAATATACTCAGCTGATAACAGGTTAAATATATATTTCTTGTCTTAGTGGCTTGTTTCAACATTATACAAAGCACAAATATTTTATGAAATCTATAATTTAATTTTCACTTTAGAATATTTTTTAAATATGCCAAAAAAATTTTTGTAATGTTATTCACTTGAAAATAACTTAAAAAGACATTGAAATATTGTCTGTTTAACCCTTTAGTGTTCCAATTATTCTATCAAACATGCTTATTGATTCACATTGATTTGAATTAATCATGCATTATCTCATATCTTCAAGATCTTGATGGTGTAATTACTTAATGTAGAATAACATTGTAGGGTAGGTGTGAGAGCCTGGATCCAGTCGGTTTGAACATAAAACAGATTAAATATTTTGGCCAGATATGACCGGTTTAAATACTAAAGGGTTAAAGAAAGCTAAAATATAAATACTTACTGTACAAACAACTTAAATTTTTGAAATCACATTCACTTATTATTTCTAAATGATTAAAATACTGTATTTAACATTTACTGTAAAAAAAAAATTGTATTTTTTCATTGTCAACTCACTGTGTCTTATGGAAAGATAAGAGTTTCTTCCCTTTCAGGATGAAGTTTATTTTCGGAACATTTTCCCATTATGCATTGTTTTGGGTATTTATACCCTGAAAAGCTCTAATATCTCAAAAACCACTTAACTGATTTACGTGAAACTTGTTTCATTTTGTTTGTATTAACATTTCAGGTTAGCTTTATACATAGTATTTTCCCATTATGCACCAGTTTGGCTGAGTAACATTGCAAGCAAGCAAGATTCAATCTGACTTTTAATAGTATATATATAATTATTTCTTCCCTGTCTGTTTACTGTTCTTGCAGCTCTGTTCACTGCAATGATGAGAAGTTTCAAAAATACACTTGCCCCATGTTTAAAGGGTTAATTATAACAGTCTCTGGCTTAGAATCGGCAGAGAGGAAAAAAGTGAAGCAACTGGTTGAAATGGAAGGTAAGTTCATAGAATATCTGTAGGCATTTTCTTTGAAAGACAAAGTGAAATGCTTGAATGGTTTCAGTGACAGACTACTAGCTCATGGCTTAAAATTTCAAATACTGTTTATATATATTTATATAACTATATTATAATATATTTTGTTTTATTTTATGTGTATATGAATGAATGAATGAATGAGAGCATTGTAGTATAGAAAAGGGAAATACAGAAAGCTCCTAACAATGCAGAAAGTTTTACAAAAAACCTTCATATTTCAGGCACAAAGGTCCATCCTCAGGAGAAAGCTGACCAATAAATGTTTAGTTGCTCTGAAATATAAAGGATTTTGTGAAACTTTCTATATTTTCCTATTTTTTTTCTGCTTTATATATATATATGTTTGTATAAAATTGTTTTTGTAATTCACTTCGTCTATAAGTGTATTTGTTTACTTTAAAATTTTTGTAGGTGGTGTTTATTCAGGAGAAATGAAAGTTGATGAATGTACTCATTTAATTGTAAATGAACCAAAAGGTAAGACAAGCTTATTAGTTTTGCCCTCATTTAACATTAATATTACTTCATGGACTCTATTCAATCATGCGCTTTACCTACTCTGTTATGTTACCTCAGTTCTGTTCTGCCCCATCATCTGCTCCACCTAGTCCTGTATTCAACTCAAGTCAATGTCTTCAGAGACGGAAACTGGAATTGGGTCTGAATGCTTGCAAGAGAGTGAATTCTGCCATCACACTCCAAGGACTTGGTGGTGGGATTAAACCCGATGTTAAGTTAAGCCTACCACCCAAATTAAAGGTACCTAGGACCAGATGCTGATCCTCATTTGTTATTTTTCATCTCTTGCTCCGATTGAGTAGACCTTTGATCAAAGCAATCCAATCATGAACATCTCATCACTTTTTCAGGCATTGTGTAGCCCAGATTAAATCAAACTCTGTGACCTTTTTAAGATGATGATAGTTGTGATTTGAGAGAGATTTGGCAGCTAGCTATGTCTACCAGGTTAAGAAATCATGTAGAGGCACCCTTGTTGACTTGAGGTAATATTGCTGAATCAAATGGTCCATTAGGTCAAACACTTTAAAGTAAAAGTTCCCAAGAGCAAAGCGACGTTGTTAAGGCCTGGTGGCTTGTTACAGCTAAACGGTGGCTCTCTAATAAAATCATTCCCTGTTATATGTATGCTATTATTACTTGTATGTGACTCCATATTTCTTTGTGGTGAATGTTTCCGAATTATTGATTTATACCATTCTTTATTTCAGGCCAGAAATATGAATTTGCCAAGCAGTGGAAGATCCAGATTGTAAAACCTCAGTGGTTGTATGAATCAATTGAAACTGGTTATTGTCTTGACGAAACAAAATACCAATTAAATACTGAAGGTGGCCACAATGAAATGATGACCTCCACACCAACTAAAAATACCTCAGCTGGTCAGTCTGAATCTCTATATACACAAGAAACTACCTTCTTGTTCTAGAATTTCATATTTAATTCTGTAAATACACAGTGTCAACCAAGATAGTCAATATTCTATAGTTGCATGTCTCTTCATCCTTCTGTGATTGATTGACATTGCCTTGTGTACTCCTGGCATCAATAGAATAATGCTAGTAGGACATGTAAATATAAAATATTTGTAGGATATTTAAATACTAGCAAGATCATTTGCTAATCTTGAGGACACCTGTGCATGGTTTTGTTTAGCTTAGAGAAGCTGTTGCACATCAGTTTTTTTAATGATTTTGACAGTAAAAAACCTTGGTTCAAGTCAACTGGCTGTAGCAGATTATAATCTCATCAGCCATCAAAAGTATGTAGCTCACTTTTACTTGTTCTGCCAGACTTTGGGCTTTTCCATAATCCTGGCCATGGGAAGAGTTGATAACTCTTGCTTGACATGCTGACTTATGTAGAACTAAGGCCTGACTTAATGTCCCTTTTTTGCAAGTTAAGGAGTGTACCCAAAAGCAATATACTTTAATATTTATTTATTTAAATAGCCATAGGTTAATGAACCAAGAGTTAGTTTAATTGATTCTAATTTTGTTCTGTGTCGATGTAAAAATAATACTGAAAAAATTCAAAATTATTACCTCTCAGTCTGGTAATGTTGATTATTTGATAGTATTTAAACCAGCCATATCCAACCAAAATATTCTGCCTGCTTTATGTTCAAACTAGACAGATCTAGCCTCTCACTTCTTTACAATAACATTCTAAAAATAAATGGTCACATCATCAAAATCTTGAAGTTACATGACAAATCATGATTAATACAAAACATTGTGAATAAATTAGCTGTACATTTGACAGAATAATCTGAATGCTAAAGGGTTAAAGACATACAGCTATTGTGAAGGGTTAACCAAGGATACTTAAGATATTGAGTCAACAAAGAAACCTGTTTTTACATGCAGTGGTTGTGGAGAATTAGACTTAGGATAATTACATCTGTCATCATTTAATAGAAAATATGAAATCAGATAATTGTATGATTGAATAATTAAGTAGCTAAATATAAGAAATTATTGCTGTTGTCATCATCGCTACCACCATCATGATATCGTCACCACCACCATCTTCGTAATTATTTGGGAATGGTGTGGTGGACTAAATATGCTGCAGTTTTTAGTTATGTCTCTTTACCTCCTAAGTTCAAACCCTGTGTGGGTAGTGTTTGATTTTCCTCATTCCAGGATCAGTGAAGTGAAATACCAGTCATGTTGGACATCAATGTAATCAACTCTACCTCCCTCTGAAAGGGTTTGGTTTTTATGTCTGTCATAAAAAAATTTCATTATCATTGTTTTTGTTGTGATCATTTGGCACAATTATGGAGTATTTTTGTGTTGATGGCTATTCCCTCTAGCATAGTCACTGCCAGATGGCAGGAACCAGTGAAAAAGAATAGTATGCTTTTGGTTACTGTTCAATTCTTGTAATTTTATTCCTTTAAATTAAACACTGTTTATTTCGGTTTTGTTCCAGTTAACCTGAGTTCAATTGCCAATATTTCTGCAATTAATCGTCTTAGCGACACTATGCTCAGTGCTTGCAGTTCAAATATTTCCCGAGTAGACAAGTCTAAACCCACCTTTGATAATACATCAATGTCAACACCTATGTCATTCTTCGATGGTTGTAAGGTAAATATAACAAAACTGTTACATTTTTCTTTATAATTATTTCTATATGTATCAGTTGGTATTTGATAAAACTATTTGTCAGGTTATCAGGCTATATTATTTATATGACAAATTGTTTGAGTTGGAGAGTGAATGAGAAAGTGTCTGTCAAATTGGCAGTCAATGAATTTGTGTGTCAAATTGTGTGTCTATGAAATTGTCTATGAACTGATTGTTATGTTGTTAGTCAAATTAAATGACTTATTTAGCTTAGAAGACTAACTTATGATGTGTGTCAAATTATTTAGCTGTTTGCAGCATGGCAAAATTGGTTGACTGCCATATTTGTGTGTCAAATGTCAAATTAGGCTGTCATATTGCCTGTTAAATTAGTTTGGTTGTGTTGTGTATCAGATTGGTTTGGCTGTTGGGTTGTGTGTTGTATTGGATTGACTGTCATATGTGCTAAATTGGATTAACTGTTGTGCTCTCATGTTTTGCATCAAATTAAATTGTTGTTTGTATGTCAAGTTGGTTTCTATTTTGTATTGTCAAAATTGTTTGGATGTCATATCTCAAAGTAGGTTATCTGTTTGTCAAATTGGACTGTTATCCTGTATTCCAGATTAATTTGGTTATAATGTATATCTTTGTTTAAAGTATAATGTCAACATACATAAAAAAATGAAGCACAATTTTACTGAGAGTGACTGGACAATAGCAGTAATTAGCCTTATGTGAATTGGATAGATGACTCTCCTGGTCTTGACGAGAATGGTTGATGAATGATGAGATTAAAATATTGTGCAGCAACTTGTAGGATATATAACAATGGATTGTTAAGCTGGCTGCAGATTATGAAAGGAAATTTAAGATACCGTTATTGTGAAATGAAGCTTTGGGGCTAATAACCAGATGGTTACAAGTTCAAGCTTAACTGTAGCAACCATTCTGTTGCTCCACTTTGAATGATATAAAATGATAAGTTAAACTCTGTGCTTCACAGGGAGATTAATGGTAGAAAATTTTTTCAACTGCTACAATATATAAACCATCACACTTATGCAAGCATGGCAAATAATTGTAAGATATATGTTAAAATATGTGTGTTAATGGATGTAAAAAAAAAGTTACTAACATAGTACATTTATTATATTGTATTAACCAGATTTATCTCAGTGGATTTCGTGGGCCAGACCAAGAACGGTTACTCAGGATCATCAATGTTGGTGGAGGTACTAGGTAGGTCTCACAGGTTTTTCGTTTTCCTCAGAAATTGCACTTTCAGGAGAAAAAGTTTGCATGGGGTATATATAGGCATAGGAGTGGCTGTGTGGTAAGTAACTTGCTTACGAACCACATGGTTTCGGGTTCAGTCCCACTGCGTGGCACCTTGGGCAAGTGTCTTCTACTATAGCCTCGGGCCGACCAAGGCCTTGTGAGTGGTTTTGGTAGACGGAAACTGAAAGAAGCCCATCGTATATATGTATATATATATATGTATGTGTCTATAAGTTTGTCTGTCTGTGTTTGTCCCCCCCAACATCGCTTGACAACCAATGCTGGTGTGTTTATGTCCCCGTAACTTAGCGGTTCAGCAAAAAAGACCAATAGAATAAGTACTAAGGCTTACAAAAAATAAGTCCTGGGGTCGATTTGCTTGACTAAAAGGCGGTGCTCCAGCATGGCCACAGTCAAATGACTGAAACTAGTAAAAGAGTATGGGGTGTGGGGATTAGTTTAAAAGCTAGTTGTCTATTTGAAATTGCCTGTTAACAAGTTGTTTCTGTCAAGTGGTATTTATTTACACCTTAGTGGATTGGTCCGCTTTAGGTATAACTCTATTCACTGTTGGTAACATGCTATGATCTACTGATCTTCAACATTGTTTTCTTATACTCTGACGACCACCTCCCTCCATTTCCCATCTCTCAGTATATCAGTTACATTATATTGAAACCAAAGACTAATTGTTACGATTATTTTTCTAATTTCAGATTTAATTCCTTAAACGAACATGTTACACATGTTGTGATGGGCGAAAAAGTGCCAGCAGATATGGATTATCTAGAGAAAGCTATTCATAGGTATGTCACTTAGTTTCTCAATTAAGTGAGGTAAAATTTCCAATTTATATCTTCTTTTGTAAAACGAAGGGATCCTTTTGGTATTGGTAAACTCAGTTCCAGTCATGTATGGGGTGGGGTGAATTTAACTGACTGCATTCATCTGGCATATTTATGTCCTTGTGCGAAAGTTAGAAATCTATATTATTAGTATTTAGTTACAACTTATAACAGTTTAAGTTAAAATCCCTTCATTCTTCTGGAGGGGTCAGTAAAATAAAGTCCCATTCAAGTACTAAGTGTAATATCTTTTTACAAGTTTCTATCCTTGTTTAAAATGATCATTAAAAGAGATGACTTGACAGAATCATTGGTGGCCTAAGATGTTTTGTGGTAATTGTTTTAACTCTTTATGTTTTGAGTTCAAAGCCTGATTTACCTGTCATCCTTTCAGAGTCAATAAAATAAGTAATTGTCAAGTACTGGGTCAATGTAGTCAACTTCCCTTTGCCCTCAAGAACTGTTGGTTAAATTTGAAACTATTATTATTATTGTCACTGTTAATATTACGGCAGTAACCTGGCAGACTTTGCTTAGTAGTTGTAAATGAGTTGTCGCCATCATGAAGCTGTGTTTTGTTTCTAGTCTTCTGTGAAAATATCTGGTTATTGGGAAATGTTGTGTTATTTGGGAACAAGTGAGTGTTGGTGACAAGAAGGAAAAGTGGATACTAAAACAGTGATCTTATATTTTGAGTTCAAATTTCACTGGATTTGACTTTGCTCTTCATCCATATGGTTTCCAGTAAAATAAAATAACAATTACATACTGGGAGCAGTTCTAGTGACTAAACCCTTATTTTTTGCAAATTTGTTTAACTTTGTAGGAGTGGCTGTGTGGTAAGTAGCTTGCTTACCAACCACATGATTCTGGGTTCAGTCCCACTGCATGGCACTTTGGGCAAGTGTCTTCTACAATAGCCTTGGGCCAACCAAAGCCTTGTGAGTGGATTTGGTAGATGGAAACTGAAAGAAGCCTATCGTATATATGTATGTATATGTGTGTGTGTCTGTGTTTGTCCCCACCAACATCGCTTGACAACCGATGCTGGTGTGTTTATGTCTCCGTAACTTAGCGGTTTGGCAAAAGCAACAGATAGAATAAGTGCTAGGTTTACAAAGAATGTCCTGGGGTCGGTTTGCTTGACTAAAGGTGGTGCTCCAGCACGGCCACAGTCAAATGACTGAAACAAGTAAAAGAGTAAAAAGAGAGTTGTATCAATGTAACGAATTATTGTTGTTATTGTTTGCATTCTTCAAATATGTATAAGAACTTTTCTGATGCATTTTCAGGCCACATATACTAAATGCCTCATGGCTTTTAGATTGTGTGAAAGAGAGCAAGTATGTCCCAGAGAAACCCTATTACATCCAGAAGCTTCCCTTTGTAAAGGAATCGCACATGGAACCACCAAAGTGAGTTTTACAACAAAATTCTTACATGCAATTTATCATTTTACTTATTTATTTACTGATCTCCATTCATTGCATCCTCCTCAATCCCCATCTCAAATCATCTGTCACACCCTTTCACACTTGTGACCTTACCTACCAACACACTGTATCTGATCCTCTATCTCTATTCTCTCTCTTATATTCACCTTGTACCTTTAGAATATATCGTCACCATCTCTTCCTTACTTTTTCAGCTGGAGAAGGCATGTATCTCCTTTTCAGCAAGACACTTGTTCTTGTTCCCCTATCATATTTTCACTTCCCTTAATACTACACCCACCCTCACTCAGTTCAGACATCTTGTCTTGTGAGTGATTTGGTAGCCTTATTAGTGGTGGTATAATGAGAAGGTGTCTGACCATAAAAAGCATGCCAAAGCAGACATTAGAACTCAACACTGTTCTAAATGCCACTAAACATTTTGTCAAGCATGCTAATGAATCTGCCAGTTTGCCATCTTAATAATAATCTCCACCTACAACATTCCTCTTCATTTCCATCTCTATCCATCTGCAACTCTCCTTTTACACTCATGTAAACTTTGCTATCCCACTCACCCTGTCCAATCCTCTATACCACTTCGCTTATATTCACTTCCCTATAACTTGAGGAAAAACCCTGATACATCTCTCTCTCTCTCTCTTTTCTTTATTTCCCAACTGGGCTTAGCAATGTATCTCCTCTATGGCAAGACACCTATTTTTTTTTCTTCTATCATGCTTTATCCTCTCATCACCTGATACAAAACCACCACCTTCAATACTACCCCACCTCTCAGTTGAAAAGTCTTGTCTTTCAAGTGACTTGGTGACTCCACTGGTGCCGGTGCCACATAAAATATACCTACTACACTCTGTAAAGTGACTTGTGTTAGGAAGTGCATCCAGCCATAGAAACTATATCAAAGCAGACAGTGGAGCTTGGTGCAGTCCTCTTGCTTGTCAGTTATTGTTGAGCTGTCCAACTCATGCCAGATGTTAAATGGTGATGATGATGATGGTGAATAATTTTTTTTTCAGAGCACCTGCCCCTATCACAAAACGAAAGCCAGTTGGTGATGTATCACAGCTAAACACAACAAAGATAACTGCTACCACGAGTGAATTTGGCGAAAATACTGATGAAGAATTGGCTTTGATGAGTCAGTATCTCCAAGGATCAGTAATGTCTAAGAGTGAAGGTAAAAACATAATGCCATGTTATTTTTTTTTTGTGGGTGAGATGAGTGTGAAATCGAGTATGTATATATATGTTTGTTAAAATATGTTCTACATCCATATTGTGAACAAACTAAAGGTAATCATCCACTTGTGTGGAATTAACTAAGTTGAATATTTATATATTTTAGCATTTTTATTTAGGTGCAGGTGTTGCTGTGTGGTAAGAAGTTTGCTTCCCAACCACATGGTTCCAGGTTCAGTCCCACTGCATGGCACTTTGGGCAAGTGTCTTCTGCTATAGCCTCAGGCTGACCAAACCTTTGTGAGTGGATTTGATATATGGAAACTGAAAGAAGCCCATCATATATATGTGTGTGTGTGTGTGTCTTGACAATTAGTGTTGGTTTGTTTACAACCCCATAACTTAGCAGTTTGGCAAAAATTCATTTGACTGAAAATTCTTCAAGGCATTGCCCCAGCCTGACTGCAGTCTAATGACTAAAGCAAGTAAAAGATAAAACACTATTGCTCAACTTTGACAACAACAGTCAATGTTTTCTTGTTTATTTATATCTTTTTTTTTTTCACATTTTTTACTTTATTGTAGCTCTACAAAGTACCTTCAGAAGTAACATTGCGCCCAGTATCAACAACATGTCAAATGGTACTTTAGAATCAGATCAGTCAGGTTAGTGTTGCTATTGCTTCACATAGTTTGCAACTGAAATACTTGATAATCTCTCTCTCTATATATATCTCTTATTATAAAAGGCAGATTTTATCTGCCTCCCTTTGGGAGTTATACAAATCTACAATATAGGATTTCTTCAATTACAATTTACCTAGCATTTTTGAGAGTACAATGCATCGCGTCATGCCAGGTCCAGTTTTTAAAATTTAAACTCCAATTAAGCAAAATTTACAGAAAACTCACATTCTGGTGTGTGTGTCAAATGCTTTTCTTAGTCTGGTTTACACCACACGCAAACGCACACACACAGTGTGCGACGAATAAAATGAAAGTAAATGTAATATTTGTTTCTGTCTATCACGCTGATAGATACATGAGTAAAATGTATGGGAAGTTAACAGATAACAGTGAGTGAAAATGTTCTTGGAAGAGAGTAAATTAGCGACAGAGTGATTTGAGCAAGACTAAACTGAAAGTATGAAACAGTGTTTATGTATAAACAGACGACACTTATATAAACCCTTTCGTTACCAAACCGCCCGAATTTACCTATTCATATTTAAATGAGAATATCAGAGTAAATCTCTTTAGTACATTCGTGAAAACACGTATTATACTTCGTAAACACTTCAAATACAGTTTTGTACAAAAATCGAAGTGTAATTTTAATTCCGTGAATTATGGGAGATTTTTTTCCGAAATTTGTTCCTATTGTGTTTTCAAAATTTGTAATTCTGACAAAAAATGGATACGAATTTCATTATATCAAGCAGCGAGTCAGAATTCGAAGGATTTTCTACTGAAGACCTTCATAAATCTAACTCTATGACTGAAAAAAAATAAGCATCTTTATATAAGAGTGAAGTTGTGTGTCTGTCCCCTTCGATTTAGATTCGTAACTACTCCCACATTTTGCCGTGCAGTTTAACCAAAAGCGGGTATCTTATAGTCGTGATTCATATCGAGCCCTTCTGGGTATTAGCATGAGTCTACGATTTAAAAAAAATTTACCATCATATTTTTCCATTTGAATGCATTTTTTTCGCTTTTATATAAGGGAAGTAACTCTCTAAAAATATCTACGATGTGTCAACGATTTAAAAAAAAAATTTACCTTAATTTTTTTTCAATTTTTAATGCATTTTTTTGCTATTTTTTGGCTATAACTCTCTAAAAATGCTTATATAGTTATTTCCCTTACAACCCGAGCAACGCCGGGCGATACTGCTAGTATATATAAACGGCAAAATGTCTGTGTGTGTGTCTTTTATACAAATCCACAATTTTTCAGTTAGAGGGCTCGCACTTTCTATGGTCATTCAAAACCATCCAAGGGTGGTCGTGCACATCTTTACATTTCCCCAGTCACCCTGCAAAGCCATTAAAAAATCAATAGAAGTGATTTTTTTGTGAATTTTCTCTCCAAAACCCAATCAAAATGCCTGAAACTTGATATGCCAATTGAATGCCAGCTAGCTGTATGTGATTGGTTGGAGATTTGGACAGTACTCGCGTGTATGTGTGCATGCATGCACTAGCACTATGACCCGGCGTTGCTGGGTCATAGTGCTAGTTTTTGTTTAGAATACAAAGATGCATATAAAATATGACTATGTATATGCACAGGCTATATGACAGTAAAAGTATGCATTAATGTGAGACATACAGTGGTGTGTGCGTGTATGCATGCACATACACATAAATACATGATCATCATTTAACGTTTGTTTTCCATGCTGGCATGGGTTGGATGGTTTGACAGGAGCTGACAAACCAGAAGATTGCATGTGGCTTCACTATCTGTTTTGGCATGGTTTTTATGGCTGGATGTCCTTCCTAATGCCAACCACCTTACAAAGTGAACAGAGTCCTTTTTGTGCATGTAGGTGTGACCAAAGTATGTATTATTTTTGTTAGAAATGCAATAATGTATATAACTTTCCCTCTCTCTCTCCGGTTGACCATGTACCTCCTCTATAGCAAGACACCTGTTTCTGTCTCTCTCTCACAAACTAACCTTTCTTCATCTGACACAAGATCACCTCCTCCAATACCCTCTCCCCTCTCAAAATTCCTTGTCTTGCAAGTTATTTGGTGATCTTGCTCATGCTGGCACCAAATAAGCATTCAGTCCACTCTGCAGAATGGTTGGTGTTAGGAAGGGCATCCAGCTGTAAAAGCCATATCAAAACACAGTAGCCTGGAGTAGTCTTCTACCTGGCCAGCTCCTGTCAAACTGTCCAACCTATGCCAGCATGGATGGCGGACATTGAACAATGATGATGATATAATGTTTGTACATGTATGTGTGTGGGCATATGTGACCACGAAAGTATGTATTTTTATTAGAATTATAGTGTTATAGTGATTAGTGTGTGTATGTATAGTACCAATACAATACATGATGTATATAACCCACAACAGCATGTATGTATAGCGTTTGTATGTGTGTAAGTGTTTATGTATGGTCAAGAAAATATATTATTTTTGTGTGAAATACTGGTTAGCAGTAACAACCTATGAGTCGTGTTATTTTTTTCCCTTCTCCCTTTCTCCAAGATCCTACAAAAGTTATGCATTACCCTTGTTCTTTTGACTATGTCAGTAAAAGAAAATTGAGCGTGTAATGTGTGAAGAATTATTTGCATTTCAGAAATGACTGATCCTGTGAATACTGGTGGTATTTTTTCTGGTAAAACATTTATTTGTTGTGGATTAGCGGAAGATACACCAGTTATTGAAAATGCTGTTATAGAAAATGGAGGTATGCCCTTGTGATTATTTCATAATTTATGCCTGAAACAAGGTTCTATTGCTGGTTACTTACTATTGGCATAAATTGTGTGTATTTATGTTTATTTTCCATGATAGTCTGAGTTGGACAAGTCTGTTGCAATGCAGTGTTACATCACATGTTGTAGTACCTTATTGTGTATGTTATATTGTTTTTGTTTTTGGTGGGGAAGAGAGCAAAGCTCTGTGTGTGTGATTCTGAATCCCGACACCACACATATAATTATTTGATGATGATTGCATTTATGTTTATATATGTGTATCTGTTTCATGAGTTGCAAAACAATGCCAGTCATAAAATCTGTAAAGATGACCGTGAGATCAGCAATCTAGCACCTTACCATCACTGAGCTTATATCATATCTACATATTTTAGTATATAAGGACACAGAATAAAACAACAAAAACTGTTTAAGATTTTATATTTCTGCTGGTGGTTTAGGTATTGCACTCAGGATCATGAGATTGTGATTTTGATTCTCAGATCAGGCAGTGCATTGTATTGCTCTGTGATTACTTTTTGACATCTAGCATGTGGCATGTTATGCAGCTGTACAAGTAATGTCAATTTAATGGCAACAGTGAGCTCATGTACAGCACAAATAGTTGATAATTATAAACAAATAATCTGTGCAACTTGTTTAGCAAGAAATTGGAATTGTCTTCATGAGACAACCGAGAATAAATTTGTCATATCCATGTCTTCTTTCTGAGTCAACACTTTAAAATAGACCAGTGTGTTCTAAATAATTGTTTTACTGATGTCACATGTGATCAGGTGTCATTCTTTAACTTCTAACCTTCACTTAACTCTCATTAAATCACAAATGCTATGTATTTTTATTCAATGTTATAATTTTAATTTTGTCTTTTTTTTTTTGTTTTGAAGGTATAATTTTGAAAAACATTCATCAGATCCCTGATTATGCACTTGTTCCACTGGGTGGCTGTACTATAAAATTCACTGCCAATGAAGTGGTCACTCATGTCTGGCTAGTCAGTATCATTTGTTATTACATCCCATAATCTCCTGAAATTGTTCTGAGTTTGTCTGAACTTGCAAAATTCTTTCACATGAGATATTAATATTCATAGGTTGTGATAGATTGGTGTAAAAAGTTGTGATGGATGGATCTGTGGTGAGAAGTTTGCTTCCTAACCACATGGTTTTGGATTCTGTCCCACAGTATGGGCAAGAGTCTTCTGTTATAGCTTCAGGTCAACCAAAATCTTATGAGTAGATTTGGTGGATAGAAACTGAAAGACATCCATTATACATGTGTATATTTTGCTTAAATTAGGAATCATTATCAATACACGTATGAAACTAGCCTCGTCTTTTCATTAACACTACATTTCAAACTGTTTAGTCTCTACTTGTCATTTTATTTTCTGCTTTACATCTTTTATTCCATGTTTCTGGCAGCTGTTCTTACAAATGGAACCCCTTTCTACAGTCTGTTTGATGTCCAGCCATTTAAACTGAGGCAGGAAGGGCTATATAGCTTGTTTAGGTGCAAAGCATAAACGCTAATAGTAGTAGTAAAGAAGGAAGGATATTTTGAACTCCAGACCATATCAGCCATAGTCCAGCACCCTTATTTCACAAGTATACCTCATATTGTCTTATTTACTTATATACATATGGTTTGATGGGGTTAGAAATCTCCATAATCTAATGGTTTGGGAATTCCATTTCAGATCCATCTCATAAATTATGTAAAGATTAGTAGTGGTTTAGATTATCTGAAAATATTATTGTGGTATCATTAGGGTTAGAAAGTAGTAGGCAATCCATCATAATTAGCTTAATAGAAACAAAGTTATATTTTGTACTAGTAGTATGCTTGAATAATTAACTTATTGTTTTGTTCTCTCTTTATAGGAATCTTGTTTAGAAAAACATCGTCTGGTTCCCATTAGTGACAGTGTTCTATTTCAACCAATTGAGATCAACCACCTTGCCAAACCCCTAACAAACTGCGTCATATCATTCAGGTAAGTGTCTTTTCTAAGAAAGACTAAAGCTTTCACAGAGCACAGGTGAGACCCATAGTGAAGTACTGGTCCTATGTCTGGGAGCATATGTTCACATGCACACACATACGTGGTGCTAAAACACCTAAAAGGTCCACGAGGCTCCGGCAGGGGGTAGTGGCGGCCCCTGTTGTACTCTTTCGCCACAGCTTTCTCTCACTCTCTCTTTTGTTTCTTGAGTAACGATGCAATGGACTGGTGTCCCGTCCAGCTGGGGGGAACATGTACGCCACAAAAACCGGGCCCATGAACCTGGATAGGCTTGAAAAGGGCGACGTTTAACGTTTTAAAGGCGGTGCCCCAGCATGGCCACAATGTGAGCTGAAACTAGATGAAATGAAATGAAATGATATGTAATTGAAACTTTCATTACTTTTTATACTTTTCCTAAGTGACGCTAACCTCACACTGTCTATGATACTTCAAGGAATGAATTAGCGTGTAAGAGAGAAAGAAACAGAAGCCTTAATGCTCTGTTGTTGCCTAACAAATAAGCTGACAGTGTATTGAACACTGATTGATCTTGCTGTTCAACAAAGGGAGTTATTTATTCTACATGGTTGCTTGATCTTCAGGAAATAACTGCCAAATCCCTCTCAAATCACACTATATATATATATATATATATATATATTTTACATGAACTATGAGGTGCTGAAAAGTTCTTGGTTTTGGATAAAAGAAAATACAGGAGGATTATTTAATTATGATTTTTTTTTTCAACATATTCCCTTCTCAGTTTCACACACTTATTGCGGCATCCTCCAGTTTTTCCTAAGTCCTCTAAAAGAACTCAGAAGGTTGGGCTTCCAACCAGGCCTTTTGCAATACCCTTAAAGCCAGGAACTTGTCGGGACCCCATTATCGGAGACCACCAGTCTGAAGGCAGTTATCTTTCTGATATATGTAATGGCTGTTAGTTTTAAGACCCTCACATTGTACCTAAATCAGTGTTACATTAACTTTGGAGATTCTGAAAGATGGAAGGTAAAAACACAATAACAACAAAGATTATTTTCTATTTCCACAATGTCTTTTATTATTATGTGATTATTGTAAAACATTTTATTTGCAGTGGCTTGAATTATATTGAAAAGAATTGCCTAATGTACCTTGGAAAACTTCTTGGAGCAAAGTAAGCAAGCATTTATAATTAAATTAATTCAGTGAATGTATACTCTTTTACTTGTTTCAGTCATTTGACTGTGGCCATGCTGGAGCACCGCCTTTTAATCGAGCAACTCGACCCCGGGACTTATTCTTTTGTAAGCCCAGTACTTATTCTATCAGTCTCTTTTGCCAAACCGCTAAGTAACGGGGACATAAATACACCAGCATCGGTTGTCAAGCAATGATAGGGGACAAACACACACATGCATATATATATATATATATATATATATATATATACACACATATATACATGATGATGATGATACGACGGGCTTCTTTCAGTTTCTGTCTCCCAAATCCACTCACAAGGCTTTGGTTGGCCCGAGGCTATAGTAGAAGATACTTGCCCAAGGTGCCACGCAGTGGGACTGAACCCGGAACCATGTGCTTGGTAGACAAGCTACTTACCACCTTGATTTTTTTTTTCTTGAAATTCATTTTTAATTATTTCCTAATATCAGCTTCTTTTCTTTCTTTTTTTATTGGTCATTAACCCATATACACCCCTAGTTGCATTTTCCCAATGCAAAACCTGCTCCTACTTGTTAGGACATGAACTCGCTGAGAAGCATCTGGCTGAGCATACAAAATATTCAGTAGGTAATCAACACCGGTAGCTAACAGTTGCATACTGGCCTTCTCATCCAGATTGTGAAAGCTCACCATGATGTTTACACTAAATACAGAGAAATTTTATGACTTCATTTTTTTTATGGGCATATAAGGGTTAAGAGAATCACTTGAAAGATCTTTAACTATTATCCTTTTACTAGTTTCAACCAGTTGGCTGTTTCCATACTGGAACAGCAATATTATGCTTTCTGTTAAAGGGTGCTACCTGGAGATTATATTCTCATCTTTCTCACAGAATAAAATTTATTCTGCTGTTTGAACTGTTCCTTTTACTATTTACAGACACAAAGTATTGCTAGGTCCCTCAAATTCTAGTGTTTCACTATGTATACGTGTGTGTGTGTGTGTTTCCATCATGATATGGCTGTAAACAAGGTGCGGATGTGGCTGTGTGATTCAGAAGTTTGATCACAGGTTCTGTCTCACTGCATGGCACCTTAGGTAAGTGTCTTCTACTATAGTCTTGATCCTGATCAGTCTTGTGTGTAGATTTGGTAGATGGAATCTGATAGAAGCCTGTTATGTATATATAGACATATAGATAGATTTATGAGTGTGTTTGTGTCTCCTTGTCTTGACATCATGTGATAGTTCTAAATAATTACCACTGTCATATAAGCAGTGTTAGTCATTTCCAGTATTCTGCAAAAACATGTCAGACCACGTGGAAAATATTACCTTGCCTTGGAAACAGAGTTGGTGACACAAAGGGCATCTGTCCATAGAAAATCAGCCTGAATAGACTGTTTAACCAATGCAAACTTGGCATGGGGACATTGAAAATGATGGTGGTGTATTTATGTGTGTGTACATATATACAGGGTCATCAAAAAAGGTTTCTGTGATTTCAGAATGAAATAACTAAGTCTGTATTAAAGGTATACTATTTATTTATACACCAAAACACACAGAAAATCTTAAATTTTTCTTACATTACTTAGTAGGTTTCGATATGAGCCTCTTTTGTTACATGGCAACCATCTAAGCGATAGTCAACCTCCCTCCAGGTGTGCTGAACGATATCAGGATTTACAGTCGCTATCGCTGTGTGGATTCTCTCTCTTAAATGTTGCAGATCCTGGATTTTTTCTGCATAGACAATCTGCTTAAGATAATCCCAAAAGAAAAAGGCCATAAGAGTTAGATCAGGACCACTAGGTGGCCACAAAACAGGACCATTCCTTCCAATACAATGGCCAGGTAATCTGTTGTTGAGAGCTTGTCGCACATTATGGCTGTAGTGAGCCGGCACTCTGTCCTGCTGGAGAATTACACTTATTCCCTTTTCTCTTTCAATGTCTGCAATTTGAGAGAATACATAAATTTCTAGCATGTCCAAGTAACTAGTGCCCATAATTATGTTTTCTGCAATCATGAAAGGGCTGACAACACGATTGACCAGGAGTCCACACCACACATTAACCTTGGTCAAATTACGGACATACTGGAAAACTTCATTGAGTTGCTGAGCTCCATCATCATCATCATCATTGTTCGACCGTGGTCGGGACAATGGAATTTACTATGCTACGCCAGACTTCACGGTCCATCATAGCATTATGGAGGTCCTGTTGCTGGATGCCTGTATCCCTGTATCCCTACATCAGGGTAGGAGAGTGTGCACCCACTGGTATCGCGAGTAGATGAGCTCCCCATATCCAGCTGTATGTCGGTTAACGCAACCATTTATGTGGAATGTTGCTTCATCACTAAATAAAATACTGTCATCAATTTCTCTCAGCATCGTTACAGCAAATTCAACGCATTTAGGATTATCTGTCTCCTTAATTTTATGTCTCATTTGAATTTTGTAAGCATGCAGTCTTAGGCATTTTTATTTTTGGCATACGAAGTTCCAAACTGCGTTGAGTGGTGGACTTCTTAGGACTATGCAAACCTTACAGTCTCAATCTTGTCCATAAGAATGCCGAAAATGACATTGCACTAAAACAACTGGCTTAAACTAAGTGTGCCACAGTACACACCACACTTTCTGCTGTACAATCACCATGATTGCTGTGGAATGACTGGCTGGAAGCTCGGTAGTGAAATAGTGATTTCAAGGACAATGCAGTGGCAAATATCAAAACTCCTACAGTTGTTATACAGTCCCATGTTGATTTCATACAGATCACTTGCTTATAGCTAGTGCAACTGACAACTAAAATCACAGAAACCTTTTTCGATGACCCTGTATATATATATATATATATATATATAAATAACAAAACGTATACATCTTTATATATATATATATATATATATCTTTTTTTAATTTCAGCACTCAGCTAGTTTTTGTGAAAAAGCCAACCAAGGGTATGTTAAGTAATACTCATCTAGTTGTCAAGGAAGCAGAGGGACAAAAATATGAAGCTGCTATTAAATGGAAGGTACATGTTGTGAAAATAGAGTAAGCATTTCTTTTTATTATTCTATTTATTATTGTTGTTATTATTAAGTGGGTAAGCTGGGAGAATTGTTAGAAGACTGGACAAAATGCTTTGTGGTACTTGTTCTGAATTGAAAACCTGCTGAGGTTAACTTTACTCATCTCTCTTGGGTGGATGATATCAATTAATCACCATGCTTCAAATTGCTGGATTTATGCCAAAGTTTGAAACCAAGTGGACAAGCTAGCAGAGTTTTTTTTTTTGTCCACTAAGTTCAAATTCCATCAAGGTTGACTTTGCC
Organism: Octopus sinensis; assembly: GCF_006345805.1. Lineage (NCBI taxonomy): Eukaryota > Metazoa > Mollusca > Cephalopoda > Octopoda > Octopodidae > Octopus > Octopus sinensis. The sequence goes on from NC_043013.1 coordinate 15,278,180, forward strand.
TTTAATCCTTTCAAGGGTCGATGTAGTTAACTAATCTCATCCCCCTAAATTTCAGGCTTTGTACCCATGGTAGAAAGGATAATTATTATTATTTTGGCTTTAATATGCATGTTTGAGACAATCACTTGCTGGGTCACACCCAGCGGCCTAGAGCAAGTGAAGGTTAAGAGATTTTTAAATGTAATTGAAAGTCTGGGGAGAGTAAGTGGGGTGAACGATACAGAAATACCTTCATATAATACAACACAACACAAAGCATTTGACTTAACTTGATAGGGGAGTCTCCAATGAAGTGGGCACTAATCATCAGTACAATCTTTTGGATTTCTTTGAGAGATGGATCTCCTGGGATGTTATCTGTTTCTAACATCTCTATTTTTATTAAGTGCAAGTGATATAACAGAAACGGTTTTTGTTTTAAGATGCCACAGCTTTTGTATTTTGATTTCTTGATTCTTATATTTACTGAGTTTGTTAAATTCCTTAACAGATACTTTCTTAGTTTACTAGTAATTTCTTTCCTGTTTTTAATGATTGTCTAGTTGGTTAGCCTAGATTGTTCTGTCAGTGTTAACAGGAAAATCCCAGAGGATGGTAACTTCTTCACCTTCAACCACTGGCTCAGGATGGTTTTCATACCATTTAGCTTGAAACAAGATGGTCTATAGTTCATCAGATTTGTTGCAGAAGCTGCACCACTTTTCAGAATATTTGCTGGGTAATTTCTGGTGAACAAGGTCTGGTCTTGTGCTGCCTTCAGTCTTTACTTTCAATCTTAACCCTTTCGTTAACAACCCAGCCAAAATCAGCTCTGGCTCTGTAGTACAAATGTCTTGTTTTTATAAGTTTTGAATTAAAGTATTCCACCAAACCTTAGTCACAATTTATGTTCCTAAGGCTAGCTTAATGATAACTAAGTTATTTTACTAAACCCTTTGTTATATTTAAAATAATTGAAAGAAACACAGTGCGGGTGGCACATAAAAAGCACCCACTACACTCACGGAGTGGTTGGCGTTAGGAAGGGCATCCAGCCGTAGAAACACTGCCAGATTTGACTGGGCCTGATGAAGCCTTCTGGCTTCACAGACCCCAGTAGAACCATCCAACCCATGCTAGCATGGAAAACGGACGCTAAACGATGATGATGATGACAGAGCATCTCAAAATAAATACAGTAACGAAAGGGTTAAACTCTTCAGCCACAGACGGGTTGTTTCTTAGTAAGCATCAGCATCTTGGCTTCGAAGGACATATAGTCTATACAGGGACTTCTATCATCACCATCATCATCATCATCATGATAATGTTGATAATGATAATAATGATAATGATAATAATGATAATGATAGCTGTAAGCTGACAGAATTTATTAAAATACCTGATAATGTACCTAGTAGCATTTCATTCATCTTTATGTTCCACATTCAAATTCCACTGTGGTCAATAAGTACCAGTTGAACACTGGGATTGATGTAATGAACCAGCCCACTTTGTTTTAACATTTCAGTCCTCGTGTCTATAGGAGAAAGGATTATTATTATTATTTATTATAGGCAATGAGCTGCCAACATCATTGGCATGCAGGACAAAATGCTTAACAACATTTCATCCATCTTTATGCTCTGAGTTCAAATTCCATTAAGGTGTACTTTGCCTCTCATCCTTTTCAGGTCAATGAAAATAAGTACTAGTCAGGTACTGGGTCAGTGTAATCGATTTGCCCCCTCTCCCTAAAATTTCAGGCCTTGTGCCTATAGTAGCAAGGATTGTTATTATATTGCAATATTTCTTGAATTTTTCAGATGGATTTTAGCATGTGCAAAGAGTGGTAAGTTAGAGCCTGAAGATAACTATATTTGTAGACCTGTTACCTGCAAAGATGGTGTCAGTCTGGTCAAGGAGAATAATGTCAAGAATAACACTTGTTTAATTGAAAATGACCAAAATGATGGGAATGGTTCTCTTGTTACCAAGAAACGAACCTCGGTATCTGATGTGAGACCAAACCACCTGGCGAATGATGTTTCTACGTGTAATGATGTTCAACAACCCCAGTGTAACAGTATTGTCATGGAAGGTTTGGCTAGTTCAGACAATAGCCAGAAGGAGAATAGACATTCCCTATCACATAAACAGATGCCTGTCTCATTACACACATCTAGAATTTTGGTATGTTATTTTACTTATTGTTTCTGCATGCCAACAAGGGATTCTCTATGTGGTTGTTTAACCTACTAGAAATAGCAGCTAAATCTCCCCCAAATCACACAATACAGTCTTAACCCATTTGATGCCAACCTGCCTTAGTCTGCTCCTGGTTCTATGATATGAGCGCCCTGTTTTAAATTTATCTAAATTTTAAGCCTTCCATCAAAATTTCATAGTGATCTGTGTTCTAAACACCAGCTGGAATAATTTTATTAAATCCTTCATTACTTTCAAAATTAACAGAAACAAATGCAATGTATTTCAACAAAAATATTGTAGCAAAATAGTTAAATTAGAAAAGGAAACAGATAATGTAAAAAGGACAGGGTGGTCATAGATGGAATCCATTTGATTACTATTGACCTGATTACTAATTTTAATAAAACTCTATAGCAAGGCACCAGTGCTTGTTTCTCTATCATACTTGAGCCTCTCAATATAAGTAGCAATGATGACTCCTGTTATTGGGTTAAAGTGAATTTTATTGTTTCTGTGTATTTCCAGATCAGAATTGAAGAAAACTATGATGAAAGACATTTTTATTTTAATAGTCTTATCATTAGTGTATCAGGAATGGAGTTTTTGCTCAGTTTGATATTTGAGCTGGCAGGGTGTGAGTTGTAAGAGCTTTGGCTGCTATTTTCAGCAGGTTAAGTGACCATGTGTCATTTGAGCAATTCCCTTTCTCCTGTTCATTCTCTTCGGTGTCTTCTTTCTGTCTTATACTTTCTATTCATGACTTCAGAGTAGGCGCCTGAATTGACAGGCTAGCTAGTTCATTACTTTGACAATGTTGTCACCTTTAACTTGTTAGTGTTCAGATTAATCTGTCAAATGTAATGCTTATTTGTTCATGTTATTTTGAATTATTCGGGTTCAAGTGGGGTGTCCACAATACTTGCTTGTAACTTTGCTAATTTTTTTTACATGCAGATAAAAAATTTTGTTAGTGGGCTCTTATATACCAGTAAATTATAGTTATGTAATTTTAGCTGATCTTGTTGATTAAATTTGACTTCTACGGGCAGGTAAATTTCAATAACAAGTGTAAAAGCAATAACATTATGGATAAACACTAAAATAGAATTTCTTAAAGCATCTTACCTGTTAGATGACTGTGGCCATGCTGAGGCACTGCCTTGGAGAGTTTTTTAGTCAAATGAATCAAACCCATTACTTATTATTTTTTGTGGACTTATTCTATTAGGGAACTGCTAAGTTGCAGGGATTTAAACCCAACACTGGCTGGCAAGTAGTGGCAGGAGACAAAGAGGCACACACATATGCACATATACGACAGACTTCTTTGTGTTTCCATCTACCAGTTCTTCTCACAAGGCTTTGGTTGGCCTGTGGCCATAGTAGAAAGCATTTGTCCAAGGTGCTGCACAGTGGAACTGAACCTGGAACCATGTGGTTGCACCTATACACACACAATCCAGACACATTCCAGAAGGCTGCATTTAAGCACCTCAGTTACAGTCCTCAGAACCCACTCCCTCCTTGAAATTTAAGTGTGTTTGTTAATAAACACTGCCCTTGGTATCATGTTACTCAAATAAATATCCAGGTGTGCACTAGAGTAGTTTTTTTTTTAATATAGCCATCGCTCTTGCAATATATTTTTTTTTGTTCCTGACTATTCTCTATTGTTTCTTTGTTTTGATTTATTTTTCTAGGAATTGCAAGAGAAAGAAAGCCAGCTGTCACCTAAAGAAAATAACTTCCAACCTAAAATTGATACTGAAACACCTAGTAAATTCTTGGGCCAAGGAAAAGAATATCATCCCAAATTTGAGCTTGATGTACGTTTCATCATCAGCGTCATTTTTTTTATTACTACTACTACTACTACTACTATTATTATTATTATTACTATTATTATTATTATTACTATCATTTATTATTATTATCATTTATTATTATTATCATTTATTATTATTATCATTTATTATTATTATTTATTATTATTATTATTATTATTATTATTATTGGAGTTGATGTAACTGACTTACTCCCATCTTCAAAGTTTCAGGCCTTGTGCCTATACTAGAAAGGATCATTGTTCTTAAAGGATAGATCAAAATTTTTATTACACCAAAAAGGTTGATAAATTTACCACCCCTCCCTTTGCTATAAACATCCCCACCCACATACTCTCCCTTTATAATCTATCATCTCTCTTCACAATGTCATTATACCCATAACTGACAGGAAATTATGTGGTTTGTGCATACTAAATATCTCCCATCTCCATACTTGTATCACATATATCCTGCAACTCCTTCTTCCTCCTATATTATGAGTCATCCACTCCTCTGCCTAGCAGTAGACATTTCTTATTTGATGTATATACTGTATATGTCAAATAATCTTACTATATATATATATGTTTAAAAAAAATTTTTTTTTTTGTTCAGGATTTGACTTCAGTGCTGGAATCACAAATGAAGGGCCTGTCTACATCTCATTCAAGAAGATCTAGCATTGTAAGATTTCAACACACATTTATTTCTATGATATTGCACTGTCTCAATTTTTCTTCTTTTACATATTAAGTCCATCTTTCAAGCCAAATGACCAAGAAACAATGTGTGTGTATTTATATGTATGTGTGTGTGCAGAGGCACTGGCATTAGGAAGGGCATCCAGCCATAGAAACCATGCCAAATCAGACTGGAGTCTTGTGTAGCCTTCCAGCTTGCTAGCCCTGGTCAAACTGTCCAACCCATGCCAACATGGACAACAGATGTTAAATGATGATGATGATGATGTGCTTTTGTATATTTATGTATCTGTGTGTGTGTGTGTGCATATTTATATTCATCTGTGTGTTTATGTATATATATATATATATCTTTCTTCATCATATTTTAGCCATGGGGTGAACTGTTCAGTAAACATATTGAAGAAGGTGTGAAAATTAGTGCTAATGCTCGTACTGAGGAATTCGGTGGTTCTCAGGAAGTTGAAGCTGTCAGTGATGTGAGTTTATTTTTATTACCATTGTCTATTGTGATGGATTGACAAAATACCTTGTATTTCTTCCAACTCTTTATGTTCTAAGCTCAAATACCATAGAGTTTGACTTTGTTTTTCATCCTGCTGTGGTTAATAAAATAAAGTGCCAGTCAAGTTCTGGGGTCCAACCCCTCTCTACTTAAACTATTAGTCTTGTGCTTAAATTAGAAACACTTATTTAATGCAGGGGATTGGCTGACTTATCAAGCATTGGACAAAATTCCTTGCAGTGTTTAGTTACTGCACTTTATATTATATTCACCTCTCATCCACTCTCTAATTTTTTCTCACACTGATGCAACCTCTACCTACTCATATCTCTGGTTCTTCTGCTTCTATTCACTTCTCATCTTATACCTTGAGGGTCCATACAGACACCTCGTCACCACTATTTTATTTCTTTCCAACTCATCCCTATCACCCTTCACCCTCTCTTATAAAATGTGAGTAGCCATGTAGCCCCTCTGTTGCAAGGAACCTGTTCTGCTCTGGGTCCTTCTTTTATACTTTAACCCCTCATCTAGCATAAAGTCACCTCTCTTTTGAGATCCAAGTGTTGCAAGTTGTTTGGTGACCTCACTCGTGCTGGTGGCATGAAAATAGTACCCAGTCCATGCTGTGAAGTGCTTCACATTAGGAAGTAAATCCAGCAATAGTAACTGTGCCAAAGTTGACAGTGGAGTGCAATGCTGTCCTTGAGCGCAGTGGATCCTATCAAACCAACCAACCTATGTCAGCATAGAACATGGATGTTAAATGATTATGATGGTTACATTCTAAGTTCAAAAATCACCTGAGTCAACTCTACCTTTCATCTTTTCAGGTGTGATAAAATAGATTACCAGTGAAGCACTGAAGTTGATCTCTAATTGACTATATGTCCCTCCTCACTCTGTAAAATGTATTGCCTTTTGTCTTATGTTTGAAATTCTATTATTCTTTTAATTGATATTTTTCTTTCCTTCTTTATGAAATTTCAGAAGAATGAGGGTCCACTGAACGGTGTTGTAATTTCTGTCGCTCGCAAATTGAGTGCCAAACAATCCCTCTACAATGACATGGCTGTATCACTTGGTGCTGATTACACCTGGACCTATGACGACACATGTACTCATTTCATTTTCCAGGTAAGTTACCCACAACTTTAGTGAGACTAGAACTATACATCTATAGGTTCTTGTAATGACCACAATAAACTTTAAGCAAAAATTGTCTTGTGACAATTCTCTGCAGCATTTGTTTTGCATTGTGTATTTCCTATCACTGTATCTGTTGTAATTGTTCTTGTTTCACCTCAGGTTTACTCTATCAGTTTTGACCTAGGTCTACCTTAATCAAGCAGAATTTTAAACAAATGTATTCCTACAATGACCATCCCATATCTTCATATATCTCAAGCCAAAGTCCTGTCTTTTTCCTTCTAAATGTGGTGTAATTCAAAGATGTCTGGCTGCTAATTTTAGCTGAAGTGAAGCTCCTCATTAGCTTGTGTGTTGTTCTTGTGTATGATAATAAAGAAACAGTCTCTTTTCAATGGGAAAATTCCCCAAATTTTTTTTTCTAAATGCAGGGCAAACAGAATGACATCAACAGAGAGTTTCGGTTGGCTCGAGATCAAAAGAAAATAATTGTTTCACCCTACTGGCTGATCATGGTTTGTATAATTCCTTTGTACACTGTAACTCATCAGCACCACCACCACTGCCACCACAGCCCACCTGTCTTTCAATACTGGCACATAGAGGTCTTCTCTACCATGGCATCGTAACAAATGTTCTGATCCCTTGTCATCCTCATGAAATCAAGCATCCTGAGAGTAGACTTCACTGTTTATTTTTATGTCTTCAGCATCTTCCTTTACGATTGCTTTACACCTTTTCACCCAACTGCCATCCTTCATGTGCATCACATATCTGTACAAGTGCAGATATGTTACAATTGATTCTTCCTCCTTATATTATATATTTCAACATCATCAGTAGTTGATAGGTTTACTTTTGCTATTGTTTAGCCCAGTAAACATATGATTAGAGATGTTCCAACCATAACCATCTTGCTTTTTATTCAGATACAGAACATCAACTGTTATGTTCTTTTTGATGATGTTAGGATGTAATATAATCTTTTAGCATTCAGTTTTCTTTCTCAAATGTATTTCTTATTTATTTACATTATTTTGAATTACGTATTACCATGTAGCTTCAAGATTTCAATGGTGTTTGTATATTTTTAGAATGACATTGTAGGGTAGTTGCGAGAGGTTGGATCTGATCAATTGTAACATAAAATGACAGAATATTTGGGCCGGGTATTCCCTGATTAAATACTAAAGCATTTGTCACTTCTAACAGATGAATTGGCCGCATAGTGGCTGGCTTGTTGGTTCTTGATAGTGGATGGAAATAGGTTTGGAGAATGAGTTTCACAAGAATATTGTTTTAAGAAAGAAGAATTGTGTACAATGTTCATAGGATCTAGAGCTGTGATTATTAATGTGGGCAATGATACTTCTTGGAGTATTCTGGCAAAAGTTGATGGTGTGCTGGGTTGTTTAGAAGGGTCAAATCAGTTACAATGCTTATAAAAAAACATGCAAAAGAATTCTTTATCAGGATTAGTATATCATTGGGTTATCAGTGAGCAGAAACATGACTGAAATGTCCAATAAAATTTTGTTATATAAGCACAAATATGACTATGGTTGAGAAGTCTTTGATTCAGTCCCACTGTGCAGCACCTTGACCAAGTGTCTTCTGCTATAGTCCTAAGCTGAGTGAAGCCTTGTAGCTAAATTTGGTAGGCAGAAATTGAAAGAAGCTTGTCACATATGTATATATGTGTGTGTTTGTGTGTGCCCTAGTTTTGACATTACACGATAGCTATAAAACACATCACTGTCATACAAGCAGTGTTGATCGTTTTTAGTTTTCTGTAAAAAATATATCTGGCCATGGAGAAATGTTTACCTTGCTTGGAAACAGGTGAGAGTTAGAGACAAAAAGAGCAACCAGCCATAGAGAATTTACATCAACAAATTATGCAAGCATGGGAAAGTGGATGTTAAATGATGATGAAACTAGAATGTTAGTTATAAAATATTAATCAATGGGTTTGAACACTATCTGATGTTTGAATGACGTTGACACTTGCTTACAGCAATCACATGATGTCAAACCAAGGAAACAGCAACTCTCTCTCTTTCTCTCAGTCTCCCTCTTTCTCACACACACATGACATGTTTTTAATTTCCATCTACCAAATCAACTGAAAAGGCTTTGGTTAGCCTGGGGCTATAGTAGAAGACACTTGGCCAAAGTGCCATGCAGTGTGACTAATCCTGGAACTAAGTGGTTAGGAAGCAAGCTTCTTAAATATACAGTCATGCCTGTGCCTAGCTCACCTGTGAAAAATTTAATGTGTTACTCTATTATGTCTTTCAGTGTAAAGAACAAAATGTGTACGTCGACGAGTCTTTGTTTCCTCACACATTTAATCCAAATTTGAACTTGGTAAGTCAATAGTTTGATAATACATTCAACTATATTATTAGTTCCGTTCTTTTAGTATTGAATACCTTGATTTTTGTGGCCTTTCTAATTTTTATTTTACTTCCTGATGGTGCAGATTTATAATGACAATGATTTGGTGTTTAAACTTTAGTTTCAATGATTGTGAGGTTAGGGCATTTGAACTACTGACTACACACGCCTGAATTACAGATTTTACTCCTATTAATGTGATGTGCTTCTGAGCAAAGTACCAAGCTTGCTTAGACTAAATACCCACCCCCATTAAATGTCTGAATATCTGAGATCACTTGCTGTTTATAAATTTTTAGACTATTTAGATCATATGTAGAGGTGGAAAATTCTTTGATATTTACAGCTTTACCACTTTCTGATTGGTTTGATCTCTGATCATCATCAGCTGTCTTATTGCTAAATCAATACATATATATTACTGAACTAGATTTGAAATAAAAGGTTTTAATTCTAGATTATAAGAAATGATGTTATTATCTTTCTTAGTTTTAGAAATATATGTTCCTAGATTGAATCTAGCCTGATTATAATGTGAATATTCAAAAATAAGATAGCTGGTGAAAATCAAAGATTAAAATACAGCATTGTCAACTTTTTTTTTTTTGTCATTATATTGCTAAATTTTGAATTTAATAGTTCCAAAATGTCAAAAAAGATGTTCTACTCTGCAACGTAATTGAATGGTTAAAACAAGGATGAATACCCAGATTAAAAACTAATTTTTCCAATAAGTAAATCATTCCAACTATATAAACATGGAAAATATGTATAAACAGTAAATATAAAACAAAGAAAATATAAAATGAATTTAGCTTGACCAAGATTTGAGCTCAGAAGATAGGATTTGACGGTCCAAAATTTTATCTACTTGGCTGTTATACTTCCCACAGAATTTTAAATTAAATATATTAAGAACATTCCAAAATAGAGAAGACTTTAAAAAAGAAAAACTTTTACAGTTCTTCTGAGAAACCAAAAATCTGCTGAACTAGAAACTTTGAATACTTTGCTTAATATTTCAGCAATCTGTTATGAACAGCTCCAAAGAAACACCACGTCGTAAGATGCGGTCTACTAGGACTGATGTCTGTTCCAGTACACCTGTTGCCAAAAAGACTCCTAGAGTCTTCAGACATGATGTAGAAGCTGTTCCTGAACCAGAAGCAGAGGAAGAAAGGATGGAAATAAATGCTTTGTTACCTGTCACTACTGATGAAGAATTAATGGAACTTGAAGAAACAAAGAAACCTGATGTGGAGAATGTGAGTATTCTGAGAGTAGGTCTTTGTCTCAATTTTTTTCATTCTGTTACTGATTTTTCGTTGTTGGACTGCAGTCATGCTAGAGCACTGCCTTCCATTGGCAAAATGCCTTATTTGTTCTGGCTCTCTACATTCTCTACCTGATGGAATAAACTTTCTTTTGTCTGTTTCTTTTACTAGAGCACTACATTTCAATATAGTTATTTAATTTTTAACAGTTATCCCTGCAAGGGTTCCAAATGAATATGTGGTATTCATTATTTAGGATGGAAAGTAAATATGATAATAAATACTTCCTCCTCCAACTCATACATCATTAGTTGTTGCCCACTTATTCCTTATCCATTATTCACCACATCAAAACTTTATCCATATCCAATCTATACAATTGTCACCTACCTCTTTTGCAACCTCCACCCACCCTTACTCCTGGTGCCTCTGTCCCCACTCACTACCTTGAGAGTCCTCCCGAGCACCTCATTGCCTCTGTTTTGTTTCTTCCTCACTCCACTGTGACCCCACCCATTCCAGTCTCTTCTAAAATGTGAGTAGCCTTATAGTTCTTCTACTGCAAGAAACTTGTTCTACTCTGGCCCCTTTTTTTTCATACTTGAAACCCCACTTATCATCTTCTAGTATAAAAGCCACCTCTCTCAGGGTTCGTAGTCTTGCAAGTTGCATAGCAACCTCACCAGTGCTGGTGGCATGAAAAGAGTACCTGGAACATGATGTAAAGTGGTTGGCTTCAGGAAAGGCATCCAGCTGCTGAAGCTAAGCTGAATCAGACACTTGAACATGATGCAGTCCATGTGTCCATCAGATCCAGTCAAATCATCCAACACATACCAGCATGGAATATTGATGTTGATGATGATATATTCTCTGTATATAATTGAATCACACATTTCTTTTTTTTTTTTTTTTTCCTGAAATTTTTATATGCAGGCTGTTGAAATGGCTGAAATTCAAGAAGCTTTAAATAAAGAGCTAGAAAATATTAAAGCTTCTGGGTAAGTTATTTTTTAACATTTTTTTTACATGTCTTCTAAGGCAGAATTGTTAGTGTTTGACAAAATGCATTGTGGTATTTCTTGTGGGTATTTGTTCTGAGTTCAAATTGCACAGAGGTTTGATAAATTAAAGTACCGGTGAGGAACTGGGGTTGATATAATTGACTGTTCCTTTCCTCCAGATTTCTAGTCTTGTGCCAAAATTTGTAACTGTTGTTATTAATTGTCCTTTCATCATCAATAAAATAAAATACTAATTGAGAAGCTCAAAATTCCTGGCCTTGTATCAAAATTAGTAATAGATATTAAAGGTGGTAGTTTAGCCGAACCATTAGAGCATTGGACAAATATTTTACAGTTTTATTCTGGTATTTTATGTTCTGAGTTTAAATCCCACTGAAATCAACTTTGCTTTTGTTCCTTTCAGAGTCAGCAAAATATTATCTCTCAAGTCCTAGTGTCAATTTAATCCTTTTGTTAACATATATTAGTAGAACATAATGCTTTTGTTTCAATTAGTTTTGAATGAAGAATTTCGTAAAATACTTTTATCAATATTAAGGTGATGTTTGGGACATAAACAAACATGAAATTTTAACAGAAAGTTTGTATTGTAGAACCAGGATAGTCACAGATAAGTTGGTATCAAAGGGTTGATTAATGAATACCATCAAAATTATGGCCTTGTGCCTATCTTTGAAACAATTAATTGCTGACTTTGTGCCTAGATTGGAAACATTTATCATTCTTAATTCTGGTTGACAGTCAATGAGTTGGCAGAATCATTACTACACTGGACAAAATGCTTAGCAGCATTTCTTCCCACTCTTTTCTTTCTGAATTCAAATGCTGCTGCAGTCAGCTTTACCTTTTTAGCCTTTCAGTATTGATAAAATAAGTACCATTTGAGCATTGGAGTTAATGTGAATGGCTTAGCCCCACCCAGTAAAATTGCTGGCCTTGTGCCAGAATTTTGAAGAAATATTGACTTTTTTTTTTTAATAGTTGTGCAAGGTCATGTTTGCAACAAATTTCTGAACTAATTATTTTACATTAATTACTTAAATTATTATTAATACTGATAGAATAAACTTTTTTTTCTGCTCCTTTTACTAAAACACCACATTTCAAATGCTTTTGTATCACTTTGTATTTTGGCATTTTATTTGGTAGGTACTTGTATATACTCAATGAAACCAATAACAAGCGCTTTGATATGATCACTTAATTTGCTACAAATAGCAACCAAATATTTTGCAAAAGAAAAAGGCATATTGAATAATGTGATTTTAAATGCACTATTTCTGAATAAAAAATGGGGTGGTTATGGTTGGAGTAGCCATGGGTTTCATCATTATGTTAACTGGACCATGGCTGAACTGCAGTTGATCAACAACCCTCACACACACAGATTAGGTTTTCTAAAATCATGAATTTAAAACACTTGGAGAAAATTAACAACATACACACATATAAAAAATTTTTTTTCTTTTTTGTTTCAGCTCAAGGCGGCCAAAGAAGAGAAATAAGAAATGTAATGGTAACTTTTTATTTTTTTTGTATGTGTGTTGTTGATATATATGAATGACTGAAAACCATTAAGGGAGTAAAGTCATACATTGCCTATATGTATGTATATATGACACATGTACATGCATGCAGATATATATATAAAGGCATCCTTCACATTACGGCTGCCTCAGGTTATGGGATTTCTTGCTGGCAGAAATTGTAAAGCATGACCTCTAATTTCGAGATATTGTCTGTAATTTTGTTTTTACAGAAACTCAGATTGCATACTTTTAAATTGTTAACAATTTAAAATTACACTTTCATGGTTACTTGTGTTTTACTTAAGATCAAAGAATATAGTTAATGGTTTGAAAAAGTATCATCACATTACACACATACATACATGTGTATATAATGTACGTAATGCAAAGATATATATACACTTAGAAAGGGCATGCAGCCACGTAAACCATGCCAAATCAGACCTTGGTGAGTGCTGGTGCCACATAAAAATCACCCAGTTCATTCTGTAAAGTGGTTGGTGTTAGGAAGGGCTTCCAGCTGTAAAAACCATACCACAACAGACAGTGGAGCTTGGTGCAGTCCTTTGGCTCACCAGCTTCTGTCAAACTGTCCAGTCCATGCAAGCATGGAAGAAGGACAGTAAATGAAAGCTACAAATAGCTACTTTGCTGTTGTTTATTCCTCGTCAGTGATGGTTATTTTTTTGGAAGTAAAAGTGATTGTGTTTTTCTGCTTCTTTTTATTTTCCAGTAAATTCTTCCTGTAATGACAGTCTCAACAACAGAAGCACACCATATTCTACCAAAGTTATAGCCACAGGTATGTAAGATATTGTCCTATGTTCTTTATTTGTATTTGTGTGTGTTTATACAGAGATAGATAAATGAAGAGTAACAGGAAGTGGAGGGGAGAGAGAGGTGTGTGAGCTGTGTAATAAAGGAAAAAAATTATGTATGCATCAGTGTGTATGTATTTATTTATGTGTGTGTGTGTGTATGCACATATATATGCTTGTACACATATTGTAAGACTGTACCACACTTATTTTTCACCAATATCAAGATTAAAATTATGGGTATGTCTGCATGCATGTATACTTGATACACCCTTTCTTTCAACACTTTACTGACACATTTCTGTTCCTCCCTGTCTGTCTGTCTCTATCTATCTACCCCAACACTGTCCAATTAACATGGATATCTTATCTACCATTCTAGGTAAAGCGGCAGAACAGTCATCCAAAACTTCTGGTTCGGAATCCTCACAGAGTGTCCAGGTTACGTGGTATGATCCAACAGAAAGGTTTGTTTCATGCCAATCTCTACCTGCATCAAACTGTATTTGTTCTTTTTCTTTATTCCATCATCATCTACCTACCATGTTACACTCTACCATTGCATATCTGACATTTAACGTCTTATCCTTCACTTACAGACTAGAGATGCAGAAGGTTGCTGCTCAGCTGGAGCGTGCATATTGTCCCACTCAAGATCCTCTTGAGGGTTTCACAACCACAAAACAAGACTGTGATGATCAACCGACTAATGGGGTAAGTTGTTTTCATTGAGAGCTGTGGTCATATTTTAGAACCTGGGTCACACATTATCCATTTTAGTTTCAGTCTTAGTTTAAATTTTATTTTGCAATATTTAATAGGTGCAGTTGTGGCTGTGTGGTAAGAAGTTTGTTTCCCAACCACTTGGTTTCGGGTTCCATGTGGCATCATGGGCATATATTCTCTATAGCCTCAGGTCTACCAAAGTCTTATGAATGAATTTGGTAGACAGAAACAGAAAGAAGACTGTCATGTGTGTGTGTGTGTGTGTGTGTTTAGTTTAACCCTATCTCGAGCTCTAATTCTAATTATGTCAATAATCCTGAATCTAACCTTGACCTTAATAAACTTTTCAACCATAAACTTCAATATTATCAACAACAACAACTGTTTTGAGATATATATTAGATTTCAATTCCTTGTAACCCTCTCTTTTACAGAATGGAGAGTTAAATGATGGTGGGAAGAAAATCTCCTCCAGAACATCCACCCCAGAACAACCTTCCATTGGTAAATACTTCCTTATATATTTTGGGAGCTCCTGTTTCTCTTTATTGTCTTCTCTTAAATACATCAGCTAAAACATTCACAAGTTCTTCAACAAATTGGTTTCGTTCTTCAAAACTCTTATTTCATTTGTTGCAGTTTTACCACTGTCTAAGAAATTAGAAACTGTTGCTGCCCCTCAACCAATAGAGTTTCTGTCTGATGACGACACCCAGGATAATGCCACTACTGGAACAATGGTTGAATCACCATGCTTTTTATTATCTGGAATATCTCCCTCTGTGAGTATTTTGTAATTTACTATTTATTTTGAAACTGTCCCAGGCTCAATATGATGCTAGTAAGGGATTTACATACATACATATATACAAATATATATATTAGAAGAAATGAGGTACTCAGAAATCTGGATGGTTTTATATTTACAGATATTTATTAGTATGTTACATGTTTTTATAAATCATATATCATATATTAGCGCTTTCATCCCTTCTTGTGGAGTCTTCAAATTGAAGACTCCATTAGAATGGACGAAAGTGCTAATATATAATATATGATTTATAAAAACATGTAACATACTAATAAATATCTGTAAATATAAAACCATCCAGATTTCTGAGTACCTCATTTCTTCTATGTAATACCTGTACATCAGCTTCAAACCTATACTTACATGGTGAGCAAAAAGTGTACATACATCGCTATATGTATATATAAATTCAAAAAATGGAATAAGAACGCAACAGACGACAATAAAAACTTATGGATAGATAGGCAATGCAAAGATGGCTCATTCGTGGCCTATCATTTATCAGTCAAGCCTCCAAATTATCATTACAGTTTCAGGATTACAAATATAAATATATATATATATATATCCTTATAGAAAGCCAAGTTTGTATGTTGACTGCTGAAAATACTAAATAAAATTGATAATTTCAGGTTTTTCATCATTGAAATTAATTTGACCATTCTGCAGATAACTTATTTTCTGAAAACAGAATGAGGTGTGGGGGTGTATTGGCTCCTATTTCTAGCCATCTACATACTGTCTATTTCACCGTTATGCTTTTTACAGAGTGAAAAAAATACTCCACCTGTCACTCAATCTACCTCCAACTTTCTCTACGTTTATACATTACATTTATTCCTTTGAAGTCACTGCCAGACCTCTGCTTTCTCTCTGTTTATATGTTTCTATCTCTCACTATCTTCCTCTCTCTGGTTGTACATGTCTCTCTCTCTCTCCTCTCTCTCACTGCCTCTGCCTCTTTTTCTCTCCAGAGAAAAAAAATACATGCAACAAATAGAAAGGGGGATAGGGAGCATAAAACAAGTGAGACAGAGCTGTAACCACCTTTAAATTATGTTAGGCAATATTGAAATACCTTTCAAGAACTTTTATTGTAAGGAAAATGGGCATTACAATAGATGCCAATATGTGCCTTATGAATACGTTTGAGCAACATTCAGACTGGGCCACTAGTATATATATATATATATATATATATATATATATATATATATATATATATATAAGGCTGGCAATTTTAACATCAGATGGAGTGCAAGTTATGATGGATAAAAAATAATGGGGTAATGGCAATTCTAAAATGAAAAATAAAGTATCTAACAGAGTAGATTTTTATAAGATTATATTATTGTATGTGTCATTTATTGCCAGGAACGAGTGGATTATGGTGCTTTGATTGAGGAACTTGGAGGAACTGTCATAGAAGGACAGATCTATCATGAATCTTGTACACATCTTGTTATTGGTAAGTCTCAGTCTTAATTCTCTGTAAATAGTTTTGATACTTTCATATTCTTTGAACAACATGTTCTTATAGCAACTGTGACATGTTATTAATGTGTGATTCACATCAGATGTTCCATAATATTGTAGCAAATATAAGGTGGTGAGCTGGCAGAAACGTTAGCATGCTGGGCGAAATGCTTAGCGGTATTTTGTCTGTCTTTACATTCTGAGTTCAAATTCTGCCAAGGTCAACTTTGCCTTTCAACCTTTCGGGGTTGATAATTAAGTACCAGTTGTGTACTGGGGTTGATCTAATCTACTTGGCCCCTCCCCCAAATTTTCTGGCCTTCTGCCTAGAGTAGAAAAGAATTTTGTAGTATGAAATATCTTCAAAATCATGTCTGTTCCCTCTCGTGGTTATAGCAACTGTGATATATTGTCAAATTTTAAAACCTGCCTTTGCACTAAATTCTACAGTACACCTTCCACTATATCCTAATAGTAGCTATTACAGTTTGTTTAACCTGTTAGCTTTCAGATTTCTCTGTCAAATGTAATGTAATGCTTATTTATTCACATTGATTTAGCTTTGAGATTTCAATGACAAGATTGTTTATTTTTAGAATAATATTGTAGGGTAAGTATGAGAGGCTGGATCTGGTCAGTTTGAAGATAAACAGGTAGAACATTTTGGCCAGAGGTGACCGGTTCAAATGCTAAAGGGTTAAACTTTACAGCTCATGTTAAATGTATTTATAGCAACTGTGTTGTATATTTTGGCTAAACCACTAAGAATTAAGATCATCTTTTTTCAAATCTGCTAAAATTAACTAAATTTTTCACAAGCTGAAATTTTATTTTATTTATTAAAATTTCTGAATTTCATTATCTTTAGGATGTCCAACCAGAAATGAAAAATTCTTGGCTTGCATGGCATCAGGGAAGTGGATACTTCATAAATCTTACTTTGAAGATTGCCGAAGAGCCAAGAAGTTTGTTCAGGTTTGTGGTTATATTTCTGTCTTGTGGCCTTATAAACAAAGTTTCATACCTTCCTATTTTTTGTGTGAAATTTCCTGTGACTAGGTGCCAGAACAATTTTCACAGAAAACAGATATAGTGAATTGAATCAAACCTAATCTATCACTGGTGTTTATTTTGTCCATGCTGTAAGGTATGACTGTGTTTAGGAAGTTCACTTTGCAATAATTTGGTTTCAGGTTCAATCTTGCCGTGTGTCATTTGGGTCAACCAAATTGTAATTTGCTGGGTGGAAACAGTGTGGAGGTTGGTTGGAGGGGTTATCCTTGTTCTTGGGTATTTATTACCTGGTTTAACACTCCCTTCTGACCCTGGGAGTGAATGAGAATGGAGTGCTCAATATATACAGTGGATATGAGTTGCAAAACGAACATTTCAGTTTCACTTTCAATAATAAAAAGACTGTGTGTGTGTGTGTGTGAAATATTTTATTGAGTACATTACTATCCAGTAATGTACTCAGTACATATTATAAAGTAGAGTCAATGTATTTTTATTTGAATATCGGTTCTATGGGTGAAACACCAATTGTGAGTTACTTTTGTTCCTTCTTTGGGAGCACAACACAGTATGTAACAGAGGGTGTAAAAGCCACTAGAAACATGAATCTCGCATAGAGGCAATATTGATGTATTAAACATGGGTATATGTGAGAGTATACATTCTCACATAATGTTCTTTTATCACCAGGAAGCTAAACACGAATGGGGCAGTGTATCCACAGAAAGCGTCTTAGCCTCAGCCAACTCTGTTATGAAAACATTAGCAGCTTCAGCACAAAGGTGGCGTCTCAAAATACAGGAACTAAAGAAGGTAAGTAGTATATTAATGATTATTTGGTTTGCTTGGTTGCTCACTAATGTGTTTGAACAGTTATACTGAGTCCGGGTTGACAACAGAGCCTCTGTGTGGTTGCTAGACTTGCTAGAAAGGACAGTTAAGTGTCCCTAAAACTACACATATAATTTGTCCTTAAAAAGGAACACCTTAGACTGTTGTTATCATCATCATTTAGCATCCTTTTTCCATGCTAGCTTGGGTTGGATGGTTTGACAGGTGCTGGTAAGCCAGAGAACTGCACCAAGTTCCACTCTCCATTTTGGTGTGGTTTTTACGACTGGATGCCCTTTCTAACGCCAACCACTTTACAATGTGGAGTGGGTACTTTTTATGTGGCACCAGCACCAGCAAGGTCACCAAGTAACTTGCAAGGCAAAGATCCTTTGAGACGGTAGGGTACTGGAGGAGGTGGCTTTGTGCCTGGTAATGTGAGATTAGAGTCTGTCTGAATAAAAATAGTGTCGTCATAGCTTCATTGGAACATGGCTTACTTAGTGTTAAACAACAGCAAGAAAGGACACATTAGGTAATGTAGTCCTAGAGACACTATGTCTAAATAAAGGACCAGATAGATACAGTTGATGATAGGTCTGCTAGATCAGGATAGACCTGTACAAAACAACAGCAAGGGAGGACATATTAGATAGTGCAACCGTTGATATACTTTATCTGATTAAAGGACAAGATTGTCATGGCTTGAAAATCTTCATCATAGGTTTAGATCAGAGTTGATTTGGAGCTAAACAACAATATAATGATAATACAATATTTTAAGTACCTTTTAATTTTCAGTAACTAAGGGATTATGTACTGGAATACTCCCTCTCTCTGGCCAATTTGGAGGTCTAGTTGCTTCAGGCATAGTGTGCTATCACTTGCTTTTTACAGTGGAGTGCTTTCATTAGGACCTTTAATCCATTCATTTTTTTTTTATCATTTAGAGCTAAGTGAGAACATTTTTAGTAGGAGATGGTACAGCAGTCTGATCTTCTTGAACTTCAAAGAGTGAAATCAGCTGCAGCTGTTGTGCTTCAAATTCTGATACTCAATGTACTTGCATATTTTGGAAAGTTGGGAAACTGTTTTTTTTTTTCTGTTTCATTGGTATAGCCTGCTCCTTGTAACTCTGACAGGTATCTCAATTATTTGGATCGTTCCTCAAATTCAGTGCCTTGTTTCTCCCAAGTACACTTTGTGCATGCAACTTTTATGTTTCCCTTGTTGATGTATGGGTCATCCCATTGTTGAAATTTCTTCATGTGATGTGCCTTTGGCAATATGTGTTCTGTGTATGTGGCATGGAAACTCAGTGAAGATATAATTTAGGCTGATGGATGGAAGTAAATGTGAAAACAAGAGACAGAAGCTGAAAAGTTTGTAGAAAGTTATGTGTTAAATGGAGCAAAGAAAGCAGAGCAAAGCATAAGAAAAATGGAATGTGAAAAAGAGATAAGCAGAGGTCAGTAGAAGATAGAGGGAGTGGTAGGAAGGAAGAGTGAGAAAAAAAGTGGGGAGTATATTCCATTACTTTAATAGTTTTCTTTCAATCACTCTGTTACTACATATATATATCATATATCAGGGCTTGGTTTATTATTATGAAAATGATAGAAATCATTACTTTCATTATTATGTATTCTCAATTTATAATAATTTTTGTTTCCTTTTTTTTTTTTTTTCTAGCAAAGCCCAAAATGCCAAGGTGCATTTTATGATTGGTCTGTTATTTTGTGCACTTGTAAAAAGAAAGAAAGCAACTTTGAACGCCTTTTGAAGGCCGGTGGTGCCAAGGTTTTGTCTGCTAAGCCACCATTTACCAAACCAATTTCAGCAACACATGCCCTTATAGATATCACCAGAGCTGATCTCACTACTGTAAGTAAAGCTGCCTACCTTCTCATTTCTATTTAGTTGAAAAGGAGCTTGTTCTATATGTTTATGGGTATATATCATCATCATCATCATCATCATCATCATTGTTTAACGTCCGTTTTCCGTGCTAGCATGGGTTGGCAGCAGCCCTTCCTGTTGCCAACCCACACTTGTTTCCAAGCAAAGTAATATTCCTCCATGGACAGACGTTCTCATATAATATTGAGAATGCATAAGGTGGCAAGCTGGCAGAATTGTGAGCACACCAGGCAAAATGCTTAGAGGTATTTCGTTTGTTTTTATGTTCTGAGTTCAAATTCTGCCGATATTCATGATAGTTGTTCAAGTTCATACCACCAGTCACTCTGAGTTATTTCTCTCAGTTAGTTTTTATCAATATATCATCATCATCATTGTCATTTAATGTCCACTTTACTGTGCAAGCATGAATCAGGTGGACTTTGTTGGGGTAGATTTTCTAATCCCAAATATTCTACCTGCTTCCAGGTAAAGTAATATTTCACCATTGCCTGCCATTTTACGTGGAAGGCCAGCAAGAAACAACATTGCTTGTATGATGTTAAAGCTTGTTTACAACCAGGGCTGTGAAGTCAAAACAAAAAATTTCGACTCCGACTCCTCTATGTAAGTAAGTGATTGTGGTCTATTTTACTGACTCCGACTCCCACAGCCCTGTTTACAACCATCATATAATGTCAGAACAAGGGTTCACACATACACATGACACACTTCTTTCAGTTTGTCTACCACATCCATTCACAAAGTTTTGGTTGGCCATGGGCTATAGTAGAAGACACTTGCCTAAAGTACCACTACATCTGAGACCACATGGTTGGGAAGCAGATTTCTCAACCATACAGCTATGCCTGCATCCATTTATACACACACATTCACATTGGATGGTGTAACTCACATTATTGGGTCTTAGTTTTGTAGGATTTACCACAGAAAATATAACCTATGGATTCAAATATACCACCCAATATATACTAAGTAAACACTACACAGTACACCTTTTAAGATTTCATATATATACAGAGAGAGGGAGAGTGTGTGTGTCGTATTCTAACGTATATCTGTTGTTTATCTTCACAGAGTGACTTAGAAACCTTATTGCGAAACAATGTACTTTGTCTCCGTCCTGATTATATTGCTGCTTACCTTTCAAATGAAGTACTACAGTCACCTGATGAATTTTGTCCTCCTGAAGTCATTGCTTTAAGGGCCAGGTAAATATAGCTTTTAACCTTTTGCATGCACAATGTACTGCCAGGTATCAAACTCACAACCTTACGATCATGAGCTGAATACCCTAACCACTAAGTCATGTGCCTCCTCACTACTTGTACAAATATCAAAGAGGACCATGAAATGAAGTGAGAGCTGAGGATAGTAAAGGTAGAACATCTGAGGTCCTACTGCTCAACATCCAGGTTTACCTAGATGTATATATATGGAGGCGCAATGGCCCAGTGGTTAGGGCAGCAGACTCGCGGTCGTAGGATCGCGGTTTCGATTCCCAGACCAGGCGTTGTGAGTGTTTATTGAGCGAAAACATCTAAAGCTCCACGAGGCTCCGGCAAGGATGGTGGTGATCCCTGCTGTACTCTTTCACCACAACTTTCTCTCACTCTTACTTCCTGTTTCTGTTGTACCTGTATTTCAAAGGGCCGGCCTGTGTCACGCTGAATATCCCCGAGAACTACGTTAAGGGTACACGTGTCTGTGGAGTGCTCAGCCACTTACACGTTAATTTCACGAGCAGGCTGTTCCTTTGATCGGATCAACCGGAACCCTCATCGTCATAACCAACGGAGTGCTTCCTATATGTGTGTGTGTGTTATATGCAAAGTGATGTGTGTATGTATGCGTGTATTTCACCATTGTAAGCAGAGCTAGCACTTGTATAGTTAATGTAATAGGTTGCCAACAGATATTGATTCATTGATATTAATATTGATTTTTTTTTTTTCATTTAAGCTTGAATCTTCCAGATTCCGGAATGAGAAAAAGAAAAACTACTATAATTGGTGAAGAAGCGAAACGAAACCGAAAACTGTGATAATGATTATTATTATTATTGATAATAATAGTAATATTGTTAATGTTGTTAGGGAGTTGGCAGAAATTGTAAAATGAGGCCCTAAAATTGACTTTACAGTATTTAGGTTTGTCTCTTCATGTTCTGGGTTCCTTCTCTCCCCGTAATATACTCATGTCAGATTAAGTGGTTAAACTCTGTTCCTACAAATTTCTGATCCTGCTGACTATGGGATATCACCAAAGGTTGGCTTTGCCTTACCATTCCTCTGAGACAGATAAAATATGGTATTGATACCAGTTGTGGTCTGGGAAGTGACAATGAATTACCACTCAAGTATTGGGAAACTTGATAAAATGAAGGACCAATCAAGTATTGGGGTTTGATTTTATCAATGTATTCCTTCACCCATATTTATATCTTTGTACTTATGTTAGAAATTATTGTTATTATTACTGAGGCAAGCTGGCATTATCATTAGCATGCTGGACAGGCATTTTGTCCATCTTTATGTTCTGTAATGTTTAACTTTGCCTTTCATCTTTTCAATGTTGATAAAATAAGTACTGGTTGGGCACGGGGGTGAATATAATCAATTTACCCATCCTCTAAAATTGCTGGCCTTGTGGCAAAATCTGAAACTATTATTACTAAGGCAGCGAGGTGACAGAACTGTTAGCATACCAGAGAAAGTGCTTAGTGGCATTTCTTCAGGTTCTTTGCATTCTGAGTTCAAATTCTGAGACAGCCAACTTTACCTTTCATCCTTTCTGGTTTGATAAAATAAAGTATTAATTAAATACTGGAGTCAATGGAATCAACTAACCCTCTCCAAAAATTACTGGCTTTGTACCAAAAACTGAAACCACAATTTTTATTATTGTTTCTGCCCCAAGGGTGACAGGCTGGTTGAATTGTTAGAGCGTTGGAATAAATGCATTGCAGGACTTTTTTTTTTTTTTGCTCTGTATATTCTGAGTTCAAATCAGCCAAGGTCAACTTTGCCATACATCCTTTCAGAATTGATAAAATAAAGTACCAGTCAAATACTGGGATCAGTGGTATTGACTAACCACTTCCCCTCAGAACTGCTGGCCTTGTCCGTAAATAAGAAATTCTGCCCCAAGAAGGCAGTAAAATGAAAGAAACAATAGTGATATGATCTACTGAAGGACTTAGCATTGAGCTTTACTCTCTTTACATCTTGAGTTCAAATCCCACTACAGTTGATGTAAAGTTTATTTTTTAATTGTGATTAATACCAGTCATATACCTGGGTATATTTTCACTAGACTTTGTATCCCATACTCATAAATTTGTGGTCATGTACTGCAGTAAGAACTCTATCATTATTATTATTATTCATAAGACTGGATGGAAGAATTGGTTGAACCTCATGCATAATGCCTTGTGGTATTCAGTCATGTCTCTACATTTTGAGTTGAGATTATTTAAAAAAAAATTTTTCTGTAGTTGATACAATAAGTGGCTGTCAAATAATACCAGATGGATTTGATTGACTTCCTATTTATTTTAGGCATTACTAAATTTGCATGGCTACAAAATCATATTTTTAATGTGTGTAAATAGCAGTTTGTTTTAAAAAATTGTTTTCAAGAAAATAAAATCTAGCATTTCAAGAATGCTTAATATTTAGCTTAGTAAATATATTGGGGATTGTTGTTGTTATCTTAATATTTGTAGTCATAGCCTTGTTTACCTACCACTCTGTCTGTCTGTCTGTATGTGTGTGTGTGTATTTCTATATTGTATGTGTATATATGTTAATGTGCATTTTTTTGTCAAGTTATAACAAAAAAAAACCCCCACAATCTAGTATTTAACTGAATTCAATGCTTTGTGTAGTGTACATATACTTTCATTAGACATAGGTGAAAACTTCAAAATCACTGTCACCCCTCTTGTTGAAGTATAACAAATATATACATTATTTACATTTGATGGATATTTGTCCTCATCTTGTTTGTTGTTAACACAACATTTCGGCTGATATACTCTCCAGCCTTCATCAGGTGTCTTGGGGAAATTTTGAACCTGGGTTCTCATTTGTAAGGTATTTTTTTATGTTATTATTATTATTATTCAGGTCACTGCCTGGAATCAAACTCTGAATCTTGGGGTTAGTAGCCCGCACTCTTAACCACTATGCCGTAGTGGTTAAGAGTGCAGGCTACTAACCTCAACATTCCAAGTTCGATTCCATGCAGTGACCTGAATAATAATAATAATAATAGTAATAATAGTAATAATAATAATAGTAATAATAATAATAATAACATCAAAAAATACCTTAGGAATGAGAACCCAGATTCGAAATTTCCCCAAGACACCTGATGAAGGCTGGATGGTATATCTGCCGAAATGTTGTGTTAACAACAAACAAGATGGGGACAAATATCCATCAAATGTAAATAATGTACATAATTCCTCATCTCTTAAATATAGAACTGTATTAACATATATATATTCTTTATTATTTTGTGATTCAGAATCTAAACACCTGATGTTCACCCTGATGCTAGAAGTGTGTAGAGTTTGATGTGTGTTTGTCAAGTGTGTGGTAAACAGGGTTACATTACATCCAAACCTAGATTTCTTTCTGTCAGGCCTTCATTCAGCTTTACACATCAGTGGACTCGGAAAAAAAATTATTCTTCATTTACTGTTGTTCAGAGGCTATAATATGTCCATGTAATGTGTTGTATGTTTGTGTCTGAACTATTTGTGAAATTTGTGCTTTTCTGATTATTTATTCTAACTATGGTGCTATCAGTTATCATTTTAGTTGATTCTGTATATACATGCAAGTTTGTTCCACCTGAATTTCTCTATCTCTATCTATCCGCTCAGTCGAAGTCGACTCTTGGTTACTCCATGGATCAGTGTCCTCCAGTCAGTTCTATCCTGGGCCGGGCAGCTTCTTTCAGACTGGCTATGTCCATTCCGGTATCACTCTTGATGGTGTCAAGCCAGCGGCTTCTTGGTTGGCCTCTTCCTCTCTTGCCACTGACCATTCCAAGCATGATGTCCTGAATTTACTGCATTGTAATATCATCATCATCATTTAACGTCCATTTTCCATGCTAGCATGGGTTGGACGGGGTCTGGAAGCCATGGAGGCTGCACCAGGCTCTAGTCTGATTTGGCAGTGTTTCTACAGCTGGATGCCCTTCCTAATGCCAACCACTCCGTGAGTGTAGGGAACATATTCAAATTTAACAATGAGCTATTAATTGAGCTCTTGATTACTGTGGATATCTCTTTTCATGTTTATACACTAATTCTCTGTATATAAATATGTCTTTATAAATTTGTATGTTTGTCTATATATGTATATATAACTTTGAAAACAATTCTTTGTTACGAAATGGGTTCCATCAATCTATTTATGACATTGTACCTCTGAAACCGCAACAATTGTCCAGAATGTATAGAATTTTTTTTTCTTTTTTAAAAATCATTCATAGTTAACGTTTTCAATTCATATTTGATTGAATGTTCCCCATTTATACAAATATATGACCATGTGTGAAGTGTAAGAATATTGATACTTGTGTATCTGTAAATATATGCATGGACCTTCACATATTTATTCAAATCTTTGCTTCTCTGAGTTTTCTGTTCTTTATGATGATGACTGCCAAAATATTCTATTTTTGAAAAATCTCAGGGTTTCTTCATTGTGCATTGGTCAGTGGTCGTGTGTGACAAAACATAATATTTATAGCATCTGTTGTTGAGATAAACAGCATATATGCTTTTTTATATATATATATGTATATAGTGTAAGAATGGGAAGGAAGACGTAGGTAGAATTCAATCAATCAATAAACTATAGTATACATTTTAGTGCCCTTTTTTTTTAGATCCAAATGTATGTATGCATATATAGATATATATATATTGGACATATTTAATATGTACAGGATTTAATTTCAAGCTGCTGTAAGATTCATGCTTCTGAAAATACAATGGTCAGACAATCTTGTATAGCATGCCACTTACTTCCAAACAATCCAGGGTTGCTTGGAAATACTTGGTAAGTTATGTCTGACCGCTGTGTTTTCAGAAGCATGAAACTAATAGTAGCTCAAATTCAAATCCTGCATATATTAAATGATGTTTTTCTCACTGGATGGAGTACTTTTATGTTGATTCCACCCATATCACATAACAGAACAGTACATTATATATATATATATATATACACGTACACACATATATATCATCATCATTTTAACATCTACTTCTACCTGCATGGATTAGATGAAATTTTTTTTGAAAGAGACTTTCAATGGCTTGATACCTTTTCAGTCGTCAATCGTTGCCTGTTTCCAACTAAGGTAATAATAATTCCTAATGACCAGATACGTTTCCTCAGAAGATTGGGAAGGAGCAACACTGCTTATATGATGCTGGCACTAATTTGCAACTATATTTAATGTTAAGACAAGGTGCATACACACTCACACACACATATCCATTTGTAAATATATCTTCATCTTGGAATTCCACACAGTTTCCATCTACCAAATCCACTCATGAGACTTTGCTCAGCCAGGTGCTATAATAGGAAATAAATGCCATGCCGTGGTGTGACTGGGCTGGAAAGGAAACTACTTAATCACACAGCTATGCATGCACCAGACACCTGTTTCTGTCTCTCTGTTACATTAACCTTTCATCATCTGGTACATGATCACCTCCTCCAGTGCCCCCTCCCCTTAAAGGATCTTTGTGTTGCTAGTTACTTGCTGATCCTGTCAGTGTTGATGCCATGTAAAAAGCATCCAGTCCACACTGTAAAGTAGTTGGTGTTTGCAAGGGCATCCAGCTGTAAAAATCATGCCAAAATTGACATAACTCTTGCTGGTGCCACATAAAAAGCACTCAGTCCACTCTGCAGGGTGGTTGGTGTTAGGAAGGGCATCCAGCCATAAAAACCATGACAAAACAGACACTGAAGCTTGGTGCAGTCTTCTTCCTAGCCAGCTCCTGTCAAACCATTGAACCTATGCCAACATGGAAAGCAGATGTTAAATGATGATGATGATATATAAACAAGAATTTACTGCTTCTGTATATATTTGAAATAGATGTGTATACCTGCTAAGGGACCAACAAGTGTCAATTTTATCAGTTTTGACATTAAGATAGTCTTCAAAATATTCTTCAAATTAAATTATAACACTGTGTAACACAATTTTTGTCCTTGGGTAGCAACTTGTTATTTCCTATTTGCTTACCCCTAGAAAATATGAAAAATGACTTTGCTTTTGTGACATTTATTCAAACCATAAAGAATCCCTCTCAACACTTGGCTATGGTGCTCTCCCACTACTCCTGCTCATGATCAGAGATGCACAGATTGTCAACCACTAACGTACATGCTTAAGTGGTTATGGTCAAGCAATTTTGTGACATTGAGCAGAATATTTGCTATAACGATATTTCTGCTTTGGCAACTTACACTGAATCTGTCTGAAATGTAATGGATAATAGGTCAGTATCAAAACATTGATGTATGCTCAGAATTATTTTTATTACAAGAGTGGTGGATTAGCAGAAATCATTTGAGCGCCAGACAAAGCATCTTGTGATGTTTGTTCTGGCTCATCACAAGATGCTTAGTTCAAATCCTGCCAAAGTCATCTTAGTTCTTCATTTCCTTGTAGACAATAAAATACAGACCAGTCAAGTATTGGGGTTGATGTTATCAACTAATTCCTTCCCCTCAAAATGTCATGTCTCATGCCTAAATTATAAACCATTATTTTTATAAGACCATCTGATGACAACTTTGCCGTTTGTCATTCTGAGCTTGGTAGAATAAAGTACCATTCAGATACTTCTTTTTGTCATTTTTTGCACTTTGTGTTGAGCCTACAGATGCATTATGCCAGGTGTTACCCCAGTTTCCATGTAGTTGTGAGAGTATAAAACTCCTACTCTCTATGAGACTGTCATAGTCAAACACTGAGATGAATTTAAACAACTTTATTCTGCTACCTGACAGAATCGGTAGAACATCAGACAAAATGCTTTGCAATGTTTGTTTCACCTCTTAATGTTCTAAGTTCAAGTGCAGCTGAAGTTAGCTCTGCCTTTTGAGGTTGATAAAATAAAGTATTAGTGAAGTACTGGGGTTGAGGGTATCAACTAATTCCTTCCCCACTTCAAATTGCTGCCTTTGTGCCTCAATCACAAACTATTATTTTTATTAAGGCAGCAAGATGGCAGAGTCATTAGCATGTTGGGTAAAATGCTTAGCAGCATTTTGTCTCTCCTTATGTTCTGAGTTCAATTTCCACCGAGGTTGACTTTGCTTTTCATCCTTTCGGGGTCAATGAAATAAGTGCCAGTTATACACTGGAGTCGATGTAATCAATTAGCCCCCTCCCTCAAAATATCAGGCCTTGTGCCTATCTAGTAGAATGGATTATTATTATGATGAAGGCAATGAACAGGTAGAATCATTACTGCACTGCTGAAAATGCTTAGTAGCATCCCCGTTCCTTATGTTCAGATCCCACTGAGGTCA
This sequence comes from Octopus sinensis, assembly GCF_006345805.1. NCBI lineage: Eukaryota > Metazoa > Mollusca > Cephalopoda > Octopoda > Octopodidae > Octopus > Octopus sinensis. The sequence continues at coordinate 15,306,960 of NC_043013.1, forward strand.
ACTTTACCTTTCAATTTTTTCCTGGGGTTGATAAAATAAGTACCATTTGAGCACTGGGGTCTGTGTAAGCAATTTTGTCCCTCTCCTCAAAATTACTGGCTTTGTGCCAAAATTTGAAACCATTATTGCATTATTATTTCCAGTCATTTAATATCATATTTTCTATTATCATTAAAGATTTAACTATGGTTATAATTCCCAAAATACTATTCTAGCTGGAATATTATATGTTTTTAGACGTAATATCTCATACGGAACATTTGTATTCTATGTATTTCACCAAACTTTTAAATATCGTCCATGTATATAGAATAATGTTTGTTAATATTTATTATGCACTTGTATTTGTTCAGTCAATTCTTGTTCTTGTTGCTGCTCAAAAATATTAAATGTTTGAAGATTGAATTCTGGGGGAATATGTTGTTTTTGTTTTGTAGCATTATTATTATTAATGTTTATCTTTCTTTATGTTCATTCTGTAAATGAGATGCTATATCGATATCACACTTTCTGTTATGTCATATCACTGTAGCTCTTATCCTCTTATTCATTGTATAAATGTGATACTTCTTTAGCTTTTGACTTAATCATGGCGTAAATGTGAAATTGCTATAGGTTTTGTCATCTTGTTCATGGTATAAGTGTGATAATGCTAGAGTTTTTCTTCCTTATTTATGGTATCAATGTGATATCACTATAACTCTTACCCTTTTATTCTTAGTATGAATGTGATATTGGTATTCCCTTAGTTTTCTTATATGTGATATGGCTATAGCTTTTGTTTTGTTCATTGTATAAATGTGATATCTCTATAATACTTCACTTCTCATTGTATAAATCTGATAGATATTCTAACTTTGTTTTTTTATATTTTATTCCAAATTCATTTCTCTTCCAAACATTAATAAAATATGCAAAAAAATTTTCAAAATAAATCCGTAAATATTTTATAAAAATAAAGATACTTTATTGAAATGTTTCATATTTTGCTTTTTTCTTTTTTTTCTTTTGTATAAGTGTGTGTAATGGTCAAGTATTCAAGATGCATATGTTGTTTAATGGTCCAGAATACAGATTTGACTGTTATTTCTAGCATACCTTGTTGTCTTATTTAATTCCAAGTCAAGCCTTGCTACTGAATAGATGACTTAACTTTCAAACTCAAACCACAATTTGTTAATCATCTCAATTTATCTTGCCATTGGATCTGGACACTCATTTATCCCTGATCGAAGGTATTCCAACCATGACCATCACTTCTATTTTCCAATATAGAACTCCTTAGATTTAAGTGCTTCTGCCTCAAGTGACACATGAAGCAAAGTACACCAGCAGGATTGGTTGGCAGTCACTCTCCTATCTCCAGCAGGAAAGGAATGCTGTGATGCTCTTGCGCTTTGAACTGTTTACATAGCTTGAGGTTTTTTTTCCAAGGACAGAGTACTGACCTGAAGATCAATGACTTGAATTTAGGAAAGAGACTTGAAGTGGAGCTGCCCCTATTGACTGCTAGCTGAGCTCTACGAAGTATAGTGTGGGTCACCTTAAGTCACGAACACCTAATTGTTGACTTGCTGTAGCCGCTCTGCCTGCTTAGTGGTGCAGTGTCACCCACCCACCACCCCTTCCTTGTGCTTCAGCCCACCATTTGAGGTGGTGTGGCAATTGGAACCAGCACATTAGAGATTTAGGGAGTGAGTGAGACCCAGTGGATGCATGTCCACCCTGCCAAAGATGCCTTTACTCTGAACCCCTTACACCCTATAGAGCATTTGGGATGGCTTTATTCAAATAACACCTCATTGTCTTTTACTTGTTTCAATCATTATACTGTGGTCATGTTTGGGGCATCACCTAGAAAAATTTTAGTTGAACAAATTGGCCCCAGTACTTATTTTATCAGTGTCTTTTGGCGAACTGCTAAGTTACAGGGGCGTAAACACCAACACCAATTGTCAAGTGGTGGGGAACAAACATAGTCACAAAGACCTACACATATATACATGATAGGCTTCTTTCAGTTTCCACCTACCAAATTCACTCGTAAGTCTTTGGTCGGCCCAAGGCTGTAGTGGAAGACACTTGCCCAAGGTACCATGCAGTGGGACTGGACCCAGAAATGTGTGGCTGGGAAGCAAGCTTCTATCCATAAATATAAAATATAACATTAAACCATGTAATCCTAGATACATTGTGTCTGAATAAAGAGACAAGATAATTACAGACAAAGCATCAGTTGTCGTAGATCTGCTGGATCATGGCTAACCTAAGGGTTATGCAAGGTCAAACTGACCATGAGGTGACTTCTGTGTTTGTTAAGAATAGCAACCAAATCTTTATCAAATAATATCCTACTTTTCGAAAGGGAAGAATTTGCTAGATAGAATAATCCTAGATACACCATATCTGAAATAAAAGACAAGATGGTCATGGGTAGAATGTCTTTGAGTATAGGTCTGCCGAATCTAAGTTAAATAACATAGCTACAAATAATGATACTCAATTGACTAGAAATAACAGTCAAATATCCCATAAATCACATCCTACTCTATTTAAGGAAGGAGGGACACATTGGATAATATAATTCTGGATATGTCTGAAAAATTAACAATGCGGTGGTCACTGCTGGAACTCTGTTGATCATAAGTGCTGGATCAGAATTGGCCTGGGGTTTAACAACTGTTACTATACAAGAAGCTAACACAGGAGATTATGTGATCACTCAATCTGCTAGAAATAATTGCCAAATTTTAACTATTACAGCTTACAAAGGAAAATCACATTAGATAAAATTCTATCTCTCATGTATGTATATATATATAGTAGCAGTATCGCCCAGCATTGCTTGGGTTTGTTTCGACCATTTAGAATTGGAATTTTTGAAAAGTAAAAATTTTGCATTATGTAGCTTGTTATTCTCTTTAAGTGTACATTTTTCTGGTTGAAATACACTGAAAAATGGCGACACAGCAATAAAAAAAGCGTAAGAAATAGGGATTTTCATAGAAAAAAAGCACCTTTTTGATGTGAATAATTTTTGATGTTAACAAGGTCCGATTTGAATTTTTTCTTCTATGGAAGGAAGAGCAAGCCTTCTATCATACTCTAAATTTTGGTCAACTTGCGCCGCAGGGTCTCGGAGGAGATAGTGTTAGTTGAAGGCTACCAAACCTGCCATATACAGACAACTTCAGCTTTATATGTATAGAGATATGTGTCTGTAGGCATGGCTGTGTGGTTAAGACGTTTGCTTTCCAGCCATGTACTTCTGGGTTCAGTACCAATGCATGACACCTTGAGCAACTATCTACCATAGCCATGGTCTAACAAAAGTCATGTGAGTGGATTTGGTAATTCAAAACTGAAAGAAATCTCTCATACACACAGAAGGCTGTAGCTAAGAAGTTCGCTCTCCAGTTACATGATTTCTGAAATCTTGGGTACCTTCTACTATAGACCTGGGCCAACCGAAGCCTTGTGAGATGAAACTAAAAGAAGACCATCGAATATGTGTTGTGTCTGTGTAGTGAGGAATTGTTTGTATGTTCTTGTTTTGCTATCACATGATGGTTGTAAATGAGCAACACTGTTGTACAAGCAGTTTCATAGCAATGAAAACATGTCGGGCCATTGGGAAATATTACTTTGCTTGGAAATAGGTGAGAGTTAGCAACAAGAAGGGCATCTGACTAGAAAATCTGACCCATGCAAGCATGGAAAAAAGTGAATTTTAAAACAACGGTGATGATGGTGGTGGTGATAGATAGATAGATAGAATGACAGACATGCAATGCATGTGTAAACTGAAGGAGTCCTTGGCTAGTCACAGATCTTTAGAAGTATTAGTTGACATGATGAGAGAATAGAAATCAGTAGGGAAGAATTTTTGAGGAAAATAATAGAAAGAATAAATCAAGGAATATTATCTGGTATAATGCACCATTCACCATAATAGCTGCACTAGGTAAATGATTCTCACCTCCAAGTAAGTATGGGAAATTATTTAATTGCCATAGTATAAAATTTTCATATTCAACCACCAGAAACTGGGCTCTGATTACAGCAGTACATAACAAATAGAGAATTAGGGAGTATCACAACTCAAAATCTGTAAATAAGAGTAGAATCAATAGTGTGAATTGTGAAATTAACTCTAATGATAATTTTCTCGAACTAGATTTCTATTCTTTAAGTAAAAATAATTCCGTCTCTGATAATACAGTTAACACTTAGTTTTAATACTGATAATGATAATAATAATAATAATAGTAATCCTGCCTAATTTTGAAAGGACTTGTAGGAATTTTTTTAACCTTGAGTACCAAATGCTAGTGAATGCCTGTGTAATTGTAAAAACAAAATTGTCCTTTAGAAAATCAGTGTTTAAGGAAAAATATAGTGTGTCAATGTAAGGTAATAACAGGGGATCATAAGTATTATTACACAGGTTCATCAACTACAATTTCGAAGTCTAGATTCCATAATCATTCTTATTCATTTAAGTATAGAAGAAAAGGTAATTCTACAAATTTTAATAAATGCATTTGGGATTTAAATGGTCCATTATTAATTATGCAGCACTGTACAATATTGACAATTCTACATATGATCTTAGCCTTGAAGAAATGTATTATATAATTACTTCTAAATTAATATTATTAAATTTTAATGGTAATTTTACAATGAAATGTGGTCACAAATTTGTGAAGGCATTTCAATTGTTCAATTCTTAATTATAATTGCTTTTCATATATTATATAGTAAGCATAATTTTTCTAAAGATGCTTAATATATTTAATAGATAGGTAACTAATTGTTGTGACATAGCATCTCTATGTTTCTAATTGTTGTAATGTAGAATTCTTATGTCTAATTTTTTTATTCTTGTTATCCACTGATGTTACCAATAGTTGAATACAAAAATAACTTTTCTTAGATTATATTCCTTCTTAGCGTTCTTTTTGTATGTTTGTGTACAGCAGATATTTTCTTAGTTCACTCTGAATTTAACTAATTTTGGATCACCTTGAAAATATTGTATCATCATCGTTTAACGTCCATTTTCCATGCTAGCATGGGTTGGATGGTTCATCTGGGGTCTGAGAAGCCAGGAGGCTGCACCAGGCTCCAGTCTGATCTGGCAGTGTTTCTACAGCGGGATGCCCTTCCTAACACCAACCACTCTGTGAGTGTAGTGGGTGCTTTTTATGTGCCAGGGGAGGCTGGCAATGGCCACGATCAGTTGGTAGTTTTTACGTGCCACCGGCATGGAAGCCATTCAAGGCGGTGCTGGCGTCAGCTACATACATATGGTGCTTTTTACGTGCCACTGACACAGATGCCAGGGCAGGCTGGCAACAGCCACGATCGGTTGATGCTTTTTACGTGCCATCGGCACGGAAGCCAGTCAAGGCAGTACTGGCATCAGCCACATACGGATGGTGCATTTTACATGCCACCGACACAGGTATTGACATATATTTTTAGATATATTGATTTGAAAGATATTTTCTGTATCTAAATATGTTGATACAACAGGAACAACTATAAGGCTTTGTATGGTGAATCCAACAATTAAAGATGTGATTTTCTCTATCCAAATTTTTGTTGTCTAATACACTGAATTTCTTGAAATTCTTCTTAATGACATTCGGCTCTACCTGTCATACAGGAGGAATTACCTTGAATGCATATTCTGCTTGCATTTATTGGCATCTGATTGTTTGATATATATATTTATTTATTTAATACCCATAGAGGGGACAAACAAGGACAGACAAAGGGATTAAGTCAATTACATCAACCCAGTGTGAAACTGGTACTTTATTTATCGACCCCGAGAGGATGAAAGGCAAAGTCGACCTCGGCGAAATTTGAACTCAGAACGTAACGACAGACGAAATACCGCTAAGCATTTCGCCCGGCGTGCTAATGTTTCTGCCAGCTCGCCGCCTTCTGATTGTTTGATATAGTTAACCAAATTCATTTAAAATTGAGTGATTTATTGATATTTATCTGGATTTTTTAACCCCTTTTTCTCTTTTTATATGTGTGTGTGTGTGTGTTAAAAAGAAAGAATTAGTAACATACAGATGGACACATAGGTAGCTAGAGAAAGTGAGTAGTGAGAGAGAGAGAGAAGTAGAAGAAAGTGGTAGATAGATAGATGGACAGATCAGAAGAAGAGACTGTTTATGGAATATTAGTTGTGTCACCAGAAACTAGATTGATATCGATGTCTGGAGAAATGGAGAATGAGCTCCTGTTTTTGAAACATTGGGCAGAACATAACAGAATCAGCATTGGTATTGGTCCTTTAGGTGTCTGTGTTTTCAGTCCCTGGAATGAATAAATTTTTAAGTTATAAAACCTGACAAACCATTATGGTGTTTTAGTAAAAAAAAAAACCCAAACAAACAAAAAAAAAACACATCTTTTTATTCTTTGACTGGTTTCAGTTGTTAAGTATTGGCCAAGAGGTAGCTTACTAAATTCAATATCACTGACTCTAATGCATATTTCAGCATGGCATTAATTCCATCAATTTCTGTGTATTTGATGAGTAACTTTTTACAAGAATACACAAACATGTCCATGTCTTAAAGCTTATTCCAATTTTTCTGAAAAATGCTGCTCTAAAAGACATGGTTTCACCTTGACATGCTGTTTTCTGGATATATTATTATTATTATTATTATTATTAACTTGTAATTAAATAACCCTTTTCCCCTTGTGCCAAAATTTGAAATCATCATCATATAATGTCTGTTTTTCATGCTGGCATGAATTGGATGGTTTGACATCATCATCATCATCATCATTATTATTATTACCAAGGCAGTGAGCTAGCAGAAATGTTAGCATGCTGGGCAAAATGCTTAGTGGTTTTTCGCCCTTTGCTACATTCTGAGATCAAATTCCACTAAGGTCAACTTTGCCTTTCATCCTTTTGGGGGGGTCGATAAATTAAGTACCAGTCAAGTACTGGGGTCAATGTGATTGACTTTCCCTATTCCCCAAAATTTCAGACCTTGTGCCTATAATAGAAAGGATTATTATTATTATCATTATTATTATTATTATTATTGTTATTATTATTATTGTTATCAGTTTTAGTTCTAGTGTTAAGTACTGAGATGTGAATCAAGCTGGAAGAGTTCGGTTTTGCTACATGACTCAACAGCCTAGGACATCAGGCAAGATTTGGGCAATTACAGTGTCAAAGAATAAAGGAATTTCATTCCAAGACTTCTAATTTACTGAATAAGTTACATTATGAAAATTAAGATGGAAAATTCCAATAAAGATGTACCTTCTTTGCATTAAAAAATGTAGCACATTTAAAATGGATATTCAAATGGAAACCTTTGCATATAACACAATGGTTGCCTTTTTCAAGAATCTGCTGGACTTCCTTTCTTTCTTTCATTGAGCTCCACTGCAATGGATAACTAGCAAGAGAAGAAACAATACATTTAAGTTATTTGGGACTATAGTGCTTCTGAATTGGTCAACTATGCAAAATATGTATAGGTGCAGGTGGAACTACAGGCACAAGTGTAGCTATAGGCACAGGTGCTGCTGTATGGTTAAAAAATATGCTTCCCAACCACATGGTTCTGGATTCAGTACCATGGCGTGATACCTTAGGCAAATATCTTCTTCTATAGCCTTCGGCCAACCAAGACCTTGTGAATGGATTGGATTTGGTAGACAGAAACTGATGTCCATCAAGTATGTATATGTGTGTATGTGTGTGTGTATATATATATATATAGATAGATAGATAGATAGATATAGATATATATAAATGGCAATTTCTGTCTGTCTGTTACCATCTTAGTGCCTAAACCAGCAAACCAATGTTCACAAAACTTTGTGCCTTATAATATAACACACTCACCGGTAAAATTTCCAGTTTTTTCTTATTTTTATTTTCCTAAAATTTTCGCTGCATCTTGTAACCTTTTCAATAGTTTTAAGGTTGCAAGATGCAACAAAAATTTTAGGAAAATAAAGATAAGAAAAATATAGAAATTTTACCGGTGAGTGTGTTATATTATAAGGCACAAAAAGAAAATGACTTTCCCCAGATGACTGATGGTATATATACATATATATATATATATATACTATGCTTTGATCTTAGCTAAAAGGTTGACACATACATAAATACACACACACACACATACGTAGATACTAAAATTTTGGTAGTGGGGATAAGTGCTGGTGTTTGCCAGGCCAAGAATCACTGGTATAGTGTATCCTGAATTGTAAACAAATGAGACTTTCATGTTATCTTGCAACCAATTTACACCCAAACTAGAAAAGTTGACATGTGGATGACCTAAAGTTCTATCATGCTGGTTGGAATTAGTTCTCTCTTCTCTAAAATTTTTTTGTGCTTTGCTGTCAGTATCAAAAACATTATTTTTGTCTTTGAGATATACTTACTGTCTTTTCATCTCATTCATGAAAAATCTCACAACCAATTCCTGCAAGAAAAATATTCTTGTATTTAACCAAAAATTTCTAAAGATATATTGACATTTATCAAATTATTTCTGAAGAAATGTTGGGTGCTTAACAGACCCTTTCTGAAGACATATTAATACTTATCTAACATTTCTAAAGATATACTGACATCTATCAGACCGTTTCTAAAGATACACTTGCATTCATCAAAGTGCAGGTGAGACCCATAATGATGTATTATTCTCCCATCTGAAACAGTTTGGCTGCTGTGACATACACAGATATTTTAAGGCTGTTTAACAGACTGGTATAAAGTCACTTACAATCACACTTAAGCCTCTGACCAACAAGTGCTCTGTCTTTTATCTCTGCCTTTTCTACTTTACAATAATAGCTTCTGCTCAGAACTGGTTTGGCTCATGTCACTTCCTTACTGGTATTTCTACCCCACTTGCCTTCTCACTTCTCACCTCTCATAACCCTTGTTATGTCCAAGTCCCCCCCAGACCTCATACTAACCAAGTAATCACTATGCATAGTCTTTCTATCCAAGAATGTCGGCTCTTTGAAACTTTCTCCTGTTCATGTCTTTCCCACAAATGTTGAATTGTAAATGTTCAAGAAGAACGTTAATAACATCAATCTTATTTTTGAATGGCCTACAAAAAGCCAATTGGTGTTCAGACCAAAGCAAATAAAAAAACAAAAAACAAACAAAACCCAATCAGACATATAATACATCTTGGACTAAGCTATCATTCCTTTCTGCTTTGTCATACAAGTTGTGGTGTTCATTTCCAATCTTCAATGAAAGTATATCTGATCATGGTAAAATATTATCTTGTTTGAAAACAGGTGAAGGTTGATGACAGGAAGAACATACAGCTATGGAAAATCTGCAACAAGGCTTTGGTGAGCCAAGGGCTATAGTAGATGGCATTTACCCAAAGTACCAAGCAGTGGAACTGAATGCAAAACCATGTGGTTAGGAAGTAAACTGAGCAAACTTATGTCCATTGTCTTGTATAGTGATTTTTTCCTTTTTTTAAGGTGATAGTGACTTGAAAGCGACCTGGCTACTATTACTGGCTGAGCAACTATATAGAGATTGCCTTCTATGGCTCACCTACACATCATCATCATCATCATCATCATCATCATTTAACGTCTGCTTTCCATGCTAGTAGGGGTTGGACGTTTTGACTGAGGACTGGCGAACCAGATGGCTGCGCCAGGCTTCAATCTGATTGGGCAAAGTTTCTATGGCTGGATGCCCTTCCTAATGCCAACCACTCTTAGAGTGTAGTGGGTGCTTTTAAAGTGCCACCGGCATGAGGGTCAGTCAGGCGGTAGAAAAAGAGACATGAGAAGTAATTTAAATGAGGTAAAGCAAACCAGCTTCACTCAGGAATTGAAACCTCACCACCCAATATACTGATATTGGAAATAAAGATGGCTAAAAAACGTACTTTCAGTGGGAAGATGTCTTCGTCTCGGTATGAAGGATTTAAATCTGATTGTAGAAGTGGATTACATTCATAGTGAAACCTCTTCAAATGTAACTTGTCAAACTGCAAAATATGAGAGTGAAATACTGTTGATTAAAGGATTGTATGATCATTTAGAGCCAAATCATCATCATCATCACCCCCACTTTCATTTCAATCATCATCATCATCATCATCATCATCACCCCCACTTTCATTTCAATCATCATCATCATCATCATCATCATCACCCCCACTTTCATTTCAATCATCATCATTGTTATCCTTATCATAGTTTTAATATCCACTTTTCAATGCTTGCTTGAGTCGGACAAAATTTACTGAGGTAGATTTTCAGCAGTTGGATAAACTTCCTCTTGTTCAATTCTGGTTTTCCATGAAAAACATATCTGGCCATGGAGAAATGGCGAGCTGGCAGAAATGTTAGCACGCCGGGCGAAATGCGTAGCCGTATTTCGTCTGCCGTTACGTCCTGAGTTCAAATTCCGCCGCGGTCGACTTTGCCTTTCATCCTTTCGGGGTTGATAAATTAAGTACCAGTTACGCACTGGGGTCGATGTAATCGACTTAATCCCTTTGTCTGTCCTTCTTTATCCCCTCTGTGTTTAGCCCCTTGTGGGTAGTAAAGAAATAAGAAATATTACCTTGCTTGGAAACAGGTGAGGCTTGGTAGTTAAATGAATGGCATTTAACTATAGAAAATCTGCTTCAATACACTTCATTCGAGCCATCAAACATGAAAAAGTGGACATTAAATGAAATGATGATGATGAATAACACCCAGTCTTCCTCAAAACACCTTTCTTGGGTCTACACATACATCTACAGATGAGGTTAATATAAATGGTAAATATTGACTAACAGAAGCCCTATAAAAATTCTTAAAATACTGTTGGTATCAATGGATATATTTTTCTGTGGACAGTAAAGGTCAATTTCTTTTCCCAATGAGTTTCTGTCTAGTTCAGATTTTATAAAAGTCTAAAAAGGGGAATTTATGATCTGCTCCTGCAGGTACGAAGGGGTGTTGAAAAGTTCCTGACTTTAAGGGTATCAAGAAAGGCCTGGTTTGAGGCCCAAACTTCTGAGTTCTCTTAAAGAGCTTAGAAAAACTGAAGAACAACTGCAATAAGCATGTGAATTTGAGATGGGAATGTGTTGAGGAAAATCATAATTAACTGATCCTCCTGTATTTTCTTGTACCCAAAGCCAAAAACTTTTCAGCACTCCCTTGCACATAGTCAGATATCTTGAAATGGTTGTAGGTACCTGACCATGGATTGCTTATTACATTTAAGTTAATAGATCTCATTGGTAATTCACCAAACCATTAAATAACAACTGGTTTCAGTGAAACACACTTCTCCCCTGCTTAATTTAATTAAGTACTCAGTTATGCTCTGGGATATCAAAAAAGTATCAAGACTACAAAATAGTTTGTTACCTCAACAGGGAAGATGTTCAGATTATTTGAAGCAACATCAAGAACGGTCAACTGAATGCATTTAGATATACTCTGCAAATATAAAGAGGATAATTTGATATATAACAATGAAATATAGGCATCAGATAATTTAGTATGTGTGTGTGTGTGTGTGTGTGTGTGTATGTGTGTGTGTATACATATATCTTTATAAGTATTAGAAGAAATAAGGTACTCAGAAATCTGGATGGTTTTATATTTACAGATTTTTATTAATATGTCACATGTTTTTATAAATCATATATTAGCACTTGCATCCACTCTAGTGGATTCGTCAGATACTATAAAAAGAGACAAATCTCCTGAAAAAATTCAATCTAACAAATCTACAATTCAATCTGACAAAAAAATGTCCGTTTTCCATGCTAGCATGGGTTGGACGGTTCAACCGCGGTCTGAGAAGCCAGGAGGCTGCATCAGGTTCCAGTCTGATCTGGCATAGTTTCTACAGCTGGATGCCCTTCCTAACGCCAACCACTCCTTGAGTGTAGTGGGTGCTTTTTACGTTCCACCAGCACAGGGGACAAGGAAAGCTGGCAAACGGCACCACCACCACCACCACCAACAACAACAACTAAGGAGCAGCAAAGTTGTATTGAAGAAGATGGCTTTATACCAATGTAATTAACATAATCAATGTCATTAATTAAATAGCTAAATTTTCTAAAAACGATGGTAATATCAATGTATTTGATTTTACATCAGGAATAGTTTCTTATAGAAATAGGCAATAACATAAAGAATGACGTAATGTAATCTGTGTGTTTAATTAGCAGGAGAATGACAAAATTTGGTAGAGCATTGGAACAAATAACTTGTAGTGTTTAGTTACTTTTCTTGATAATCTGGTTTCAAATCCTTCCCACATCAATTTTACCTCTGATTCTGCTGACGGTAATAAAGCAATTCATTGGAGATAAAATAAGGACTGGAAGTTGCTTGAAGTGGTGCCCCAGCATGACCGTGAACCAGTGAGTGTTACCAGTAAAAGAATGATAAAAAAAGAATACCCCCCATCTCTAACCCTCCGTTTTGCTCCCCCGACACTCTCATTACGGCCTTCTTGCTCCTGATCCACTGTCCATTTCCTCTCCTGCTCCTTGAGGGTTTGCTATGGTAACCCATCACAACCATCTTATCTTCTTCCCAGCTACTCATGCACACCCTTATATCATACAGGATAGCCATGTGTTCTCTCTGTAGTAAGTTACCTCTTCTTGTTCCTGGCATAAAGCCACCTTTACCTACTTCTCAAATACTCTTCCTTCTTAACTGAGAGGGATTTTCCCTTTTTTTTGTTCTTTCCTGTCATCCAAGCTACCTGACAACCTCACTAGTACCGGCGGTATGAAAAAAGCACCCAGTACACTCTGTCAAATGGTTGGAACGTGGAAGGGCATCCAACTGTAGAAACCATGCCAACACTGACACTGGAGCATACTGCAGCCTGGTGGTTCACCAGCTCCTGTCAAACTGCCAAATCTATCCCAACATGGAAAATAGACATTAAATGATGATAATGACGACAATGATGAATAAGACAGAATTTTGGTAGTTACTTTTGGCAATTCCTCTAAATGATTCCTATGGATGTAAAGTTCGTTGAGGTTTTGGAGTGAACCTAGATTCTCTGGAAATGTCACAAGACTGTTGTATCCAACATGTAACACCTCCAACTGTTGCAACTGACAAAGCTCTTCTGGAAGTCCAGTTAAATGGTTGTGCTCGGCACTGAAGTATTTTAAATTGATTAACCTGTAAAATAGATAAAAACAAAACAAAATAAAACAAAATGAGCAACACTTGCTGTTGTTGTTGTTGTCTAGCCCCTGGTCAGCTCTGACTGATCTGATCAAAAGTATTCCAAACATGACCATCACAACTGTATGCTTCATTTAAGGTGGTAGGTATGATTTGAGGGAAGGCGGTGAGCTGGCAGAAACGTTAGCATGCCGGGCGAAATGCTTAATGGTATTTTGTCTGCTGCTACGTTCTGAGTTCAAATTCTGCCATGGTCGACTTTGCCTTTCATCCTTTCAGGGTCGATTAAATAAGTACCAGTTACACACTGGGGTCGATATAATCGACTTAATCCGTTTGTCTGTCCTTGTTTGACCTCTCTGTGTTTAGCTCCTTGTGGGTAGTAAAGAAATAGGTATGATTTGAGGGCGATTTGGCTACTATATGTAGCAGACCACATGATGATTTTTATCATCTGACTTTTCTTTTTGTTAGGTGGATGGGGGAGCGCAGTTTGGAATTCCTCCTCTTTATCCTCATCCTCTTCCTTCTCCTAACCTTGGCATAAAGCCAGAAGAAATGCCACCAAACATTAATGGTGCTTTTCGCCATTGTGTCTGAAATATAAAGGTTATTAATGGTATCCTTTTTTCTGTATTGTAAGAAGCTCTCTGTCTCTACCATTTTTACTTCATTACACCGCTTCCAGCAAGCTGCAACACTCTTCTTCTAAACCTATGTTTATTTTACCCACTTTCCAAACATTTTCCTTGTTTTATCAAAAGAACTTTACAAAATTAATTCCTACTACTTGTTATATCTCATTTCACTTGAAAATGTCCCTAATATTAGTTTTATCTTCAGGTTTGCATTCTTAAAATTCTTCTTGTGAAATCATTTGTCAATTCATTTAGTTGTTAGAATGTATTTAGCTTACAAAATACCAGATTATTTTCATGAGCACATCTCATACATATCTCTATATATCACAGACATCTTTCTGTATAGCACCTGCATAGCTTATCGTATCACATACACTTCTCAGTATATCACATACATAAATCCGTATCTCATAAATATATCTCCATATCACATACACATCTCTGTATATCGCAGACATTTCTACATATAATGCATGTGTATATCTTCAAAAGTCTTAAATATATTACCAAGTCACCTAGATATCTCTTGAAATTTTATAAATATTTTTTCGTATCACAGATATTTAAGCATATTACATACATGCACGCATGCACATTTCAGAGCACTTCAGAAATCCTTTCATTTTACATAGCTTTCAATATCTCATCTATTTTTGCTGAGTCTCTCAGAGACAATGACAAGTGACCATAACTTTAGGCAAATTTCTGTGCTTGAATATACATGTCAAGCTAAGTGAATCTATGGTTGTAACCATGGCGGTAACACATAAAAGGAACCCGTGTGCTGGTGACATGTAAAAGATACCCTGTACACTCTGTAGAATGGTTGGTGTTAGGAAGGGTATCCAAACATAAAAGTCAAGTCAAAACAGACAAATGGAGGACGCTGCAACCCTTCAGCTTAACAGCTTAGGTCAAATAACCCATGACAGCATGGAAAAACAGGTGTTAAATGATGATTATGATGATGATGATATTTCTGTATATCACATAGACATCTTTAGTAGTAGTTAGTTTTATCACGAGCCACAGTAATCATCAGTGGAGGCATGTGGCCTAGTGTCAACATCATGATCGTAAGATTGTGGTTTCGATTCCTGGACCGGGCAACGCGTTATGTTCTTGAGTAAAACACTTTAATTTACATTGCTCCAGTCTACTCAACTGGCAAAAATGAGTAACGCTGCAATGGACTGGCAACTGGGGAACACATACCCCATTGAAACCAGGAAACCAGGTCCATGAGCCTGGCTAGGCTTTAAAGGGCGCATTAATTTATTTTACAGTCATCATCAGGCTGGTTACCCAGTTTCTCTGCAGTATGAGTGACTAAGACCACATTACTGCCTCTGAAGAAGACGTTGGTCCACCACAGAGATATTCATTTGCAGTTGAGTGGATTGCAAGCAATGTGAAATGATCTGTTTTGCTCAAGGTCACAATGCACTGCCTGGTTCAGGAATTGAAACCATAATCTTGTGGTCATGAGTGCAACACCCTATCCACTTGACCATCGGCCTTTACATATACGCTTTACTCTTTTACTTGTTTCAGTCAGTTGACTGTGGCCATGCTGGAGCACCGTCTTTAGTTGAGCAAATCGACCCTAGGACTTATTCTTTGTAAGCCTAGTACTTATTCTATCGATCTCTTTTTGCCAAACCGCTAAGTTATGGGGATGTAAACACACCACCATCGGTTGTCAAGCGATGTTGGGGAGGACAAACACAGACACACAAACATATACACGCACATGCATATATATATATATACACATATATACGACGGTCTTCTTTCAGTTTCCGTCTGCCAAATCCACTCACAAGGCTTTGATCGGCCCGAGGCTATAGTAGAAGACACGTGCCCAAGGTATCACGCAGTGGGACTGAACTTGGAACCATGTGGTTGGTAAGCAAGCTACTTACCACACAGCCACTCCTACGCCTAAATTTTTCATATCACTTAAATATTTCTGGATATCATATACACATCTTGCTCTCTCTCTCTCTCACACACACACACATATCACCACATGTTACTCTGATGTCTTGCATTATCACACAGCCATCTTTCTATCTCATATATTTATATCACATATCGAGAGCTCTCCAAGTTAAATAAATATCTTTTTAATTAATTTTTTTTTTTTTAGTATACCAACAATTCATGGTTATGATATCAGTGATAAATACAATTCTCACTTACCCACCAATTTCAGCTGGGATTCTGTGAAGTTCATTCTTGTTAAGATTCAGCACAGTTAAGGATTTTAGTCCTCCTGGAAGCAAACACTTGTTGAAATATAATGTATCTATCATCAAAGTGTGTGTGTATTGATGTTTGTTTTTATGTTCATTTATAACAAAATAATTTTATAATAATCTGAAGAGCTACTCCATACTTTGTTGAGTACAAATTTGGATCTTTTCGGTTTGACCGGTAGTTTTTAAAAATAATTTCCACGTAACTAAATACTTTTAAACTTCGTATACTGGTAGAATGTTTTTATAAAACATCTTTTTCTCTTGGCTTTATTGAGAAAATTCTATAGTTTGTAAGATATTTGTTGTTTTTTTCTTCAATTTCTGCAATTTCAACCAATCAATGACATCTATTGAGGTGAAAACATTCTGTGCCGTATGAATACGTCCCTCGTTTAAGAAACAGATTGGGTTTGTTTACATTTCCGAAGAAAAAAAGATACCCTTCCCCCCACCCCTAACCCTAACTCGAACCTTAATCCTAAAACAGATTGAAATGGAATAGATTGATACTAGGGTCATAATTATGGGTGACAATTTCATATGACACCGCTAGAAAAAACTGCTGGTCAAACTGAAAAGATCCCAAATTTAATATTCTTAACAAGAATAATATTGACAGTGACTTTGAAGTTACTGCTAGCCCTCGTTGGACTGTGATGCATGAAGTTAATCTTGGATTTATATAGTCTCTGTTGAGGTTCAGTTGAATGGCAATTAGACTGTAGGATGGGTTGTAATGGAGACTTGTTGCGAAGAAACTTTTATTGATTAGATTTAGGGTTATGTTATTGTTCAGAATTTATTCCTGCATGTAGAACTTTGAAAAACAGGTGTGTATATTTATGTGTGTCAGCTTCAGGTTATAGGATTGTGTTTTTAGTGGTTCACAAAAATGAAGTAGGTAGGTAGAGGAAGATTTTGGCCAGCAGTATTTATTTTTGATTTTATTGGATTTGATATTTTAGTATGGTAATGTAAAGGTCAAAGTTCAAAGTTTAATCCAGCATTTAATTATATTTCAGCTTTGTTGTAATGGAATTTTTAAGGATTCACAAAAGAATGTAAGTAGGTGGTATGTTTTAGTTGGTCAGTAAGTTTCTTTACTTGTTTTTTATGTTATTTAGACTGTAGTGGGAATATTCAGTAGTCAGATCACTACACCAGATGTTATGGTTTTCAAGAATAATACCCACATAATATAAAAAATTCTAACCAATCCCAACTTCACCTAGAAGTGGATCTAACAACAATTCCATCCTTTTGTGCCTTTCTCTTGGAGCCTATCCAGTACTATAAATTCAGCACATCTTGACTATTTGACAGTGAGTATTGACAGACAGCAGAGATGAGATGGCAGACAGATCGAAAACACATTTGGACAGCTGCTTACCCAAGGTGACTGCATTTAAATAATGATGAATGATGACAGCAACACCAGCATACTAGATGAATGATGACAGCAACACCAGCATACTAGATGAATGATGACAGCAACTTACCACACTTTGACTGCTGTTACAATCACACCAGGAACAATAACATTCAAACTCTCTCAATGTTTTGTCCTTCATAGTAATGACAGCATTCTTTTTGTGTATGAAAAGAATAAATATTTTGTTTATCATAAAATGCAACAGACAGTGCTCTTCTTTGTAACAAGGTATTTCCTACCTGTATTTGGAAGGTGGAGGCTATTCTGCAACCTATTATACACATATGCACCTCAACACATACATAGCAAAAAACTCACACATCCCCATTTCAATGCATCAATTCGTCCCTATATGCACACCTCCCTGCTCTCTCCTTCCAGCTTACATTCACCACATTGTAATGAAAGTACATGGCTCAGTGGTTAGAGTGTTGTGCTCACAATCATTAGGTAGTGAGTTCAATTCTCAGACTGGGCGGTGTGTTGTGTTCTTGAGCAAGGCACTTTATTTCACATTGCTCCAGATCATTCAGCTGTAGAAATGAGTTGCAACATCACTGGTGCCAAGCCGTACCAGCCTTTGCTTTACCCCTGGATAACATCAGTGGTATGGGGAGGAGAGACTGGTATACATATGTGACTGCTTGTTTTCCATAAATAAGCTTGCCTGGACTTGTGCCTTGGAGGGGAACTTTCTAGGTGTAATCCTATAGTCATTCATAATGAAAGTGGGGTCTTTACCCTTACCCTTTGAACTGCATTCCAACTTGGTTCCTAATTCCTAGCCTGTTTTTCTCTCCTAATCTTTATTCATGTTTGTTTGTGCTGATGGCATGTAAAAAGCACCATCCGAGCATGATTGTTACCAGCATTGCCTAACTGGCACGTGAAAAAATATTCAAGTGAGGTCATTGCCAGTGCCCCTGGACTGGCTCCTGTGCAGGTGGCATGTAAAAAACACCATTTAAGCGTGGCCATTACCAGTATCACCTGACTGGCCCTCATGCCGGTGACACGTCAAAGCACCCACTTCCCTCTCGAAGTTGTTGGCATTAGGAAGGGCATCCAGCTGTAGAAACTTCACCAGATCAGATTGGAGCCTGGTGCAGCCATCTGGTTTGCCAGTCCTCAGTCAAATCAGCCAACCCATGCTAGCAGACGTTAAACAATGATGATGATGATGATGATGAAAGACTAGTGTCCAAACTGTCAAAGCTCTTTCCCTTTCTTTTAAGTGTTAAACTAATATGACATTTGATAAACTTGTCTCTCACACATTGTTTTCTTTCCTTTTGTATTTATTGCTTTCATAATCACACACACACACATTCATGATAATACTCCAATTGCACCAAAATATTCGGGGATACTTACCGAATATTCCTGGAGGTAAATTTTTTATTTTATTTCTGTATGCTAGTACCTTCTTTAGATTTGGAAGATGTTGAATTTGGACTGGTAGAATCTGGAACTCATTGCCAGCAATATCTAGTAATTGTAGCTGTAGGATAGCAGAAAAATAAGCAAAATCATAAAAAAAGACAAACATATATTCAAAATTTTGGAGTCTGGTTTAAATATTTATTATCATCATCATCATTATTATTATTATTATTATTATTATTGTTATAATAATAATAATAATCATTGTTTAATGTCTGCTTTCCATGCTAGCATGGGTTGGATGGTTTGACTGTGGGCTGGCGAACCAGATGGTTGCACCAGGCTCCAATCTGTTCTGGCAGAGTTTCTACAGCTGGTTGCCCTTCCTAACACCAACTTCTCTGAGAGTGTAGTGGGGGCTTTTACGTGCCACCAGCATGAGGATAAGAACAACAACAACAACAATGATAATAATGATTTCATTTATTTGCTACAAGGGTCTTATGAAGAGAAGCTGATACAGGAGTTTCCATGTCTGTTTCTCTGGTTACATCTCACTTTTTAAAAATGGAAGGACATTTCTCATTCTTAATCATCATCATCATCATTACCACTACCACTATTTAACATGCTGGAATGGGTCGGACAGTTTGATAGGAGCTGGCCAGCCAGGGAGCTGTCCAGACTCCAGTTGTCAGTTGTACCATGGTTTCTATGGCTGGATGCCTTTCCTAACGCCAACTACTTTACAGAGAGTGCTGGGTGCTTTTTGTGTGCCACTAGCACAGGTATATTTACATCGTACCAGCATGAGTGCATTTTATGTGATACCAGCACCTGTAAAGGACAAAACTGTATGAATGAAAATGCGAATGATCATGGCTGGTGTACCTTTCATCTTATTCCTACTCAATATGGGATAATCTGGTATTGAACAACAAAAACGATACTCATTTCTATTTCCGTAGCAGACCCCCCCCCCCGATTTTTGGAGAAATAAATATCATACAATGTGGATGACCATGCGATGTGATGCCTTAATTAGTAAAGATGTTTTAATGACTAAAGGAATGATGAAAATGCACTTAAATGTTTTGATTTCTTTTTTTTTTTTTTTCCTCTCACTTGTTTTAAGTTTCCGAAATCGTCTGGAAGTTCATTCAGTTCATTGTTTGTCAGTATAACTTTCTCTAGTTTACGTAGCTGACATATCAAATCTGGACAAATTCTCAAATGTTTTTGTGACAAATCAAGTGTTGTACTACGGCTATTTAAGATACGTCCAATTATTGGAGTCACCATTTTGACGCTTTTATGTCTCCGTGGCAATGGTGTGAGGTTTGAGAAACTAATTGTTTTCGTATTTATTAAGTAGCGTGAAGGAGAAAAATATAAGAAACCAATAGAAAAGAAATATAAATTTTGATCAAGATCATTAATTTTTTATTACATTTAAACATCGCCAAATATGATTTTAAGATTTCAAGTGTTTTTCGTAACGAAAGTAAAAAGACGAAAGTAACACTAGCTTTATTAGCGGTGTTTATAACTTCTGAAGACAGAGAAAAACAACATGGCGCTATGTCGTTGTTTGAAATGTTTTTGTTTCCACTTTTAGACAGAAAACGCTTCAGAAAATTGAAAGTAGAGGTTTGAAAATTATATTTATTTGTATTTACATTGTTGCTGCCCAAAATGACTTGATATTCACCGTCTGATATAACCGTGTAATCAAATTTTTGTATACAAACATCGTGGAACGCCGCTTATTAGGAACTCAGAACTCCCGGCAATCCCGGGTTTGCTGTTCAGATATTGTGTACTCAGTCCATTAAAGTTGCTAATGACCTTGGGGAAAGTGTGAACGTCACAACGTTCCTTTTTACCAATCTGTTTTAGAAATTATTAGACAAAAAGAGTAATTTTTAAAAACTAGTGTACTTGACGAACCATTGACCGATCAAGTTCTCGATTCGCATTTATCCTCTGAAGATGGCTAATCTTAGCTTCATAGACGACGAATCTATTCATCGTTTGGAAGGCAGCACTGAAAAAGTTGGGGGCTTGGTTGTGATGAAGAAAAGCCCTTCTTCCATTGACAGTTCGTTCAAGTTTCAAAAACCAGGTGTATCCCTCTTGGGACTCGACCGACTGGCTGCCCAAAAGCGTAAAGTCCACGACCACGGAGATACAGAAGAATCAAAAGAGAAGGGTTCCAAAGGAAATATTGAAGAAATAAGATCGAAATCTCATAAAGACAGGTATGTCTTACTGGTTCTTTGTATTTATGTAGACAGAAATTCTGTGTTTGTAAGTTTGGGTGATGGAATCATCAACTTTCTACCATTCTGCAAACGGGTTGATTAATGAGTAAGTCTCAGTGTGGTGCCTCAACCGGCTACAAATAGCAACCAAATTTTCTATGAAATATACTTTTTCGCCTTACCCCCCCCCCACACACATTGGACTATGTAATTATATACTAGTTTCCAATCATTGGGTTGCAGCCTTGATGAAGTACCACTTGGCGGTGGAACTCGTCAAACAGCGACCCCAGTACTTATTTTTTAAGTCTAGTACTTATTTTATTGGTCGTTTTTTTGTCGACGTGCTAAGTTATGAGAATGTAAACAAACGATGGAGCAACATAAACAAAGATACATATAGTCACATATTTACATTTATATATACATATATACGACGGGTTTCCACACAATTTCAAATTCATTCACAAGACATTGATTGGTCTATGGCCTTAGTAGACGACATTTGCTCAATTTGCCATGTAGTAGGACTGAACTCGAAACCATTTGATTGCTAAGTGAACTTCTTAACCACATTTTCATGCCTGCACGTGTGTGAGAAATATATATACATTAATAAAGAAATTGGATGATCACAGCTGGAATGTCTTTAATCATAGATTTTGCTTGATCAAGCTGACTGAGGGCTATATGTTTTTTTTTTTTAACTGACATAGCTGTGTGGTTTTGAGTTTAGTTCTACTGCGTGACACATTGCTTTCTACTATAGCTCCAAATCAATGCCTTGGGAATGAAGATGGAAATAGTGTGGAAACCTATCATATATGTATGTATATATATATATATATATATATCATCATCATCTTTTAACATCTGCTTTCCATGCTGGTATAAGTTGGACAGTTTGACCAGAGTTGGCAAACTGCAGAGCTGCTCCGGTTCCAGTCTGATTTGGTTTAGTTTCTATGGCTGGATGTCCTTCTTGATGCCAACCACTTAACATTGTGTGCTGGATGCTTTCAACACAGCACTGACATGAGTGCTTTTACATGGTGCATGAGTGCTTTTTATGTGGCACTGGTGCAGGACTCTTGCAGGCCAATCTCCTTCACCAGGGGTGGCAGCCTTAACACTTCTGCTATGGAGGATGGGTCTTCTTGAGTATAGTAAGGTGCCAGATATCTCAGTCATTTGTCATCTTCCCTGATGTTCTGATGTCGTCCTTCAGTACTTTGTCCCATGTTTTTCTGGGTCTCCTCTTCCATGAATTCCATACACTTTGAGTGATTGGCACTTCTTTATGGAGCTGTTGACATCCATGCTCATCATGTGACCAATCCAGTGCAGTCTTCTCTCTTGCATGCTGCATCTAGTTCCTCTTATGCCTAACTTTTCTCTCATTACACTACCACTCTGTTGCATATGTACACTGCACATTCAGTAGAGCATGGGTCATGGTCTCAAGAATTTGTATTATGAAGAAAGGCTGAAGACGCTCGACCTTTATGCTCTAGAAAAACGCCACCGCCGTGGTGATCTCATTCTCACTCACAACATCATAAGTGGAAAGTGTAACCTCTCAAAAGAGCTGTTCTTCACTCCTGCTCCAGAGCGTCGGCTGCGGGGTCATTCCGAAAAGCTCTACCTGCGATGATTTCATCTCAATCGAAGGAGAGGAGCTTTCTCTGTCCGGGTTGTGGATCCGTGGAACAAGCTGCCAGACGAGATGGTGAAGATGCTGACGACCGCTTTGTTCAAAGTCTCCCTTGACCTCAAGTGGCCTGAACTCTTTACATGAACACCACCCTGTACTTAACTCCATGTCCCCCTACATGGCCTTGCTTTTTGCTTTTGAGCCAAAAAATTAACTAACTAACTAACTAACTAACATTCCTCTCTGGCCTTTGTATGTCCTTTGCATTCAGGACCTGCATCTCACCACCATGTAAAATTGCATCATGCTCCATAGTCTGCTTTGGCATAGTTTCTATGGTTTGATACTCTTCCTAATGCCAATCACTCAGCAGTGTGTACTTGGTGCTTTTTTCTTTCCTCCAGCATTAGTGAAGTTGCCATGCAGCTTGCATGACTATGAACCCTGAAGGAGTGGTTTTATGTTAAGAAATGAAGAGTAAAAGTATGAGAGAAGAGGTCATATATATATCATCATCATCATCATCATCGTTTAGCGTTCGCTTTCCATGCTAGCATGGGTTGGACGGTTCAACTGGGGTCTGGGAAGCCAGAAGGCTGCACCAGGCCCAGTCTGATCTGGCAATGTTTCTACGGCTGGATGCCCTTCCTAACGCCAACCACTCCGTGAGTGTAGTGGGTGCTTTTTACATGCCAGATGAGGCTGGCAAACCGCCACGATCTGATGGTGGCTTTTACGTGCCACCAGCACGGGGGCCAGGCGAGGCTGGCAACGGCCACGAACGGATGGTGCTTTTTACGTGCCACAAGCACGAGGCCAGTCGGGGCGGCACTGGCAACAGCCACGTTCAGATGGTTCTCTTACGTGCCACCGGCACTGGTATCACAGCTGCAATTTCCATTGATGTTGATCGATTTCGATTCTCACTTGCCTCAACAGGTCTTCACAAGTAGAGTTTTGTGTACCCAGAAGGAAAGGTATGCATAAGTGGACTGGCACATCCCGGGTTATGGTCTCACTTGTCCTGCCGGGTCTTCTCACGCATATATATATATATATATATATATATATATATATATATATGTGTGTGTGTGTGTATATATATATATATATATATATATATATATATATATATATGGTACCATGCTCGTGTTGGTGTCACATAAAAAGCACCTGTGCTGGTGCCACATGAAAATCACTGTTGCTGGTGCTATGAATGAAGCACCTTTGCTGGTGCCATGTATAAAGTACCCATGCTGCTGCCACCAGCCATAGAAATGATGCTAAAACAGACAATTGGAGTATGGAAAATGGATTTCAAAGGATGATGATGTTAGAAAGCCATCAGCTGTGATAAAGATTTACATAAGAATGTAAAACATTCCTTCTGTGCTGTTGTGGGAAAAAAAGAGTGATGTGTCTCCTGACAGACTGTTTTACAGTTTGTTGATTTTTCCTCAGGGAAGACATAACCCCATCTCTTTTCCCAGTTAATAGCATAGACTGTTCAGCTTCTATATAAAGCAGTCAGCAACTATGCTTTTGTTGTGGTGGATCGATTAATTTGCATATTTGTGCCTTGTCCAGAGGAAGGGTTATGGCCTTTATGGGCTCTCTAGACCATTGATATCAATGACATTGATGTTTGTAGTTGCAGGAAGGGAACTCCAGTTGGATGGCATTTTGGGGAAAAAGGAATGGTGAAAATGGTTAACGCAAAATTGAGAAGCAGACACAATACAAGTAATGATAGGAATAGAGAGAGATGAATGAGTCAGGGATGCTTGAGTGGAGCTGGAGAACATGGGCTACTGTATTAGTGGTAGAAAAGACAGGCAGGGGATGCAAAGGGGCTTAGTTGTTATGCTTTTTAAGTTATCTCTTGTGTTATCTGCATTGTTTGAAAACCAGGACGTGTTAAGTGCTTTCATGTTTCTCCCCAATGGTGGTTTTTTTTGTGAGAGTGTTAAAGTGTAGCCAGTGTGGAGACTTTATGTGGGTACTCTGTCTGTTAGAAATCACAGTCAAATTTCTCTCAAACAGTTTTATATGTTATTCAGACACACACACACCATAGCATGTTTATCATTATTATTTTGATGGTTTAATTAATTAATTACTATTAATATCTGACCAGACATTATCGTGCTCCAAGAGATGAGACCCCATCACATCCCGGGGGTGTCAATACTGTTGCAAAGGAAAAGATCAAAAGCCGTCATCATCGAGAGCGTGGGGTTTTTGCATCATCAAAAGACAGCAAGAAGCATAGGAGTGAAACGTCTGAGAACGAGCATCGAAGTTGGCAGCGTAAAAGCGATCGAGATAAAAGCTACAAGCACCGAGATAGAGATGAACGAGATCGAAGCAAGCATCGGGACCATCATAAAAGTTCTCGTGAGTAGAATCGGACCCTTTGATTTGTTCTTCTTTATTATCAGTGTCACCATTTAATGTCTGTTTTCTTTG
Source organism: Octopus sinensis (assembly GCF_006345805.1). Classification (NCBI taxonomy): domain Eukaryota; kingdom Metazoa; phylum Mollusca; class Cephalopoda; order Octopoda; family Octopodidae; genus Octopus; species Octopus sinensis. The sequence continues at coordinate 15,332,294 of NC_043013.1, forward strand.
CTGGCATGGGTTGAGCAGTTCACCTGGAGCTGGTAAGCCAGAGGACTGCACCAAACCCCATTGTCTGCCCTGGCTTGGTTTCTTTGGCTGGATGCACTTCCGAATGCCAACCACTTCACAGTGTGTGGGAGTTTTTTACGTAACATTGACACTAGTGATATCACCAAGTTACTCGTAAGACAAGACTCCTCAACTGAAAATGTGGGGTAGTTTTGAGGGAGGTGATAGCCATGCAGACACACATAAATAAATTTTTCAATTTCTGGCTACATTGGTCAGTTCAAAGCTATAGTAGAAGACACTTGTCCAGAGGTGTCATGCAATGGGACTGAACCTTGAGCCGCAAAGTTGGGAAGCAAGCTTCTTAATCACACAGCCATACTTGCCTCTGTAGAGAACAGTAAATATATTTAAAAAAAAATATTCAAATCAAAAATTCTGATGCTTAATTGATTTTGTTCCCGTATTTTAAATATTATGTGTTGTCCATTGTGGTTATTTCAGATAGGAGGAGAGATGACCACAGTGAGAGAAGTAGCCGAAGTGGGTCAGAATCTTCTTCAAGAGAAAATAGAAGTGTGCGAAGCAGTTCTCGTAGCTGGGAATTCTCTGAACGGGAGAGTCGACGACGGGAACGAGAATGGGAGGAAACACCACGTCGGGAACAGTCAGATGAACCTGCCACTCCGGACCTCCGACCAACTGGTGAGTGACCAAAGAATAACTTCAATTTTTCCTAGATTTTGTGTTGTCAGAGTTTGTTTGTTGTGTGAGATCTTTTGATGATGGTGCTCTGCTTATGAGGACAGAGAAATGGTAGAATCAGTAGAGCGTCAGGTTTTGGGTTTTGCAGCATTGTGTCTTTTCATGTTAATCATCATCATTTAATGTCTGTTGTCCATGCTGGCATGAGCTGGATGGTTTGACCTGGATTGGTAAACTGAGGGGCTGCACCAGATTTCAGTCTGATTTGGCATGGTTGCTAAGGCTGGATGCCAACCACTTCAGGAATGTAATGACTGCTTTTACATGGCACCGGCACAGGTACCAGTTGCACGGCACCAGTATCTGCCACAACTATAATTTCACTTGGTTTGATGGGTCTTCTACACAGCATGGCATCTTACCAAAGGTCTCAATCATTTGTCATTACCTCTGTGAAGCCCCAAATGCTTGAAAGGTGCTTTTCACGTGCCATTGGCATGGATGCTAGTTTTGTGACACCAGCATTAGCCACATTGCCTCAGTGAGGCCCAACGCTCGAAAGGTGCTGTTTATGTGCCGCCGACGCAGGTGCTAGTTACTCGACGCCAGCTTTGGCCACCTGAGTTGAAATTCCAAAAATGAGTGAATTTATGTTTTCTTCTTATAGAGTGTATATTGTTATTGTTGTTAATGATGGTTCTTTTAATTTTTGACAGACACACCATTAACGAAAGCTGCCTGGGATGATGATGATGGTGTTCCTGCCACAAAGTCTAGTTGGGATCTGGCATCTGTTGGTGGGTCACCTTACACGGATGATAGGAGTGAACGTAGTGATTCATGGGTAGACAGGGACAGAAGCAGGGCAAGTGAGTCAAGGTAAGTGTATACCAGTTTGTTTTTATCTATGTGTATTGGCATGTGTGTATGTACAGAGTGGGCCAAAAGTCATGCACAAAATAAGTTCAAAATGCTCTAGAATTGTCATTGGACATGCTTCAAATTTTCTGAAGGCACAATCGGTAAGCATGCTGTACTTATAGACAGTGCCTTCCTTGTGGTAATCACAAGTTAGAAGATATGCGGAGGAATAAAATATATGAAATAATGATGAATATACATATACTTGATCATGATGAACAAAGGGAATAATAATAATAATAATCCTTTCTGCTATAGGCACAAGGCCTGAAATTTTTGGGGAGGAGACTATTTGATTACATTAACCCCAGTGTTTCACTAGTACTTAATTTATTGACCCCGAATGGATATATATGTATTTCTTTACTGCCCACAAGGGGCTAAACATAGAAGGGACAACAAGGACAGACAAAGGGATTAAGTCGATTACATCAACCCCAGTGCGAAATTGGTACTTTATTTATCGACCCTGAAAGGATGAAAGGCAAAGTCGACCTCGGCAGAATTTGAACTCAGAATGTAATGACAGACAAAATACTGCTAAGCATTTTGCCTGGTGCACTAACGTTTCTGCCAGCTCGCCGCCTTCTAAAGGATATATATATATATACACACATGTTTTTATGTATACACATGCACACACATACACACACAGACATCTATATACATATATATTATTTTTGTCACTTTTAAACTTTTAAATATCAGATAATATTTTAATTATAACATTATTAATTGCAGGTCTTTTCAGAAAATTTCCGAAACTCCCCTTCCTACACCCACCTATAAACACAACAAGTGGATGAATGATAGAGACAGAAGGCACTCATCACGCAGAGGTAGGTTTCCCCAGCTGAGTCTCCTCGAGCGGAAGATTTTGTTTGTTAGCACTTATGTAGGATGAAAGCATCAATGTTGGTTAGACTCATAGTATTTGCTTTTACCGTATATCTTGTGTAATAAAATTATCTCCTGCTCTCTCTTGCACTCTGTTGAAGGAATTACAAAGAAAAAGAATTGTTTCCAATTTTGTGTTTCAGAGAAATTAGACATCAAATTTGAAACTGAAGAAGAGAAAAATGATTGGGAAGATGAACAGAAACGCCTTGATCGAGAATGGTATGGCATGGATGAGGGTTATGATGACGAGCACAACCCATTCTCTGGAACTTCCAATGAATACACAAAAAAGAAAGAAGAAGAAATGGAACAGAGGAAGAAGAAAAGAATGTCAGCTCGTCAGAGACAAATCAACAAGGTAAAACATATTAATGTATTTACTTCTCAAGTCCTGTGAGGCTTTGATGGGTTGGTGCTTAGCTCTGATTTTTAATGCTGCTAGGTAGATGTGGGAGATATATATATATATATTTATATACACCACAAAGTAAGTTTGGGGTTAGGAGTGCAACCCACTAAGGGATAGTATTTATCCAAATATACTGTTGGTATAATACCCAAGTTCTTAATACATAAATGTTTTTAATTGCAATGCAATTAACTTATTTATTTTATTAAATGGGTGAAGGTAAAGAAATATTTTACTGTTAATTTATAATACAAATAAGAAAATGGAGAAACAAAAGTTCATCAACTTTTGGATATTAGAATGTTGAATTATTTATTCATATATTATGATTTTTATAATTTGTATTCTTATCTTATATGTATTGAATTATGAGATATATATGTATGCTATTAAGGTTCTCATTTTGTTAAATGAATAAATAAGTCAAAATTCGAATATCCAAAAGTTGAACAAACTAAATTGTTTCTTCATTTTTTATTGGTATATATATATATATATATATATATATATATATATATATATATATATGTAATCTCCTTTGATTGGACCCCTGTCTGTCAGGAGTAACATTCTCAGAGGATCTTGTATCTATTCCTGAAAAATAATTAAATTGATGTCGTATAGAATATAACTCAGAAATCAAAAGATTGTTGTGAATTTGAACTCCTCACCTGTTAACTAATTAGTTCAATGAGCAATTTCAACTTGGCCATTTGCTGAAATAGGTAATTTTTTTCTCTAATATTATTTAGCAAGAGGTCAGCTTTGATCAAAGGTGGTCCAGTGCCTATGACCATCCCATCTTTTTGTACATAAACAACTACATCTGGTAGATGGGTGGTAGACTTATTCTATCAGCCATTTTGACATCAATGCCATAGAATTCTTGAGTGCCTTTAGTGGATCCCTTTAAGCCAGGTCTTTCATCCAAGTAGAGTTTCCTTCTTTTTTTTTCTTCCACCAGTCTCAGAGACCCTAAAGAGGGTCAGGGACCGGTGGCATAGAGTTGCTGCTGAGGGCAGCCTCTCAGTTTGCCACATACACACTCTCTCGGCCTCCAACCCTGTACAGACACATGCAGAAGATCCAAAACTGCTAACCCCATAAAAGCATCACCTGGGATGGATACCCCACCATTACTATGCTACTGTTAGGAGCCCTGTTGCCTTTTTTCTCTAAGATATTACAAAAAAAGAAATAATAATATCCAAAATATTAATTTAAGAAGGTAGGGTATGATTTGAGGAAGATTTGACTACTATTTCTAATTGTCTATGAGTCTACATAAGGCAGTGATTTTCACCCTAGGAGTCCACAAAAGTAATAGTTGGGTCCATATTCTGTATTCAAAACTTTAAAAGGCTGCAGTGAAAAATATATAATTACTCAGTTACAGAAAAAATATGAATTCTGTAGACGAAGTCAGAACAGTACTGGAGGAGTATTTTTTGTCATGAACAAGTGAATTGTGGAAGAGGAGCCTTGGAAGTCTACAAAAAAGATGGAAGAGCATTGTAGGAAATGAAGGAGAGTATATTTTAGATTAAAAAAGAACTTTGTTTATCTTAATTTTGAAAAAAAACAAGAAGTATAAAAGAAAACGCATTATTTATGGAATGACCCAATACATATGTAAATATATATGTACAAGTACAAACACACACACACACACATATATACACACACACACATATAAATTTAACCTCAGTAAATATTTCTTTCTCTCAGGATATTGAAATGTGGGAGACAAACCGGATGCTGAGGAGTGGAGTGGTCACCAAAATCGGTTACGACGATGACTTTGAGGAAGATAATGAGGCACGTGTTCATTTACTAGTGCACAACACAGTGCCACCTTTCCTTGATGGTAGAATTGTATTCACCAAACAACCAGAGCCTGTAATCCCTGTGAAGGTAAGAGTTTAGTTTCTTTTTCATTTGTTCTACATTGTACTTTCTCAGTTGATTGTTTCTGCAGTTATTGGGTTATTACACTCTTTCACCTGCCTAACGCCAACCACTCCGAGAGTGTAGTGGGTGCTTTTTACGTGCCACCAGCACATACATACATACACACACACACAAACACACACACACACACACACACACACATTATTATCATCATTTGATGTCCGTTGTCCAAGCTGACATGGGTTGGATGGTGTGATCAGAGGTGGCAAGCCAGGGGGTTGCATCAGACTCCTGTCTGATTTGGCATGGTTATGGTTTCTATGGCTTAATACCCTTCCTAATGGCAACCACTTTACAGAGTGTGCTGGATGCTTTTGCATGGCATCGCATGGCACTTTTACATGGAATTACATGTAGTACTGCACAGACACTTTTGTGTGATGTCGCATGGGTGCTTGTAGTTGCTGCACTGCACGGATGCTATATATATATAATACATACATACATACACATGTATACACACATACATATATAGTGTGATGATGGTAATAAAATAAGCAGAGTGGTTGTTTTTACTTTTCTTCCTATTCTAGGACCCCACTTCAGACATGGCTGTAGTGTCCCGCAAAGGCTGTGCAGTTGTAAGATCATACAGAGAACAGAAGGAGCGGAAGAAGGCCCAAGTGAAGCACTGGGAATTGGCTGGAACCAAAATTGGTGAAATTATGGGAGTGAAAAAGGAAGATGAAACTGTAAGTGTACAAGGATTATTACCAGTCTCTTTTAGCCCCTTCTATGAGTCTCTCTTTTCTCAGGCTTCTATACTAACCATAAAGTGTTATCCTCTGGAATTTCCTTCACTTCAGTCTTCTACAGGAGTTGGCTTGTAGCCATTCAAACAGAAGACAGCATCAGTCTTAGAGGGCTTTGAGAGTGTCATAGATACAGTTCTTTACTTTTGGCTACAATTCGCACAAAAGGATGATGAATTGAATTTTTTATTAATATCATGGCTTTATTGATTAAGTAGTTCACTTTGTAACTAAATAATTTCATGTTCAATCCCACTGCATGGAACCTGAGACAAGTGTCTTCTGCCATTGACTTAGGTCAACCAAAGCTGTGTAGGTGCTTGGATACACACACAAACACGCACATGATGGACTTCTTTCAGTTTCTCCCTACCAAATCCACTCACAAGGCTTTGGTCAGTTTAAGGCCATAATAGAGCTCACTTACTCAAGGTGTTCTTCAGTAGGGACTGAACCTGAAACAGCATGGTTAGGAAATGAATTTTTTAATCTCATAGAATGTTTTGCACTTTTGCACCTATATGTCTTCATCATCATCATCATCATCATCATTTAATGTCCATTGTCTATACTGGCATGAATTGGATATTTTGATCAGAGCTGACAAGCTGGGGTCTGCACCGGACTCCAGTCTGATTTGGCATGGTTTTTATAGCTGGGTGCCCTTCCTAATGGCAACCACTTTACAGAGTGTGCTGGATGCTTTTACGTGGCACCACACGGTTCCTTTTAAGTGGGACCGCGCAGGCGCTTTTATATGTAAGAGATGTTTGACCATCTGTTTGTAGGCTTGTCTCTTGGAACGTCTGCCAATTTTCTAACTGTCTCCCTATCTATTAGAAATAGAAAAGAAATCTCATCTCTGACATTCAGGCATTTCATCAGTATAAGATCGTCTTCAAAACTTTTCTCAAAACTTTCTTAAATTAATTAAAAATAATTTTTTTACTTTAGGACAAAAATGGAGATGTAGATTATAAAACTGGCCACAAGTTTGCAGAAGTGATGTCTGACCAAACAGAAGCTGTTAGCGAATTTGCTAAACGTCGTACCATCTTACAACAGAGACAGTACTTGCCTATTTTTGCTGTGCGAAATGAGGTTTGTATCTCTATATAGAAAATCATTTTTATCCTTATTTTATCATTTTATTTATATATAGTTTATTGAAATAGCTATCTATGTATCATACATTATGTATATACACCAGCAAGTATAATGCTATGGTTTTGTCCCAAAAGAAAAGAAGTCTCTTCATAAACTCCTGCATCATGCCTGTCCATGATGTATATATGTTAAGTATGATACAAAGATCATCATAATTTTTTATTGTCCATTTTCCATGCTGGCATGGGTTGGACGGTTTGACATGGAGCAGACCAGCTATAGCATGGATTTGATCCTCGATTGCTAAATTGAGATTTTTCTTTGTTATTGTTTTGTAGCTGTTGAACATAGTCCGAGACAACAGTGTGGTGATTATTGTTGGAGAGACTGGCTCAGGGAAAACTACTCAGTTGACTCAGGTGAGTTACCTATTTCTTTACTACCCACAAGGGGCTAAACTCAGAGGGAACAAACAAGGACAGACAAACGGAATAAGTCGATTTTATCGACCCCAGTGTGTAACTGGTACTTATTTAATCGACCCCGAAAGGATGAAAGGCAAAGTCGACCTCGGCTGAATTTGAACTCAGAACGTAACGGCAGATGAAATACCGCTAAGCATTTCGCCCGGCGTGCTAACGTTTCTGCCAGTTCGCCGCCTTCAGGTGAGTTACCGTTAAGGAAAGATGCCATTGTCACTATCATCTATAAACATCCATTTTTCCATACTTGCATGGGTCTAACAGAATATATAGAGACGGGTTTTCTATGACTGAATGCCCTTTCTATCACCAACCCTTACATGTTTCCAAGCAAGATGATATCTCCCCATGGCCAAGCATGTTCTTGCAGAATATTGTCAATGAATGACACTGCTTGTATGGTAATGACACTCATTTACAACTGTCATTTAATGTCATAACAAAGAAACACAAACATACACATTCACACACATATGTCCTTATGTACGTATGTACGTAAACATGTAAACCACTTAAACATGTAAACATGTAAAACTAAGTGAATAAAATAAAATAATATTGCAAAATTCCAGTTTCTTTTGGGTACCCCCTTGTATATATATATATGCATGTATGTATGTACATACATACATACATACATCATCATCATCATCATTTAGTGTCCGCTTTCCATGCTAGCATAGGTTGGACAGTTCAACTGGGGTCTGGGAAGCCAGAAGGCTGCACCAGGCCCAGTCTGATCTGGCAATGTTTCTACGGCAGGATGCCCTTCCTAATGCCAACCACTCCGTGAGTGTAGTGGGTGCTTTTTACGTGCCACCGGCACAGGTGCCAGACGAGGCTGGCAAACGGCCACGATCGGATGGTGCTTTTTACGTGCCACTGGCACTGGTATCACAGCTACAATTTCCATTGATGTTGATCAATTTCGATTTTGATTCTGATTCATACAAAAGAAACTGGAATTTTGCAATATTTTATTTTATTCACTTTGTTTTACATGTTTACACTTTTATCACCTTCAAAGAATTCTCCATTTGAAGCCATGTATTGATCCAGGCACCTTTTCCACTGTTTGAAGCAGTCCTGGAACTCTTGCAAAGTGATGCTTTTTAATGCCTCTGTCATTTTTTCTTCACCTCTTCTACATTTGCAAATTCTATAGTACTAGCTTTCATCACCAGTGATAACCTTTGAAAAAAGGTCTGGATCATCTTCCAACTGTTCTTTCAGTTCACAACGCATATCCAGTTGTGACTGCTTTTGATCTTCCATGAGTAAGTGAGTCACAAATTTTACTGTAGCTTTTGGTTGCTTCTGCCGGGTCAGTTACAGTTTACTCTGCTAGTTTTTTTGCTCTCTCAAGTTTTCCCTTGAGGCACAAGGCTTATCTCGCTCTTAAGCAGTGGGAACTGTTTTATGTAGTATTAGGGATGTTCATACACAAGTGGACCTATGTGACATTTGTCTAGGGGCCAGCCTTCTTCCCAAGTCCTGTGTACTTTAGTCACAGGACCATCATCTGCATTTTGACTCTTGGGCAAGTGTTTCCTGTAGTGATCTGGGCCAAACAAAGCCTTGTGAGTGGATTTGATAGATGGAAACTGAAAGAAGCCTGTCGTGTGTGTGTGGTGTGTCTTTGTCTTGTCAGTCTATGAGAGTGACACTCATTTACAACTATCACCTGATGTCAAGACAAGGAGACACTAACACAAGTGTCTTTCAGTTTCCATCTACCAAATCAACTCACAAGGCTTTTGTTGGCCAAGAAGACACTTGCCCAAGGTGCTATGCAGTGGGACTGAACATGAAACTACATGGATGGGAACCAATCTTCTGAACCATACACACACCTTCACATGTAAGAAATATTAGGGGCTTTTGATGGGTGCTATCACCTTGGACCAGGGAGGACTTGGGACAGCAATGACTAAGGAGCAACTTCACTTTCTTTATAACTCTTGAATTCCTAAACTGGAGCTTCACTGGATATAGTTTAATATCTTATCCAGGACATCAAATAGTAGTGACAAATCTCAACAACAACATCGTCATCATCGTTTAACGTCCGTTTTCCATGCTAGCATGGGTCGGATGGTTTGACCGGAGTCTGGGAAGCCAGAAGGCTGCACCAGGATCCAGTCTGATCTGGCAGTATTTCTACAGCTGGATGCCCTTCCTAACGCCAACCACTCCGTGAGTGTAGTGGGTGCTTTTTATGTGCCACCGGCACAGGTGCCAGGTGAGGCTGGCAACGGCCACGATCAGTTGGTGCTTTTCACGCGCCACCGGCACAGAAGCCAGTCAAGGCAGCGCTGGCATCGGCCACCTTCAGATAGTGCTTTTTACGTGCCGACGGCACAGGTATCACAAATACAATTTCCGTTGATTTTTGATGTTGATGTACTTGACTCAATAGGTCTCCTCAAGCACAGGATCGAAACGGTGTTTCTTTACTTTCCACCTGCACAGGAGTCAGTCCAGCGGCACTGGCAACGGCTGGCTGCCAGTCATCGGATTTGGTTCAATTTTGATTTAACCAAATTCGGTGTTAAAATTTGGCATTTGAATCTTAGACCAATATTGGGTTTAACTAATCTTTGACCCTGCACATCTTTTATATATGTTGCTGATGTAATTGACTAACCCACTTCCCTCAAAATTGCTGGCATTGAGCCAAAATTAGAAAGTATTATTTTAATGTACTGTTTACTTTTTATTTATTATTTTATAGCAATGTTTTTTTTTCTTTCATGTTATTACCAGTATCTTCATGAAGATGGCTATACCAACTATGGCATGGTCGGCTGTACCCAGCCGCGTCGAGTCGCTGCCATGTCTGTTGCCAAACGTGTTTCTGAAGAAATGTCTGTTGAACTTGGTGAACAAGTTGGGTATGCTATTCGATTTGAAGATTGTACTTCTGAGGTAAGATTTGTCATCAATTTTTTCAGGCATATCTTTAGAAAGAAGACAAATGAGACTTCTTTCAACCCACATTTAACACTGTTTTTATACTTAAGTTCAAATTAGGCCAATATTTTTCATTTTATCAATTTTGGAAGGATAGAAGACAAGCTGCCTTCATAAGAAATTGAACTCGGAATATAAATTAGTCAAAATGAAATGGGTTAACCCTTTTGATACCAACCCAGCTGAAACTGCCTCTGTCTTGTTTCCATAAGTTTTGAATGAAAATTTTCTACCAAAACTTAGTCACAATTTATGTTCCTAACACCAGCTTAATGATAACTAAGTTATTTTACTGAATTCTAAGAAACACTATGCATCTCTAAATACAGTAGCAAAAGGGCCAAGACATTTAATTTGGGGCTTTGTAAATGTTTTATTGTCGTTATCCTTTTTTACAGTTATTTATTGAAGTGATTATTCAAAAAGCTGGTGTCACATAAAAAAAAACAGTGGTGAGGGTGTGACATGTTGCTGGTGCCACATAAAAAGCACCTAGTACACTGTAAAGTGGTTGGCATTATGAAGGGCATCCAGCTGTAGAAACCAAGTCAAAATAGACTATAGAACCTGGTGCATCTCCTGGCCTCACCAGTTCCTGTCAAGCCATCCAGCTCATTCTAGCATGGAAAACAGATATTAAATGATGGTAATGATGAAGGTGGCAAACTGACAGAATAGTTAGCACACCAGACAAAACACTTAGTGGCATTTCGTCTGTCTTTATGTCCTGAGTTTGAATTCTGTTAAGCACTGGTGTTGATGTAATCGTCTAGTCCCCTCTCCTTGAATTGCACACTTTGTACCCATAGCAAAAAAGGTTGTTGTTATTATTATTATTATTATTATTATCATTATTCAGTAGTTTTATTTTTATAGCGTGCTTTCACTTCACTACCGAGCGCAGCTCTGTGTGCCTTGGGTATGTGCTGTGATTTGTTGTGATGCTCTGATGGTTATTGTATGGAAAGTGTTCTGCGTAGGATGTGTGCAGTGCCTAGTAGTGCAATTTTCTGTATGTTATATGTGTTTGTAAGTCCTGGTGTTTTTGTTATGTATTTATCTGAATATTTTTTTATCATGCCTAATGCACCTACTATGATAGGAATTGTTTCTGTTTTCAGGTTCCACATTCTAGTTACCTCTATTTCCAGGTCTTTGTATTTTGAGAGTTTCTCCATTTCTTTTAGAGACACGTTGTCATCTGCCAGTATTGATACATCAATTAGAAAGCATTTTTTTATTTATTATTATTATTATTATTATTATTATTATTATTATTATTATTATTATTATCTATTTATTTATTTATTTTTGTTCTTCAGAATACTCTCATAAAATATATGACAGATGGTATTCTGTTGCGAGAGTCTTTGAGAGAATCTGACTTGGATAATTACAGTGCCATCATAATGGATGAAGCTCATGAAAGGTCGCTCAGTACAGACGTTCTCTTTGGTCTGCTACGAGAAGTAAGTACTGTACTTAGTGGTGTTGTTTTTAAGACTATATTAAAGATAACGAATGACCTTGTTACTTAAAAACAAGTTTATTGGGTTTGCTTGTATGTAGTAGATTATGTTACTTCTCAGGACTGTATGCTGCTGTTTATTATTTTTTTAATTTGGTACTTGCTAATTTAAAATTTTAATTTTTAAAATCAAGTATGTCATTGAATATCCTACTAAATTATTTACCAAGAAAATTACAATAGTTACCAACCTATAGGTAATTCTTGTGTGTGAGTAAGTGTATGTATGTATATATATATACACATATAAATATATCTCTCCAATTTTTCCCTATGGCTGGACATACTTTTGCAGAATATTTGAAATGAATGACTCTGCTTGTATGATGGCGACACTTATTTACAACTATTGCTTGATGTCAAGGCTAAGAGACACATACATATATGGGCACGTAAAAAGCACCATCCGAACGTGGCCGATGCCAGCGCCGCCTTGACTGGCTTCCGTGCTGGTGGCATGTAAAAAGCACCAATCTGATTGTGGCCGTTGCCAGCCTCGCCTGGCACCTGTGCCAGTGGCACGTAAAAAGCACCCACTACACTCATGGAGTTGTTGGTGTTAGGAAGGGCATCCAGCTGTGGAAACACTGCCAGATCAGACTGGAGCCTGGTGCAGCCTTCTGGCTTCCCAGATCCCCAGTCGAACCGGCCAACCCATGCTAGCATGGAGAACAGACGTTAAACGATGATGATGATGATATATATATATATACCACCAAGTAAGTTAGGGGTTATGGATCCAACCCACTAAGGGATAGTATTTATCCAATATGCTGTTGGTATAATACCCAAATTCTTAATACATAAATGTTTTTAATTGCAATGCAATTAACTTATTTATTGTATTAAACGGGTGAAAGTAAAGAAATATTTTACCATTAATTTATAATACAAATAAGAAAATGAAGAAACAATTTAGTTGGTTCATCAGCTTTAGGATATTAGAATGTTGAATTATTTATTCATTTAACAAAAATGAGAACCTTAATAGCATACATATATACTAAATTGTTTCTCCATTTTCTTATTTGTATTATATATATATATCACACACATACAGGCACACCCACACATGATGTGCTTTCAGTTTCCACCTACCAAACTCGCTCACAAGGCTTTGGTTGGCCTGGGGCGTTTGAAGAAGACACTTGCCCAAGGTGCCATGCTTGGGTAAAGAAACTGAAATGATATGGTTTGGAAGCAAACTTCTCTACCTCACAGTTATACTGCACCTATATGTGTGTGTGTGTGTGTGCCTGCTTCTGTCTGTCTTTTTGCCCTTGTTTTGACATCATGTGCTAACTATTGAAAATGAACTTCTCCATCATAGAAATGTTGATGTTTGCAGTCTCCCTGTGGAAACATTACCTTTGCTTAGAAACAGGTAAGGATTAGCAACAGGAAGTGCATCTGATTTCGGAAACCTCTGCCTCACTCATGCATCTTCATTAACATCACCATTTTAATATCTATGTCTCCATGCTTTCATGGGTCAGAGGAAATTTGTTGAGGAAGAGCTTTCTATGGCTGGAGGTGTCTAAGAAACCTTAAGTAATTTCTCTTGGTAATTTATTTCCTTGTTTTCATTGTTATGTACAGAAGATAATTCCAATACTTTGTTTAACCCTGTAGATTTCTTTTCTCTCTCACATAATTTAGGTAGTTTCTCGAAGGCAAGATTTGAAGCTAATTGTTACATCAGCCACCATGGATGCATCTAAATTCTCAACTTTCTTTGGAAATGTTCCCATTTTTAAAATTCCTGGCCGAACATTCCCTGTTGATGTGTTGTTCAGTAAAAACCCTGTTGAAGACTATGTTGATTCTTCTGTAAAACAGGCCATGCAGATCCATCTCCAACAAGCAGAAGGTAAGAATCTGTTTGGGAAGAATTAAATTATGTTTTACTACTCAGCAGCTAATTCTTGAGATATAAGATATGTCCCTTTTACCTGAAAAGTTAATGACTGTTATCATATCATTAGGTATAAGACTGTTAGCCATGTTCTGAAGCACTCAGTCTATAACTGACTATAAGCTCTGCTTTATCATCTCCACCTAACTAACTAATCATCATGAGAAAATATATTTCATTGCATTACTCTGTGAATAGGTATGATTAAAAGGTACAGTTTACTCTTCTACCTTTCCACTCAGCTGTGAATAGGTATTGTGGAGAGGTATAGTTCCCCACTGTCCTTTACCTGCTTTTGTACCTCAGAAGGGTACAGTTTACTGTTGAATGAATGAATGAATGAATGAATCAATCAATCAATCAATCAATCAATTCTATTAGTCAACCAATCAATTAAAACTGTTAAGGGTGGTAGTTATACTGTGGGAAGAAATACCTTTTGGTATTTCTTCCAGCTCTGTGTTCTAGGTTTAATTCGCACTAAGGTTAACTTTACCTTTTCTCCTCCTGGAATTGATAAAATAAAGTACCGGTTAAGTACTGGGGTTGATTAAATCAACGAATCTTTCTCCAACTTCCAAATTGCTGGCATTGTGTCTAAATTAGAAATTACTGTTAAGGGAGTGAAGGTGATGACTTCAGTAGTATATTGTAAGGCACCAGTCTAAGTGTCTTTTGGCATTTAGTTTTGTCCTTTGGCCTCAGAGTGTGGAAGTGGGTTGGGGGTTAGAGAAATGACAGCAGATGTAATTGTGGGGTTCAGAAATCTTTTATCTTTTACTTGTTTCAGTCATTATAGACTGTGGCTATTCTGGGGCACTACCTTGAAAATTTTTTAGTCGACTGAATCAGTCCCAGAACTTATTTTTTTGTTAAGCTTGGTACTTATTCTGTCATCTGTTTTGCTAAACCACTAAGCTATGGGGACGTAATTACATCAACACTACTTGTCAAGTGGTAGTAGGGGACAGACATAAAGACACACCTGCGCATACACATATGATTGGGCTCTTTCAGTTTCCGTCTACCAAATCCACTCACAAGGCTTTGGTTGGCCTGAGGCTATAGTAGAAGACACTTGCCCAAGGTGCCACACAAAGGAAAGATTAAATGACTTGCTGTATTTGATTATGTACCTTTAGTCACTTCAGTCTAAATCCCTGTGAGGTCAGCCTTAACTTTTATCTTCCCAGGTACCTGAAATATGTCAACCAACCAACCATCATTTTTTTATATTAACTATTATTATATAGAGATTGTTGTTGTTATTGCTAGAGTAGTGGATTGGCATAATTGTCTTCATTCTTGTTCTTTGTATTCCGAGTTCAAAATTCCATTGAGGTCAGCTTTGCATTTGATCTCTTTGGGGTCAATATCACAATGTCAATTTCTTTGTCTCCTGTCAAAACTGTTGAATGTGTGCCTTTAGAAACGTTGTTGATGTTATTTATTTATTTGTTTCAGGTGATATTTTGGTATTTATGCCTGGTCAGGAAGATATTGAAGTGACGTGCGAATTGATATCAGGTGAGGCTTGTTTGCATTGCTAGTTAGGTCAAAGTGTGTAACGACGTGGCTTCTTTTACTTCAATCCACTCTACCTCACTCCTTCTCCTCCGCTGTCCCTTCTCCCTCCCCTGTTCCTCTTTTGCCTCTGCCTCTCCTCACTTTCTCCTGCATTCTCTCTTCCTCTCACACTTCCCTCTCTTTGTCTCCCAACTCCTGTTGTCCTTTATCATCAACCATTATGACATTGTTAACATGAGATCCGTTTATTAACTAGTGAGTGCTCCCGACCTCACGCAGTAGCTTGATATGCTAGAAATAGTAGGAAAATCTCCTTCAGATGACATTGCTTCTGTCTTACAGAAAGACGGTTAAGTTGGAAAATGTAATCCTTGCTTTGCTATCATTATTGCCATTTTAACATCAACTTTTCCTTGTTTACATGGATTGGATGGAATTCACTGAGGCAGATTTTCTAAAGCCTGATATCATTCCTGCTGCCAACCCTCATCTATTTCCAAGCAAGTTAAGAATTCCTTATGGCCTGACAGTTATGAAGAATATTGGAAAGGAATGACACTGCTTGTATGACAGTGGCACTTATTTACAAGTGTCATATTATGTCAGAACAAAGAGACACAAAATCACATACGTAAATATATATTGAATAATGTAAAGAGAAGGGTGTTGAAATAATGTGCTATTCTTTATTTTCTTTCTAATTTTCTTTTTCTTCTTCATTCCTCTTCAGAACGTCTTTCACAGCTTGATGATCCTCCGCCCTTGGCCATTCTTCCCATATATTCACAACTTCCCAGTGATTTACAAGCGAAGATTTTCCAGAAAGCTCCAGATGGCATCCGGAAATGTGTGGTTGCCACAAATATTGCAGAAACTTCCCTGACAGGTGATTTGGTAGATTATGGTATATTCTAAGTGTGGGAGATTGGAAGTAGGTGTGGTATATTGCAGACAGGTATGATGTGTTGTTGACCGGTTTGGCATATTGTGGCCTGGTGTGGTATGTTGTAGTTAGGTGTGGTGTGTTGTGGCCTGGTGTGTATGTTGTTACCAGGTGTGGTGTGGTGTATTGCAGACAAGTGTGGTGTTAACAGATATTATTTACTTTTTATTCACACATACATACAGCATTGTTCACTGTTCACACACTTCTCATACATATATACATGTATGCTGTCTGCTGTTCAGCTACATATGAATAGATACACTCATCCAACATTGTTCCCTCTCTCTCTCTCTCTCTCTATGTGAGAGAAAGAGAGAGAGAGTCAAAGAATATTTCCCAATGCTTGTGTTAACCTTTGCTAAAATGTTCATCTTTCCAGTTGATGGTATTATGTTTGTCATTGATTCCGGTTACTGCAAACTGAAAGTGTTTAATCCCAAAATCGGTATGGATGCCCTTCAGGTATTCCCCATCAGTCAGGTAAGTGATGTTTTGCAGCTTCTTTCCCATTAGTCACTAATTTGATATTCTACAGTGTTACACACTTTGAAAAATGCAGTATATAGAGATGAGTGAGTCGTAGATAATCATGATGGGAGAACCTTTTTCATTATAGGCCTGCTGGATCCGCAGCTAAACGAAAACAACTAGGAAGTGTCTGAGCAGTCAACTGGCCTGCAAAAAGTAATAGCTGAGTCTCATTTAAATCACACCCTACTATCTTAAAATAAATATCACTTGTGCTGGTGGTATGTGAAATATTCAAGCGAGGTCATCACCAGTGCCGCTGGACTGGCTCCTGTGCAGGTGGCACGTAAAAAGCACCATTTGGGCATGGCCGTTGCCAGTACCACCAAACTGGCCCTCGTGCTGGTGGCACGTAAAAGCACCCACTACACTCTCGGAGTGGTTGGCGTTAGGAAGGGCATCCAGCCGTAGAAACTCTGCCAGATCAGATTGGAGTCTGGTTCGCCAGACCTCAGTCAAATCGTCCAACCCATGCTAGCATGGAAAGTGGATGTTAAATGGTGATGATGATATTGATGATGATGAATATATTAAAAGTGGAGGGCAGTTGTGGAAGAGGGAGACAGCGGAAGACATGGGAGGAAGTATTGAAGGCCGATCTCAAAATCTGAGCTTTATGAAGGAGATGACAAAGGGCTGAGCTATGTGGCACATTGCTGTACTCAACAAGACACATCTACCACAGCAGAATTGACATCTTAAAACCAAGGTACTGTCTAAAGAGCACAGGTGCTGGTGCCACGTAAAAAGCACCCAGTACACCCTGTAAAGTGGTTGGGGTTAGAAAGGGTACTCAGCTATAGAAACTAAGCCAAAAGCAGACTATGGAACCTGGTGCAGTCCCTGGCCTTGCAAGCTCCAAACCATGCCTGCATGGAAAATGGGTGTGAAATGATGATGATCAAGATGATGATATTCCTAGATACTTGATAAGAGTGGATGGTTGTGGTGGAATGTATTTGATCCTGCATTATATCAGTTGCATCTGCAAGTGGGCTACTTATTGACGTAAGTGCCAACAAGAACACCATGCAAACATTGTGATTTTTGTATAAGGAAGTAGCAGGTGTAAAAACACCCACCCACGTACACACAAGATGGTCTTCTTTGTCAGCTTCCCTCTACCAAATCCACTAACAAGTCTTTGATTAGCCTGAGGCTGTAATAGCCCAAAGTGCTGCGCAATGGGAATGAACCTGAAGCCATGTGGCTGAGCAGTGAACTTCTGAGCTGGTAGAATTGTTAGCATGCTGGGCAGAATGCTTAGTGGCATTTCATCTGTCTTTATATTCTGAGTTCAAATTCTGCCAAGATTGATTTTTGCCTTTCATTTTTTCGGGTCTGATAAAATAAATACCGATTAAGACCTGGGGTTCATGTAATTTACTTACCCCTCCCTAATAATTTGAAACCATTATTGATACTATGATTTACTAATTTGCATAATTACCACTGTCATTGACTACCTGACAATCTAATTAACACCTGTATCTTGTCTTATATCTAGGCCAATGCTAATCAACGATCTGGACGTGCTGGTCGAACTGGACCAGGGTGAGTTAATTTGTCTTCTTCTGAGACCAGCATCAATTTGGTGCTGGGGTAGTTTCAACATTTGTGGTTATTTTGTGACTGTTCATCATCATTATTGTAGAACATGTGGCAGCTGTGTAAAGATAGCCACCTGGTGGGATGAGATGATTGGATGTGGCTGTTTAAATGGGGTTGTTTAGCATGGCTGACTGGATATTGAACCTGTTTTGGCACTGAAGGCTGAAGGCAAAAGAAAAAAAAAAGCAGAGAGAGAGAGAGAGAACAAGGGAAATATTTCAATGTCTGATGTCAAATAAGTCAGCATTGACTCAGCAAAACCAAATGGGTAGGTAGTGCCATCATAATGGCTGTGCCAAAATGTCTCATACTCTTTGTATGATATTTAGTGAACATAGAATGGAGAGATGCACACATTAGCCACCATTACAATTCTCAGATCTAACAACAAAAATTGATAGGAAAAGATTATGGATGGTGTGAAATGGAAGTTCTCGTCTAAGACTGAGCACTGGAATAGCTTCTTACCATTTATTCTGAGCTCTTAGAAAAAACTTGAACTCTGAGTTGCAAAACTTGGATATTTGAACTTGGTATTGCAAATAATCATTAATTGAACTTGCTGGTGTAACCCGTGAGTGCTGTGAGCAGAATTCAGTCTGTTGCAAGCATCCAGACCAAGCTTCTGGCAAGAGTTTCCCTTCAGTTATCAATACACTAAAACTCTTTACATTTCTCCAATACTTCAAAAGCCAAAAGCTAAACCCACCTGGCAAATGTTGTTCCTCTTCTCTAACATCTGTGGACTTTGGTCCCAACTAGATCCTACTCACCACCTCTTATTAGCATACAAACCCCATGTCTTGTACCTCTCCAAGACAGAAATTTCTCAACACCTAACTATAATTCTTTCTGCTGTCCTGCCTACATTCTTTACTCAAACTTCACTCTGTGTATACATTTGTGTATATGTTGCCAGCCTCCCCTGGCACATAAAAAGTACCATCCGTACGTAGTCGATGCCAACGCCACCTTGACTGGCTTCCGTGCCGGTAGCATGTAAAAAGCACCAACCGATCATGATCATTGCTAGCCTCCCCTGGCACCTGTGCCGGTGGCACATAAAAAGCACCCACTACACTCATGGAGTGGTTGGTGTTAGGAAGGGCATCCAGCTGTAGAAACACTGCCAAATCAGACTGGAGCCTGGTGCAGCCTCCTGGCTTCCCAGACCCCGGTTGAACCGTCCAACTCGTGCTAGCATGAAAAACTGACGTTAAACGATGATGATGATGATGTAGGTCCCTACCCTGCCATCATCAGTAGTAAACATGTCTGCTTCCTCTACTGCTCTTCAAAACTCCCAAAGCTATCAGCATCTCTTTGACCATGTCTCCCGCTCTAAAGTAAAATAATCATCCTCAGTGACTTCAGTGCTCACAACACCTCATCACTCTCTTACCCATCTTATGTAATTGCTGTCAGGGTAGAAACCAAATTTTTTGCAAAAATTAGCTTTTCACATCATTTTGTTTCATCTCCTACATCCTTCCCTTACCAACACTCAGTCATTTCAAACATCTTTGATCTCTTTCTCACCTCCAAACCTAGCTACTATTGGAATGTAGCAGTTTCTACCCTTATCAACAACTGCCTCATTGCAACTACTCAAGACACATCTATGTACTGCAAAATGCATTCCCCATCTTGCAGACTCTATGACATTAAGTCAGCTGACTGGTTTGGAGTTCTACAAGTTTTATGTGCTATCCCTGGTAGCATATGTATTTCACTCATTACCCATCAGAAACAACCAGGCATGTGACTGAAACTATCTTCTTAGGCATGTTCCTCCACATCACACACACAACAACAAAATCTTAATATCCGAAGTCTCCCAAATAGTTCATCCATAGTTCTGTAATTGATCGAGCAAAAAAAAAAGGCAGCATACCAAATCTTCAAATACCTGGAGACACTCACTTACAGCACAAAATTTGCAAGACCACTGTCTGAGCCTCCGTGCATCAGAAAGCCCTTGAGATATCCCACCTCCTAATCTACTGTTGAACCTTCTGGTCTCTTGTCAAAAGGATCACTCCCAACTTTGCAGAATCATATTCTCCTCCAACTATCAAATCAGGATGGTTCTGTAAGCACCCCTCTCCCTTTGCTGTCTGCTTTACATCCAATTCTATACTGTACACATTTGGCAAACCTTCTCTAAATCTGTTCCCTTCTACCCTTCCAGATCCACCACCTTGCTTATTCACTGGCCAAGCATGAATGTCTTTCCAGTTACTTCAAACTGACATGGCCATCAATTCTAATAATGTCCCTTTAGGGCATTTGTCTTGTCTTGTGAGCTATTTGGTGATCTCACTGGTGCTGGAGCTTTGTAAAAAGCAATCAGTACACTCAATAAAGTGGTTGGTGTCAGGAAAGCATCCAACAGATATTGGCGCTTAGTGCAGTCCTCTGGTTTCCTGTTGAACCATCCAACCCATGCCAGCATGGAAAACAGCTGTTAAATAATGATAATGAAAAGTAGTCTCTATATTCACCAAAGCTTTCAATTTCTCTCTCTCCCTCTTTGTGCAGGATTATATCTTGATCTTTGAAAACAGAATAACATAGAAAGCACTCACACATGTACATATGTATCATCATCATCATCATCATCATCATTTAATGCCTGTTGTGATGATGATGATACATATATACATATGTATATGTATGTATGTATGTGTGTATATATATATATATATATGATAAAGTTCTCAAAGCATTTTCCTTTTGTTTTTAATATAAATTTACTCATGTATCCCATTCCCAAGAGGGCAACCCTTACCAACTATTGTCCTATCTCACCATACCTCAAACGCTATGGAGATAGCCATTAACAATATCACTTTAGAATGCTTTGAATTTTTCTCCTAAATGATCACAAATAATTGTTGTATTTAGGAATGGTCATTTCACATCAAGAATCTTGCAAAACAAATATATAAATGTGATCACAAATAAGACTTCCATAAACCTTGATCTTCTGGAGAACTACTTCCCTATGTCACTCACCTGCCAGCTCTTGCTCTTGAGAAATGTGATGACAGCAATGTTATTCCCCTTGATATCAGTGAGACTTTCAATTGTGTCTGGCATTCAAATCTCCTTTCAGAACTATCTGCCTATAGACTCTGTCCATCTCTCATCTCTTGGATTGGTAACTTCCTATCAAATTGCACTATCATAGTATATACTGACAAGGGCTTTTTCTGTCCCACATGCTACCAAATCTGGTGTGGCCCCAGGATTTGGTTTTACCCTCCGTTTTCATCAAAACATCAATGACATACTTGCTGTCACCTCCAACCATCAACACTCTAAGCCAGACAATACTACCCTTTGTTCCTCTTTAACCTTCCCCATTCAAGCATCATCCACATTAGACACCATATACCAAAATACACTGAACACGGAACTTAAAAGCATTCTCTAATTGAGATTTACCAATTTATCTCTATTCAACATTGTAAAAACAATGTTACTCATGTCAAAGAAACGTTATCACATCTCACCCCCTTAAACATGAGCTGTATGGAATTAGAGCCTTTTCATTATCAGTGAGGGTCTGTCCTTGGGAAAGCACATCTTCAATATAGTTAGGACTACATCCCAGAGACTGGATGTTCTTTTCAGGGCCACTGACAGCTGAGACAGGCTGACAGTGGAGTATTGCTCCCACACCTGGGTTGATGCTATTGCTGCAACACACAGACATCTTGACCACATTCAGAGAAGGGCTGCTCAACTGATTATTATAAAATCACTCATTAATATACTCCAGCTTCTGACCTAATGACATCATATCCCTTTTCTCTACTTTTTTGGCCAATACTATAATGGCCTCTGTAGGTTGGATTTGGCTAGTTTTGTGTCACTCCTACCCACTTTTGACTTAATTGTCTCTTCTTTTCTCATCACCCATATTGTGTCCACCTCTGGCCCTGTACTAATTTCTACTCCTGGTCCTTTGCCAGAACCTCAGCCTTCTGGGCATAGTCTTCCTTAGCCCCAGGCCAACCAAAGTCTTGTGAGTGGATTTGACAGGTAGAAACTGAAAGAAGTCCACTGTATGTGTGTCTGTGTGTATGTGTGTGTGTGTATACATATACACATATATACATGTATATTATATATATATATATATATATATATATATATAAAAGGAAAGTTTACGAAAATAAACAAAAGACAAAGGCAGGTGGAGTACAAACAAACAAATGTATTAGTATAGCGCTCAGGAATAGAAAAAGTCTTTTACATTTCGAGCCTACACTCTTCGTCAGAAAGATACACAGAAAAAAAACAAGGAGAGAAAAAAAATGTGTGTAGTAACTCACAATCTATCATATATATATATATATATATGCAATATTTTTTTCCCTCTGTCCTCCCACCTCGGGATCTTTCTTTCTCCTATGTTTCCGACGAAGAGCTCCACTCGAAACGTCATACCCTCCTTCTTCCCTTCTTTCCTGAGCGCCCAATACTACTTATTTGTTCCACATCCTTGCGTTGTTGTCTTTTTGTTTTCTTGTTTGGATTAACTTTATATATATATATATATATATGCATGGATATACACTCACACATGTACATATGTATCATCATCATTATTTAATGCCTGTTGTGATGATGATAATACAAATATACGTATGTGTGTGTGTATATATATATATATGTAGAAACACTGCCAGACTAGACTGGAGCCTGGGGCAGTCCCGAGCTCCCCAGACCCCGGTCGAAACCGTCCAACCCGTGCTAGCGCGGAAAACGGACGTTAAATGATGATGATGATGATGATGATATATGATAAAGTTCTCAAAGCATTTTCCATTTGTTTTTTAATATAAATTTACTCATGTGAAACCTCCTAACCTTTTCAGCATATGTATCTCACACACATACATAATGTATGTATATGTCTGTGTGGATTTGGTAGAAGATGGAAACTAAAAAAAAAACCTGTTGCATATATGTGTATGTGTGTATTTTTGTGTTTTCGTTTGTTTTTGGCTCTCCCTCGCATGTGTATGTGTGCATTCCCTCTCACATGCACACGCACTCACGCACACACACACACTTTTGTCTCTGACAACATTAAGCCAAAGAGGTATTTCAAGTGAAAGATGTCAACCGAATGACTAAAATATCTTGTTGTCGTAATGGTGTGAATCATGCTGTCTGTTATCTCATGATTGATTGTAAAATAGTCTACCACAGAATAAATCTCGCATCAAGAGGAGGAGATAAGCTAAAACAAATGACGAGTAATCTTCATTTTGTACTTTGATAAAATGTAATCACATTTTGTTTTTTTTTTTGTTTGTAAGCATGACATGAGAGGTGACAGTGAAGGGTAGGAGAGTATGAGGAAGGAGTGCAAAAAACAATAATAAATGCAATGTAACATCACCCAACAACGATTCACCTTCGCCACCACCACCACCACCATCATCATCATCATCATCATCATCAACAACATTGTTGTCATCTTTATCACCTTCACCATCATTATCGTCATTGTTATGTTATCATCATCATCATCATTATCTCAGTACGTAGCTCTTGTGTTGTAGTAGAAACGTTAGCACGCCGGGCGAAATGCTTTGCGGTATTTCGTCTGCCACTACGTTCTGAGTTCAAATTCCGCCGAGGTCATCCTTTCGGGGTCGATAAATTAAGTACCAGTTATGCACTGGGGTCGATATACTTGACTTAATCCATTTGACTGTCCTTGTTTGTCCCCTCTGTGTTTAGCCCCTTTTGGGTAGTAAAGAAATAGGTATTACTTTTACACTTTTTCTTGGTGGTGGTGTGGATGTCTAATCCCAGTCTAAACCTCCTCGACCCAACCATGACAATCCTGTCTTTTTAGAGATGTCTAGGGCTAGCTTCAAGCATATAGTTTCCATCCGGATATTGTACGATGGGTTGGTGCCTTCCTCTCAGATCGCTCCTTCCAAGTCCAAGTTAATGGTTCGCGGTCCGACGTCTCCAGTGCGAGCAGTGGTGTGCCTCAAGGTTCAGTGCTTGGGCCCTTGTTGTTCTTAGTCTTCATAAATGACTTGCCCGACGACCTCACGCAACACACCCTTCTATTTGCCGACGATATCAAACTGGTCGCTCCTCGCGGTAATATAGAGGATCTTCGTCGATGCCTCCACCAAATTTGGAAGTGGTCTAACGATTGGGACCTGTGTCTGAACGTGTCAAAGTGCTGTCATCTGCCTGTCGGCTCTACTCCTGCAACTCAACTTGATTTCGAGCCGGGTCGTCTGCTGCTGGAGAGGACCGATCAGGTAAAGGACCTAGGTATCTTGGTGGATTCCTCCTTTTCGCCTTCGGCCCAGTGCGTCCATGCTGCCAACAAAGCACGCGGAATTCTGTTCTTGATTCGACGGTCATTCGGAATGCTCACAGCAGCCATATTCCTACCACTCTATGTCACGCTGGTGAGACCCATATTGGAGTATGGGATTCAAGCCTCTTCTCCTTATCTCCTCAAAGACATACAGCATCTCGAAAGAGTCCAGAAGCTGGCTACCCGCATGGTTCATGGTCTCAAAAATTTGTCCTACGAAGAAAGGCTGAGGATGCTCGACCTTTATTCTCTTGAAAAACGTAGTGATCTCATTCTCGCCCACATCATAAGCGGAAAGTGTAACCTCTCGAAAGAGCTGTTCTTCACTCCTGCTCCAGAGCGTCGGCTGCGGGGTCATTCCGAAAAGCTCTACCTGCGACGATTTCATCTCAATCGAAGGAGAGGAGCTTTCTCCGTCCGGGTTGCGGATCCGTGGAACAAGCTGCCAGACGAGATGGTGAAGATGCCGACGACCGCTTTGTTCAAAGCCTCTCTGGACCTCGAGTGGCCTGAACTCTTTACATAAACACCACCCTGTACTTAACTCCATGTCCCCCTACATGGCCTTGCTATTTGCTTTTGAGCCAAATTAACTAACTAACTAACTAACATCTAATTTGTCCATCTATATTCAACATGGTTGCTATTTCCAGCAGATTGGGCTATCCTCCGCAGGTTTCCTCATTGTTGTTGTTATTTGTTTTACCCCAGGTCAGTCTTATACAAGCAGTCCTATAATCAAAAGCATTCCAGCTGTGATTATCCTGGTTTTTTCCTTATGTGCAGGAAACTTAAGAGCACATTATCCAATATGTCCTTTTCTAATCTTGTAGGGAGTTATTTGAAGGCAGTTTTGCTACTACTTTCACCAGGTTGAGTGACCCTATAGAGGTTTCTTGGTGTTGCCAGTGGAGATATTGGTGTTTGACTGTGTTGGTACTGTATTGTTGTCATTTGCCTTGGACACAATTTGTGTGTGTGTGTGTGTGTGTGTGTCTGTCGTCCATCCATCCGTTTGTCCAAACAACACTTGCTAGCTAGCTTGTATGTTTGCATATGGGTAGGTGGGTGTGTATGTATATACATATACATGTATATATGTTTATGCATATGTATATACACATACACAAGTAAAAAAATTACAATGGAATGCAAATAATTGCTCTTCAAAAGTTTGTGAAGAAAGACTAAGACAAGATAGGTTTATTTGTTCTATTGCAGATAACCTTCAAGTTTCATTTGTGAAAGGTCCCTTTGATTTATTGAATAACTTCATTAATGTTTGGTTCATTTCAGACACTGTTACCGCCTGTATACTGAAAGGCAGTATAAAGATGAAATGCTGGTCACTTCAGTTCCAGAGATCCAAAGAACAAACTTGGCCAATGTTGTATTGCTTTTGAAATCCCTTGGGGTCCAAGATCTCTTGCAGTTTCATTTTATGGACCCACCTCCACAGGTAAGCTTAATTACACAATTATCGTTTCTCTGTGATTCTTACCTATCTTTTTCTTTTTGTTTTCAGACAAGAAGTATTCTTGAGAATGTAGAATAAGAATACATACATAAATGTACAATGTATCTGTTTTTTTATTACCCATAAGGGGCTAAACATAGAGGGGGCAAACAAGGACAGACAAACAGATTAAGTTGATTACATCGACCCCAGTGCGTAACTGGTACTTAATTTATCGACCCTGAAAGGATGAAAGGCAAAGTCAACCTCGGCGGAATTTGAACTCAGAACGTAATGGCAGACGAAATACGGCTACACATTTCACCTGGCATGCTAACGATTCTGCCAGCTCGCTGCCTTATGTACAATGTACAATGTATCATCACTATTTAATGTCTCTGTTCCATGCTGGTATAGGTTGGAGAGTTTGGCAAGGATCCAGTGAGTGAAGGACTGCATTGACATGTCTGCCTTCCATGCTGGGATGGGTTGGCAAATAAAAAGCACCAACCGATCGTGGTCATTGCCAGCCTCCTCTGGCCCCTGTGCTGATGGCACGTAAAAAAGCACCCACTACACTCATGGAGTGGTTGGCGTTAGGAAGGGCATCCAGCTGTAGAAACATTGCCAGATAAGACTGGAGCCTGGTGCAGCCTCCTGGCTTCCCAGATCCCGGTCGAACCGTCCAACCCATGGTAGCATGGAAAATGGACGTTAAACAATGATGATGATGATGATGATATATATATATCTATATGTATAGACACACACACATACATGCAATTTTCTTTTAGTTTCTATTTACCAAATCCACTCACATCACTTTGGCTGACTCAAACCATGTGGTTAAGAGCCAAACTTCTTAATCATGCAGCCATACCTGCTGTGTTTGGTTATAGGTCTGCTGTTTTGAGGTTGATTTGCAGCTAGACAGCAAGAACAATGAAACACCACCTAATAACTCTTTTGTTATTAACATGCAACCATTCTTTTTGATAATTTATATTTGAAGTCTTGTGACATACTTTGTATCTTATTTGTGTGTCTCTCTCTTTCCACAGGACAATATACTGAATTCTATGTATCAGCTGTGGATTCTTGGTGCTCTAGACAACACAGGCATGCTTACACCGCTTGGCCGTCAAATGGTAGAATTTCCTTTAGATCCTGCCTTATCAAAAATGCTTATAATTTCAATGGAGATGGAATGTAGTGCTGAAATTCTTGTAAGTACTCAAATTACTTATTTATCTTTTATGCTGCTGCTGCTGTTGTTGATGTTGTTGTTATTAGTATTATTAAGGTGGCAAGCTGGCAGAATCATTAGTGTGCTGGACAAAATACTTTGCGATATTTTGTCCATCTTTATGTTCTGGGTTCAAATTCTGCTGAGGTCAAATTTACATTTCATCCTTTCAGGGTCAATAAAATAAGCACCAGTCAAGTACTTGACTTCTGCCTCCCGTCAAAAACTGTTGGCCCTATGCCAAAATTTGAAACCATTATCATCTGTAATAATAAATGCCAAAACGAATTTCTGTGTGTCAGTATGTCACACTTTGACCCCCTCTCTCACTATTCAATGACACTGCTACTATTCCTCATGTTGGAGCGAGAGTAATAGTAGACATAGAGACAGTGTGGGCAGTAGTAGATTGATAGTTGAGATGGTAATGGGATGATAGTAATAGTATGAGCTGTGATAGGGGTGGAGGCGACAGTGATGATGGTGATGGTGATGGTAGCTGAGGTGGTCAAGCATGACGGTGATAGTAAGGGATATGAAAGACAGTGATGATGGTGGTGGAGGGGAGGAAGGCAGTGAAGTCAAAGTCGTTGATGATGGTGGTGGTGTCAGAAGTCTGAATGGTGTGTGTATGGCAGTTGTGATGTTGGTGGTGTTACTGATGATGGTAATGGTTGAATGCAATCAATAGAAAGAGAGAGATTATACAAAAAATAAAAATTGTCTTAATGTCCTAAGTTCAAATGCTGTCAAGGTTGATTTTGCCTCTCACCCTTTCAGGGTCAAAATTTCAGGTCTTTTACCTATAGCAGAAAGGTTTATTATTATTAAGTTGATGAAAGGCAGCAAGATGGCAGAATCATTAGCACGCCAGGTGAAATACTTAGCGGCATTTTCTCTGTCTTTACATTCTGAGTTCAAATACAGCCAAGGCCGGCTTTGCCTTTTGTCCTTTTGGGGTTGATAAAAATAAGTACCAGTCAAGCACTGGGATCAATGTAATTGACTAGTCCTTCTCCCAAAGTTTCAGGCCTTGTGCCTATAGTAGAAAGGATCGTTATTAAGTTGATGAGCTGACAGATTTGTTAATGTGTCAGACAAAATGCTTAGCAACATTCTTCCAGCTCTTTGCATTCTGAGTTCAAATTTTGCTGAAGTAAATTTTGTCTTTCATCCTTCCAGGGTCAATAAAATAAGTACCAGTTGAGGATTAGGGTCGATGTAATCGACTAACCCCCAACTCTTCCCAAATTTCAGACCTTGTGCCTATATCAGAAAGGATTATTGTTATTATTAAAGTGGTGAACTGGCAAAATCTTTAGCACATAGGATTAAATGCTAAACAACCTTTTTTTTTTTTTTTGGCTCTTTATGTTCTGAGTTCAAACACCACTGTGGTTGACTTTGCTTTCCATCCTTTCATTGTTGATAAAATAAAATATCAGTTGAACTCTGGAGTCGATGGAATTGATTTACCTCCTTCCCCGAAAATTGCAGGCCTTTTACTGAAATTTGAAATCATTATTTGTTGTACTCTAAAATTTTGTCATAGTTGAACTTCTACATTATTTACATTGAAGGTGATTTGGCCGAGTGGTTAGAGTCTTGGATAGAATACCTCGTGGTATTTATTCTGAATCTTTGCACCCCAAGTTCAATTCCCACAGAGATCAACTTTGCTGTCCATCCTTTAACCTTTTAGTATTTAAACTGGCCATTTCTGACTTAAATATTCTCCCTGTTTTATGTTCAAACTGGCCAGGTTTGGCCACTCACACCTACCCAACAATGTCATTCTATAGAAAATTATCACATCATCTGTTGCTCAAAACTATGAGATAATGTATGATTAAGTCAAAACAATGTGAATAAATCAGCGTTACATTTGACAAAATTATCTGAATGCTAAAGGGATAAGGACCCCTCTCCCACCCTGGGTGGGGGAGGGTCCTTATAAGATTTTGTTGCTAAAATGTATGTGCATTAAGTTGGTTATACTTCTATAATACACAAAATATTAAAAAATTTTTTTTTTTTATAATTCCTAAGATTATTTAATTACAAAAATATAATGTGATTTTTTAAACATTGAATGGCTTGGACAATCCATCTGAAGGAAATAGGAATCAAAGAGGTCTATAGGTAAAAAATGGTTGAGAACCATGGCTTTAAGGGTTTGATAAAATAATGTAACAGTCCAGTGGCAGTGGATTGGTAGAACTTTGGGGTCAGATACCTTGTAGCGTTTGTTCAGCCTTTTTGTGTTTTGAGTTCAAATCCTACTACGACCTACTTGGAGTATGAAACTTAATTTGTCATCCAGCTTACTTGATGACATAGTCCTTGGGTGCCTTTAGCAGGGTCCCTTCCATTGCAAGCATTCAGGTTAGATCTCTGATTTAAAGATAACTCCCTCACTCCTGCTTGTCTTGAAGGTCTTGCCTTGCTCCTGTTGATTAGAAGATAAAAATAATGTATGAAAAAATATGAAAATAAACAAAATTTAAAAGGAATTTTTTTATTTTTAGATTTATTATTAATTTTTTTTCTGTGGTAAAATTCTTCCTTAAATGTTCCAATGTAATCTTTTAGCATTCAAAAATGCTGAGTTCTGTTATAAAGATTGTGAATTTTGTTCGAACTGGTTTTTTTACGACCTTTTTCAATAGGTCACCCTGTATTGCATCCAACCACTCTCTGTTTTAAATATTCAGTAAATCACATTTTATTTTATCATTTCATCATGAATGCATCAATTTAATCTAACACCAGTCAATATCATGAAATGAAGAGGAAGGAGACCTTAGACAAGACTCTCTACTCTATATGAATACATTGTTTTTACATTTGACATTGTTAGTATTATGTATGGTGAAAGTTTAAACAGAAACAGTTTTTGTTTTCAGTATCCACCAATGTTCTGACATAAAAGAAAATATTTATAGATATGTAAGTTGGTTATTGTTAGGATTTTCTGGAATTTCTACACTAGTTTGAGGTAGTTTCTCTACATTTTCATATTGTGAGTTTAATTTATCATTATCCGACTGAAACCCTTGATTGTGATTTCCTTGTGGTGCTGCCAGTTTAGCTGGTACCTTCTTGTCATTAGTTTGCTGAAGATCAGATTTCTGTACTGGTTTTGTAATGGTCTGCATATTGCTGTTTAGTCTATGGTAGTTCCGATCTTTACATGTGACATAAATTAATCCAAAAACACAAGGTATCAATGCTAATAACCCTGCCACAATTCCTGTTATAATGTTTGCATCCTTCATGAAAACACTGATACATTTTTTTGAAATGACGTCGTCGTCTCTGTCCAGAGCGTTGACACATATGTGGTACGTGACAAATGCGGAGTCAGTATCAAACGAATATTCATGTTCGTATTTCAGTGTAATGTCCTCTAACTGATTTTCTGACGAGTCTTTGATTGAAACATGGAACTGATTCACTATCAAACTTGTCATCCACTTAATTCTCACCCGGCCTTTCTCAATTTCGGTGCTAACATTCAAATTGGAAGAAGCATCAGAGTTGATATTTGGATTCCAGTTGTTACAAGTTTGGGGCTTGCAATTTAATTCCAAACTATTAATGAGTGCTTTGTCTATCTCTTCGCTGGAATTCCTGCAGGTCTTGATGTGAACTGAAGAACCATACATGTTTATAATTGAATTCAAATGACAGTTACAAAGCAGAGAATTATGCTCAAGGTTTAAATTTTGGATGTCTTTTAGATTTTGGAATTTGCACTGATCAATTTCCTGTAGTGAACAGTTACTCAAGTCGAAGTTTATCAAATGGTACGGCAAACGGAGAGAGTTTATAGATTTTGTTATATTGTTTCCTTGTAGAGAAAAATCTTTCAATGATAAAAGTTGAATGAAAGCATCTGACGAAATCTCAGTCAGTTTATTATGACTGAGGTCAAGTTCATTAAGGTTTAACGGGACTTCACTGAACATGTTTTTTGATAGGGCTTGGATTAAATTTTCAGACAGATCCAAACTGTTGAGCTTAGAAAGGGACAAGGGGCCATAAATTGTTTGAATTTGATTTTTTGATAAATTCAAACTTGAAAGATTTTTTAGATTGCTAAATGTTTCCAGTTTGATCTGTTTTAATTTGTTATTAGACAAGTCCAGTATTTCCAGATTTGGAGAATCCTGGAAAAGGCTGTCAGAAAGTTCCTGTATTTGGTTATTTTGTAGATGTAGATGTAGGCTGTTTGTTACTATTGGCTTGGTTAGATAAATAATTCCATTGGAACTGATATCTAGTGTTTGCCATTTTGGGTAGCTGAGTAAACTGTAAGGAAAATCTAACAACTTGTTGTTGGATACATTTAGTCCTTGAAGATTGGGCATCGACCCGAGGTTGATAAGTATGGAATCATTTTGGTTTTGATTGAAATTTAGTTGCAGCATATTGTTGTTAGTAATTGAAATAGAGGAAATATTATTATATGACAGTTGAAAGAAGGTGACATTGCTGTAGGTACAGTTGAAGCAGTTCAAGTTGATAGAGTCTGGTGAATAATTCAAAGCATACGATGTTAATGTAGCACCAAACAGCCAAGTAACAATCAGTAAATGTTGCAACATTTTTCTGTAGAATGGTATCTGCTGGAAAAAAAAAAAAATCAAATTAGTTGAAAAATAATATACAGTTATATGAATTGAAGAGCAGAATGAAATAAGTGGAGCAAGAGCACACACAAAGATGAAAAGTGTTATCGAAGAGGTCACAGGTGTGTGACGAAAGATTTCCGGACAATGGACATGAATTACAATAAGAACACAATAAGAACAAATATATAGTGCATGAGTTTATTTGGCAAAAAACATATGCAATATATATAAACCAATTTCAATGGATTTCACCCAAATTTGATGTCAATATTACTTAGTTTGGTTTGAAATAAAACTTGATTAGCTTAATAATCGTAACTTAATCCTGGGCAAGGCTGGGTTATACTGCTAGTATATATATATATATTACTTGTTTCACTTATTTGACTGCAACTATGCTGGAGTGCCACCTTTAGTTGAACAAATTGACCCTAGGACTTATTCTTTGCAAGCCTAGTACTTATTCTATCGGTTTCTTTTGCTGAACCGCTAAGTTATGGGGACATAAACAAACCAAGATCGGTTGTCAAGCGATGGTGCGGGGACAAACACAGAAACAAATACACAAATATATACATTATAACTATTGCCAGAAACACTTCTGGCCTTTATTACTTTACCATTCCTTTTGTGTTTTGTAGCTTTAATACAACTCACATGTCCCTTGTACAGTTGATAATCCTTGGTAGCTTCTAAATGCCCCTCATTAGATATATTGAGTAAGGAGGGTCTGAAATTGTCCAAGCATGTACAAGCCCTTAATTAGTCTTCTCTGTATAGCTAACATCACTATCAGTGATTGCGTGGAATATTTGCATTGAGGAACCAAATCTTATAACTGGCACCTGGCCGTTGCCAGTGCTGCTGGACTG
This sequence comes from Octopus sinensis, assembly GCF_006345805.1. Classification (NCBI taxonomy): domain Eukaryota; kingdom Metazoa; phylum Mollusca; class Cephalopoda; order Octopoda; family Octopodidae; genus Octopus; species Octopus sinensis. The sequence continues at coordinate 15,365,147 of NC_043013.1, forward strand.
ACTCCTGTGCAGGTGGCAAGTAAAGAAACACTTGTTTCGACCCTGTGCTTGAGGAGACCTATTGAGTCAAGTACATCAACATCAAAAATCAATGGAAATTGTAGTTGTGATCCCTGTGCCGGTGGCACGTAAAAAGTACCATCTGAATGTGGCCGATGCCAGTGCCGGTGGCACGTAAAATGCGCCAACCAATCGTGGCTGTTGCCAGCCTCGCCTGGCACCTGTGCTGGTGGCACGTAAAAAGCACCCACTACACTCACGGAGTGGTTGGCGTTAGGAAGGGCATCCAACTGTAGAAACACTGCCAGATCAGACTGGAGCCTAGTGCAGCCTCCTGGCTTCTCAGACCCCGGTCGAACCGTCCAACCCATGCTAGCATGGAAAAACAGACGTTAAATGATGAGGATGATGATAAATAAATCAAAGTAAGCAATAAGGATTTAAATCAGTCAACAACACTAAGTCTTTTTACTTTTCTTTCTCTAGTGTTGATCCATTATTACTTTCACTATTCCAATATTTTTTTGTTTGTTTGTTAGAAATTGGTGTTTTATTCAGTGAAGCTTGTGGTTGTGTTTCAATTTTCAGTTAATATAGCCATTAAAAATGAACACTAGCAACAGTGATTTAAAAATCAGTGATCAAGCTGAAATTTAGCGTTTGTTTTTAAACAAGAATTTTGTAAAGGAAAAAGGGAAAACAGCCCACCAAGAAAAATTGGTGAACAGAAGAATTATGTTTTAAGAATGTCAGACAGCATTGGACAAGTGTTATATAAAATCAAGTGTTATCATTAGGTAGACACATGCTTTACATAGATTTATTAATCTAGATATGAATACATAATATATGTTGGTTGGTAACATAAGATCAAGTTGGCAAGAAAAGGATTAAACTACTTTCTTTGAGCCTTTATTTCACCCCAAGACCTCAAACTAGATTTATGTAACATGTGACTAATGCAGACAACTTTTTACATTTTTCATATCACAACAGGTGTTCTACAAAAGCAAATTTATTAAATAACCCACCACTGTCTTCAAATCGCTCTTAACACACATTCTCATTTTTATTAAATGGAAATTTACTACGCTTGAGAAACTTTTGTAACTAATTCCAACTACCCATTTTCTTATTGTATAGTAACGATACTTGATTATTGGCTCCTATGTACACCTTCATCATCATCATCATCATCGTTTAATGTCCGCTTTCCATGCTAGCATGGGTTGGACGATTTTGACTGAGGGCTGGTGAACCAGATAGCTGCACCTGGCTCCAATCTCGATCTGGCAGAGTTTCTACAGCTGGATGCCCTTCCTAACGCCAACCACTCCAAGAGCGTAGTGGGTGCTTTTATGTGCCACTGGCACGGGCCCAGTCAGGTGGTACTGGCAATGACCTCGCTCGAATCTTTTTACACATGCCACCGGCACAGGTGCCAATAAGACAACACTGGTAACGATCACACTTGATTGGTGCCTTTTATGTTAGTACATTTCTGTAATTGGAAGATTTAAATCTAGTTAAGTGTTTCAGATCAGTCTGTATTGTCCTCTTTTTTTTTTTAGTTATGTGCATAATCAGGTCAATTTGTGACTTAGATTAACATTTTAGCATTCAAATTACTTTGTTAAATGTAATGTTTGTTTATTTATGTTGTTTTGAATTAATCATGCATTATCTCATGAATTCAAGATTTTGATGATGTGACTGTTCATTTTTAGAATGGCATTGTAGGTAAGTGTGAGAGGTTCAATCTGGCCAGTTTGAATATAAAACAGGTAGAATATTTGGGTTGGATATATAGCTGGTTTAAATGCTAAAGGGTTAACTTATATCCACACCAGCGGTGAGCTGGCAGAGACATTAGCACGCCGGGCGAAATGCTTAACAGTATTTCGTCTGTCGTTACGTTCTGAGCTCAAATTCCACCGAGGTCGACTTTGCCTTTCATCCTTTCAGGGTCGATAAATTAAGTACCAGTTACGCACTGGGGTCGATGTAATCGACTTAATCCCTTTGTCTGTCCTTGTTTGTCCCTTCTATGTTTAGCCCCTTGTGGGTAGTAAAGGAAAAAAAAATATCCAAACCATGTAGGTATGGCTGTGTGGCTTGCTTCCCAGCCATGTGGTCTCAAGTTCAGTTCCACTGTGTAGCACCTTAGGCAAATATCTTCTACAACAGCCCTCGGATTAACCAAAGCATTCCAAGCGGGTTTGAGAAACCCATCATGTATATGTATATATATGTGTGTGTGTGTTTGTGTGTACCCTTGTCTTGACATCATGTAATAATTGCAAATGCACATCAGTATCATACAAGGGCTTTTCACTTCCAGTCTTTCATGCAAAACATCTCAGGTAATGAGGAAATATTGCCATGCTTGGAAACAGGTGAGGGTTGGTGACAGGAAGGGCGTCCAACCACAAAAAAAGTCTACCTCAGTGAATTCCATCTAATCCATGCAATCATAGAAGAGTGGATGTTAAATGATGATGATGATGATTGTATATATGGCTGTCGGGTTATAAAGTTCACTTTGGAACCATGTGGCTTAAGAGTTAATTCTCAGTATGTTGATACTATCAACTGCTATCTTTTATTGTAGCTGTGAGTTGACCAGTGCCGTGTGAGTGAAATTTATTAGATAGAAACAAGAAGAAGCCTTTCATATATTTATACACACACACACACTTTATAAATATATGTTCATTTAATGTTTGCTTTTCCATATTAGCATGGAATGGGTTAATTACTTGAGGTAGTATTTTATGGCCAGACTAACTCGTTTCAGATTAGAGGCATGCATGTGCGTGTTTGTGTATTTCCTTTGTCTTGACTTGTACGTGCTGACTGTAAACAAAGGTCAGTTAAAATCACTGTCATTTGTTTACAATCCTCCATGAAATTATGTCTCACCAATGAGCCATTTGTTGTTCAAAAGATGAGGAAATATCCACCCTGAATGGAGCACCAGTCTTTTACAACGTTACTCATTTTTTTAGCTCAGTGGAATGGAACAACATGAAATGAAGTGTTTTGTCCAAGAACACAATGCACTACCTGGTATGGGAATTGAAACCATGATTTTTGTGCTCATGAGTGCAATCCCCTAACCACTAGGCCACGCGTCTTCACTCAAATTTGTTTATTGTAATTTTATTTTACCTTCAAGCACAAAGTTTATAAAAGAAATAGTTAACGATAATACAAAACACACTTGTACATTTAAAGAACACTTTAAAACAGGGGGGAAATTATCAAGCGGACAAATGTATGTTATAGTTAATAAAAATATGTGCACGAAACATATGACATGTATATACTATTGTGCACATAAACATATGTGTGTGTATAGATATACAATATGCATACATATATACACACACACACACACATATACATATTTACATACATATATATATGTGTGTGTATATATATACATATATATATATATATATATATATATATATATATATATATATATATATATATATATATATGTTCAGATGAATATGGTACTTAAGTTAAAGGCACCAGAATTTGGTATGGTATTATCCATATAAATCAAATGGGGTGATTATAATCAAAATAAGCAACAAGGATTTGAAATCTCAAAGCTATGAGATAATGCAGGATTAATTTAAAACAATGTAAATAAATAAGCATTACATTTGACAGAATAATGTGAATGCTAAAGGGCTGTATAAGAAACTTTTTTGACAGGAGTTGATCTTAATATGTGTTTCTGGAGACAGCTGTATTTATATAGTTAAGACGTGGTTGTTTTAATAAAAGTCTTTAGACAGGAGGTAATGGTCTTCTTATGTAGTTCTGGATGCGTATGGTTGAAGACAACTGCATAAACTAAGTGCTGAGCTCTAATTGTGAAGGGTACCTATGGAAGGGGTAGATCTAGGAAGATGTAGGATGGAGTTGTGAGAAAAGAACTTTGGACACTGGACCTCACTGAGGAAATGACAAGGGACTGGGAGATGTGGGGATTTGCTGTACTTGAAAAGGTGTGTCAAGTAAAATTGGTGTCTTCCATATGTACAGGCTTGTCCTTTCAGATGCTGATGTCACATAAAAAGCACCTGTGCTAGTGCTGCGTAAATGCACCCATGCCAGTGCTACTTAAATGCACCTGTGCCAGTGCTGTGCAAATGCACTCGTGCCACTGGCACATAAAGGGTACCCCACATACTATTAAGTGGCTGGCATTAAGAATGGCATCCATGCCACAACAGACAGTTGGAGTTTGGACAGTTCCCAGCTGGCCAGCTTCATCTGAAACTGTCCAACCTTTGCCAGCATGGAAAGCTGACATTAAATAAGGATGATGGTATATGTATATATAAGGCGGCGAGCTGGCAGAATCATTAGCACTCTGGGCGAAATGCTCAGCGGTATTTCGTCTGCCACTACGTTCTGAGGTCAAATTCCGCCGAGGTCGACTTTGCCTTTCATCCTTTCGGGGTCGCAGTTACGCACTGGGGTCGATATACTCGACTTAATCCGTCTGTCTGTCCTTGTTTGTCCTCCCTGTGTTTAGCCCCTTGTGGGTAGTAAAGAAATAGAAATAGGTATATGTATATATAGGCACAGGCATGGCTGTGTGGTAAGAAGCTTGCTTCCCACCCACTGGGTTCTGGGTTAGGTCCCATTGTGTGGTGCCTTACACAAGTGTCTTCTACAGTAGCTTTGGGCTGACCAAAGCCTTGTGAGTGGATTTGGTAGATGGAAACTGAAAGAAGCTTGTTGTATATATATATATATATATATATATATATATATATATATATGTGTATATATTTATGTGTGAGTGTCTTTCTGTCTGTGTTACCCCAGCATTGTTTGATAACTGATGTTGGTGTGTTTATGTTCCCTTCAATCTAGCAGTTCAGATAAAGACACTGATAGAATAAGTACCAGGCTTACAATGAATAAGTCCTGGGGTTGATTTATTCAGCATAAATTCTTTAAGGTGGTGCTCTAGCATGGTCGCAGTCAAATGACTGAAACAAGTAAAAGAATAGAAGATATATATATATATATATATATATATATATATATATATATATATATATATATATATATATATTGATCAAAATAAAAACATGATGCGAAGGATTCAGCGGTACATATGTTTCGGGCCTTTATTAGACAGATTTATAACAATGCATAATGTATGTCTGTGGCCTTCTTCAGCCGCGCACAACAGCTTCCACAAGGACATGTCCTTGTGGAAGCTGTTGTGCGCGGCTGAAGAAGGCCACAGACATACATTATGCATTGTTATAAATCTGTCTAATAAAGGCCCGAAACATATGTACCGCTGAATCCTTCGCATCATGTTTTTATTTTGATCAATTTACTCCACCACCTACACCACCAAACGGTATACACAGGTGCTTATAATTATCAAGTACTCACCCCGAATTTCTATATATATATATATATATATATATATATATATATATATATATACATATACACACATATATACAATGGGTTTCTTTCAGTTTCTGTCAATGAAATCCACTTACAAGGTTCTGGTTGGCCTGAGGCTATAGTAGAAACAATTGCCCAATGTACTATACAGTGGGAGTGAACCCGGAATCATGTGGTTGGGAAGCAAGCCTCTTACCATACAGTTAATATACCTGTGCGTTTTGTGTGTGTGTATATATATATATATATATATATATATATATATATATATATATATATGTGTGTGTGTGTGTATATATATATATATGTATATATATATATATATATATATATATATGCATGTATTTGTGTGTGTGTGTGTATATATATATATATATATATATATATATATATACACATATGCATGCATATATAGACCACACATACACATATATATGTATACATACATACACCCCACCCATAAATATATGTAAATTTGATTCGGTCTTTGAAAAGAAAGAGATTAACTCAGTTTAAGAACTATGCTGGGATGTTTATTGGGAAAATAAACATTGGTTCTCAAAAGTAGGTGAATAGAAAATTGTTAAAGAAACCTCACCACTACTACAATGAATTTAAAGTACACATTCCTATTATGTAATATACCCGACATCAGATAGTTGTAATAACAAGGATGATGGTAACATAATAATAATAATAATAATAATGATAATGATAATAATAATAATGATAATAATAATAATAATAATACTGTGTAAAAGGAGAACAAGAACAATCACAACAACAACAACAACAACAATAGGCTGTGTTCCTGACAGGATTACCTCACAAATGTCAATACTGAAATGACAAAACACTCTAAAGATATTCTCATATTTTACTTTCATGAGTTCTCGGTTAAAGAGTGAAAATATTTAAATAAATAAAAAGTAAAAAAAAAAAAAATAGATAGAAATGAAATAAAAGATATTTTCTGTGTGGATAAAGCAACAATAGAGTGTGGTGGAGAATATTATTATTATTATTATTTTTTTTTTCTTTTTATCGTTTTATTCTGTGTAAACTCCCACACTTTATATCTGTCTTGTTGTCTGTCCCCACTCATCTTTCACCCTGGTGGCAAATAAAAATAATCATCATCATCATCATCATCATTATTATTAGCATTCTGGGAAAAATTCTTAGCAGCATTTTGTCCAGTTTTACATTCTGAATTTAAATTCTGCCAAGACCAACTTTGCTCTTCGTCCTTTCGGTGGGTCAGTGAAATAAGTACCAGTTGCATGCTGGGATTGATGTAATTGATTATGCCTCTCCGTCCAAAATTTCAGGCCCTGTTTCCTATTGTAGAAAAGATTAGGCGGCAAGCTGGCAGAAACGTTAGCACACCGGGCGAAATGCGTAGTCGTATTTTGTCTGCCATTACGTTCTGAGTTCAAATTCCGCCGAGGTTGACTTTGTCTTTCATTCTTTCAGGGTCGATAAATTAAGTACCAGTTATGCACTGGTGTCAATATAATCGACTTAATCCGTTTGTCTGTCCTTGTTTGTCCTCTCTGTGTTTAGCCCCTTGTGGGTAGTAAAGAAATAGGTATTTCTCCCATCGCTATGTTCTGAGTTCAAATTCCGCCGAGGTTGACTTTGCCTTTCACTCTTTCGGGGTCGATAAAATAAGTACCAATTGTGTACTTAGGTCGATGTAATTGACTGTCCCCACTCTCCCAAATTTCAGGCCTTGTACCTATAGTAGAAAGTATTATTATTATTATTATTATTATTTGGTGGTGAGTTGGCATTAGTGCATTGGACAAAATGCTTGGCTGCATTTCTTCAGATTCTTTACATTCTGGGTTCAAATTCTGCTGAGGTCAACTTGACTTTCATCCTTTTGGTGGGGTTGATAAAATAAGTGGCATTGAGCACTGGGGTCGATATAATTTGTTGCTAAGTTTGTGCCAGAATTTAAAATTTATTTTTGCTATTAGATAGCGAGTTGGCAAGAATCATGAATGCATCAGCCAACATTTTCTGTGGCACTTCTTTTGGCTCTATGTTCTGAGTTCAAATCTCACTGGCATCAGGTTCGGCTTTCATCCTTTTGGGAGTGGTAAAATAAAATACTAGTCAAATACTGGGATTGATGTAGTTGATTTTTCCCTCCCCTCGAAATTAGAGTTACATCACAACCATATGTGTATGACATGGTGATCTCATATCAAGATAAACTATGCATGACCTTGCAAGTGGGATCCAGTTAGAATTTTCTTCAGGTCAAGTAGCTCATCCCACTCAAAAGGTCTACGAACAAAACACCCATGTTTCCTGAGGTGAATTATTCTGCCGAGGTCAGTTTTGCCTTTCATCTTTTTGAAGTTGATAAAATAAGTACCAGTTGAGCATGAGTCAATCTAATCGACTTATCCTCTCCCCTCAACATTGCTGGCCTTGTGACAAAATTTGAAACTGTTATCATCATCATCATCATCATTATTATTATTATTATTAGGCATGCCCTTGTAGATTGAAGTACAACAGTTGGGTGAGGGCCCATGCCTTTGGTGGTCAGGGTGATCCTGGTTCTGTAGGTTTCATCGATTGGTCTTTGTTGGAGGTTCTCCTGTATCTGGAGAATTGCATCATTCATGTATTCACATATTTTGTATATTATGTTTACTTTTTATTTCATCTCTGCACCCCCTCTTCCCCCCCTATCTTTTATGTAACCCTCCACACAAATTATAAACTGTCCCTGTAATGATCCTCTCTCCTGATGCTACTATGACAAACAAAAGAAACTGTTATTATTATTATTCATTTGCATTGTTTATTTGCTTAAGTTACTATCAGGTTTATTACAAAAGTTATGATGTGTAGTTGTGACTTGAATGTCACAGAATTATGTATGCATGAAACCTGAAGGCAAAACATCACAGATATAACCTTGTAACAGGGTCAGTACAATAATGTAAAAATAAATAGTCAGTACATCTGTTCATCGTGTTAATACACTGTTTCACAGGATGTGGTTATGTCTCTTTAATTTCTGAGTTGGAAGGCGGCGAGCTGGCAGAAACGTTAGCATGCCGGGCAAAATGCTGCGTAGCCGTATTTCGTCTGCCATTACATTCTGAGTTCAAATTCTGCCAAGGTCGACTTTGACTTCATCCTTTCAGGGTCAATAAATTAAGTACCAGTTACGCACTGGGGTCGATGTAATCGACTTAATCCCTTTGTCTGTCCTTGTTTGTCCCCTCTGTGTTTAGCCCCTTGTGGGTAGTAAAGAAATAGGTATTTCGTCTGCCGCTACGTTCTGAGTTCAAATTCCGCCGAGGTCGATTTTGCCTTTCATCCTTTCGGGGTCGATAAATTAAGTACCAGTTACGCACTGGGGTCGATGTAATCGACTTAATCCCTTTGTCTGTCCTTGTTTGTCCCCTCTGTGTTTAGCCCCTTGTGGGTAGTAAAGAAATATATTTTCTGAGTTCAAATTCACCACAATGACTAACTTTGCCACGGCCACGATTGGTTGGTGCTTTTTACACGCCACCGGCACAAGGGTCAGAGGAGACTGGCAAATGGCCACGATCGGTTGGTGCTTTTACGTGTCTCCGACACGGATGCCAGTCAGGCAGCGCTGGCATCTGCCACGTTCAGACGGTGCGACATTATTCCACAGTGAGTAATCTCAAGCAATCTGTTCCCATGTTAGCATGTATAACTCCAGACTGATCACTGCTTTGTCAGTTAATTTGGTTGATGGAAACATTGTGGAAGCCTGTCATTGTGTGTGTGTGTGTGTGTGTGTGTTTGAGTTTGTCTTCCAATACTGCTTGATAGCTCATGTTACTTTGTTTGTATCCCTGTAAATTAGGGATTTGGCAAAAGAGACTGACTGAATAAGGACCAGACTTAAGAAAAAGAAAAGGAACCAGGGATGATTTATTCCACTAAACTCTTTGAGGCAGTGTCCAGAAGGACTGCAGTCCAATGACTGAAGCAAGTGAAAGTTAAATGACAAAAGATTTATTTTGTTTTTATATTGGCCTTCGGAAGGGCATTCAGCTGTAGAAACTCTGCCAGATCAGATTGGAGTCTGGTTCGCCAGCCCTCAGTCAAATCGTCCAACCCATGCTAGCATGGAAAGCGGACGTTAAATGATGATGATGATGATTAACAAATCCACCATAATTTACACATTTTCCTATGTATTAAAATTTATGGATGTTTTTTTGCGTGTTTGTTTCTGAGAAATTTATCAGTTATTTGACACTATGAACAATTAGTAATTTTGCCCTCGGTACATTAGTAACATTGTCGCTGATAAGCTATTTATCAGTATGTAACAGTAGACCAGTAAACGTGTTGAATCTAGTAAGAGTCAACACATATTTTTCACTGTTATCTCTCTTTCACTCTCACTCTCTCTCTTTTTTGTTTTTCTCTGTTTCCAAAATTCAATTTATAATCATCTGAAACATTCTCAATAAATTACCTGAGCACAAAGGTTTTTTTTTAATTTTTCATTAAAAAAAAAGTTCAGAACTGCTATGAGTTCAGTACTCATGTTCTGTTACAGGTTGTTAACTTATCATGGAGAGAGAGAGGATATATATATATATATATATATATATATATGACAGACTTCTTTCAGTTTCTATCTATCAAATCCACTCACAAGGCTTTGGTCAGCCCAAGGTCATAGTAGAAGACACTTGCCAAGGGGTCACACAGTGGGACTGAACCTGGAACCATGTGGTTGGGAGGCAAGCTTCTTACCTCACGCACGCGCTCACACACACACACACACACACAGAGTTACACCTGGTTGGCTTCCGCATGGTTTCTGTCTATCAAATTCACTCAGAAGGCATTGGCCAGTCGGGAACTATAGTAGAAGACACTTGCTCATGGTGGCATGCAGTGGGACTAAACCTGAAACCACATGGTTGCAACACTAACTCCTTAACCATGCAGCCATGTGTGCACCTATAGAGATATAGTAAAAAGCACCTGTGCTGGTGCCATGTAAAAAGAACCCGTGTCATTGCCTCGTAAAAGACATCAGTGTTGGTGCCACATAGAAAGCACCTATGTTGGTGCCATGTAAAAAAACAACACATAAAAGACATCTGTGTTGGTGCCATGTCAAAGGCATCTATGTAGGTGTCATGTAAAAGTCATCTGTGTTGGTGCCACATAAAAGACATCTGTGTTGGTGTCACATAGAAAGCACCTATGTTGGTGCCATGTAAAAAACAACTGTGTGCTTATGTTGTTTCTTAAACCTTTGACTCTTTAGTTTGCCATCTCTATTGAAATGAAAAATTCCTTTCGCTGAGGTTTGTAACAAATTGTATTACTGCACACACACACACACACACACACAGAAAAGAGATGGATGTTAAATGATATATATCATTCACCATGCTGGATTGCTGATATCTACAAGTTTTTTTCATTCTCTCTGTTTTCATCGTCATCATTTAACGTCCGCTTTCCATGCTAGCATGGGTTGGACGGTTCGACCGCGGTCTGAGAAGCCAGGAGGCTGCACCAGTCTGATCTGGCAGTGTTTCTACAGCTGGATGCCCTTTGTAACGCCAACCACTCCATAAGTGTAGTGGGTGCTTTTTACGTGCTACCTACATTTAATTTTCTCTGATTCCTTTCTGTTGAAGAACATAGGCTCAAACCATAAAAGACTTTTCCATTTTCTTGAGCGTCAAACTAATACACTTGCTTGTTGTTCATACACCTGTCTTTGTCTTTTGTTTTTCTATAAATTTCAACTTTCTTTCCTTCTCCGAGCGTCTGCTAATACTTTACATGTGCCATGTCCTCGCGTTGTTGTTTTATTGTGTTTGTTCTTCATTATATATATATATATATATATATATATATATATATTGAAGAATAATCTCAGGAAGCTGAACCTTTCAGGCAAGCTCGAGATACCTGGTACCTGGCTGTATTCAAGAAGACCCGTACCCTATACCCTGCAGCAGAAGTGTTGAGACTTATCCTCTGGTGGTGTAAAGCACTCATGGCGGTGCCATGTAAAAGCGCCTGTGTAGTGCCACTTAGAAGTGCCTGTGCAGCGGCATGTAAAAGCTCCTGTGTGGCAACACGTAAAAGTGTGACTCTTATGTGTGGCAACACGTAAAAGCATCCAGCACACTCTGTAATGTGGTTGACATTAGGAAGGGCACCCACCATGCCAAATCAGACTGGAGTCTGGTGTATCCCCCTATCCCTAGGTGTATCCCATAGTTGAGTGTCTGAGTAGTACCTTATGTAACTCAGGTACTCAACTGTGAGTTCACTGCATCTTATAGCAGATACAGCTTTAAGCTTATGAAGTTCATATGATAATAGTTTATTTCTTTGTCATCTCATTTTCTCTTATATACAGGTTGCAGTGAATAAACTGTCTAAATTATGCAAAAATGAAACTAACACTGACATCTCATTTTAACAATATATTTACATAATATATATTACATAAAAAATCTTGAAATATTAAAGAAACATTTTTTCAATAAAATCACCATTGGCTTCAACCAAGGTCTCCAGACAATTTTGGAAACTCTTCTGGATGGTCTCCTTGTTTAAGTTGGTGAATGCTACCATAATCCTTGCCTTCAATTCATCTTTGGTGTTACAAGGAGTTTTGTTGGTCTCTCACTGAACTGCATCCTACACTTAATAATCAAGGGGGTTGGAGTCTGGGGAGTTGGGTGGCCAGATGTTAGGGGTGATGTGGTTGCAGAAATTGTCTGACAGCCATGACTAGGTTCTCCTGCTTGTGTCGCATGGTGCAGAGTCCAGTTGCCAGACATAGGGTCTTCCGGTAGCCACCCTCTTGACCCAGAGCAGCACTATCTCCTCCAGGCACTTGATGTGGGCCTCCATGTTGAGTCTGAGGCTGTGTGGGAAGATGAATAGAGGCATAACATCATCACTAGTGGTCACTCCAAACACTATGATGTTGACTGGATGTTTGATTTTTATCACTCTCGGTACATGTCCTCAGATTGACACCCAGACACTCTGAAATGTTCTTATTGGAGCTTCTGGCACAACTGCCCAGCAGTACAGTATGTTGTTCTAAATGGCTGAGTGAATTGCATTATGGTACTGTTTTTTTCACAGATGGTGCCCAACTGACCCTACTATACTGTGTAGTCAGCAAAATCAAAAACAATGTGGAAGCATGAAATTAAAGATGTGTAATGGCAGCAATTTACTCATTGCACCCTATATATATATGTACATGCACACACACATGTATGCGTATATACATGCATATATTTATGTCTATTTATGTATCTATATGTATATATACATGCATATGTATGTATATATGCAAATATCAAACTAAAGTTATAGAACAAACAAATGCAAGGTCATCCAATAACATTTCATAACTCGAACATTTAATCATAGAATATACATTTAGACATCACGGAAGATGGAATATAATTCATCTGTACAAGCATATAAGAAAGTGCGAGAAAAAATGTTTGAATATATGCGATTACAGTTCATCACGGTAAAAAGTTAATACTTTAGCGATTAAGAAAAATATATTTAAAAAAAAACAAAAACCATTACAACACCTAGAAGGTAAGATGTAAAAATATAGTATAAAGTAATATATAAATATATAGGTATATAAAAATATATAAATAGAGGAATCAAATAAAAATATATAATATATAATGTAAAATAAAATAAAGGTTCATCGTTTAGAAAGTCTTATAAAATTACTTATCGAATAAGAGAGGCCTTATAGTTAAAAAAGAGGAAACCATATTTACTAAATTCCCTATGGCCATTTCGGTGGGGTATATTATTGTGTTTAAATGCAAATATATATATATCTGTGTTTGTATGTGTATCATCATCATCATCATCATCATTTTAGCGTCCGTTTTCCATGCTAGCATGGGTTGGACGGTTTAACTGGGGTCTGTGAAGCCGGAAGGCTTCATCAGGCCCAGTCAGATTTGGCAGTGTTTCTATGGCTGGATGCTCTTCCTAACGCCAACCACTCCTGAGTGTAGTGGGTGCTTTTTACGTGCCACCTGCACAGGTGCCACACAGAGCTGGCAAACGGCCACGAACGGATGGTGTTTTTACGTGCCACCGGCACGGGGGCCAGGCGAGGCTGGCAATGAACACGAACGGATGGTGCTTTTACGTGCTACCAGCATGGGGGCCAGGTGAGGCTGGCAACGGACAAACGATCGGATGGTTCGCTTAACCACAGCTGCAATTTCCACTGATGTTGATTTGTATATATATATATATATATCTGTGTGTGTGTGTGTGTGTGTATATATATATATATATATATATATATATATATATATATATACATAAATATATATATATATAAATACAAAATAAGAAAATAGAGGAATAGATTTCTTTCAATCATCACTCATAACCTCTATCTCACTTTGTACTTTTATATATATATATATATATACATACGTATAGGAGTTGTTTGCAAGTAAGTTGGACACAGAGATACAAAAGAAATATACAATGTATTAATGCTCATACACACATTTGCCTATCCCATAAATGTGTACATACGTTCACACATACACCCACCCACAAACTCATATGAACATGTAAGCATGTCTCAAAAACACTTATACACACGCACACCTGTATTTAGACATATTTGCACACGTATGCCCATATAAATATATCGGTTATAGATTTTGGCACAGGGCCAGCAATTTTAGGGAGAGGTTAAGTCGGTTACATCGACATCAGTATTCAACTGGTAATTATTTTATTGACCCTTAACCCTTTCGTTACCAACCCAGCTGAAACTGCCTCTGGCTCTCTCGTACAAACGTCTTGTTTTCTTAAGTTTTGAATTAAAATCTTCCACCAAACCTTTGTCACAATTTGTTTCTGACACTAGCTGAATGGTAGCTAAGTTATTTTTCAAAATTCTTTGTCATATTTAAAATAATTGAAAGAAACACAGAGCATCTGAAAATAAATACGGTAATGAAAGGGTTAAAAGGATGAAAGGCAAAGTCAACTTCACCGGGATTTGAACTCAGAAGACAAGCACAATGCTGCTAAGCATTTCTTTCAGCATGCTAACTAATTCTGCCGGCTTGATGCTTTGCCTGTGCAAATATATTAACAGATGAAAAAAAAAAAAAAAAAAACACACACACACACAGACACACACACACACACACACACACACACACACACACACTTTTACTCACTCACTCACTCTTACTCACTCACTCAGAGAAAATCTAACGAACGTAGGCAATTAGCAATTACTTTTGTGAGACTCAGATTTTGCTCAATCATGAGTCCTGAGACTCATAAAGTCTCAGGACTCAGATTGGTTTCCATGGCATATAAGTGACTGAGAAACCCCTGCTACTGAATGGGGATGCCATTCTGTTGCGGGATGAATTGTTGGAACCCATTCACACCTAGGTGGTCTGGAGTAACGTGAGATGATGTGTTTAGCTCAAGAGCACAACATACCACTTGGTTCAGGAATTGAAACTGTGATTGTACAATTGTGAGCGTAACACCTTAACCACTGGTTGTGTACTTTCATACCTTTGACTAACAGGTAACTGAAACTAACAAAAGTTGCCAGATAATGAATGAAAGCTAAATTAAGAATATTTCCCATTGGTGAGAGCCTATTTAAGGTAGGTGCATTGTAGTATTGTATGACATCAAAAACGTGGGAATATTGAGGAATAAGAGGCCTTCTTAGGAGAAATCACTATTACTTGTTCTCTAAGAGTGAGAAAAGTCGAGAGAAGAATTTATAAAAGAAATTGAGAGCTTAAAGGACTGCAATTTGAATGACTTGTTAATGTCAACAACACAAGAATTATATATATATATAAGGTGCCAAATAGTGGGACTGAACCCAGACCCATGTGGTTGGGAAGCAAGCTTCTTACCACACAGCCACGCTATGTATACATAGACACATTAACATATGTCCATAGGTACATCTTTGTGGATTGATACACTTTAACACATTTCTGTACATAGGTACTTCCACATCTGTATATGTGTATAAGAATAGGCACCTACATATATACAATTGGGTGTGGATACGTAGCCATGTAAGTACACATGGATAAATTGGACACACAGACACAAGAATGTTACGTATCACATCATCATCATCATCATCGTTTAACGTCCGTTCTCCATGCTAGCATGGGTTGGACGGTTAGACCAGGGATCTGGGAAGCCAGAAGGCTGCTCCAGGCTCCGGTCTGATCTGGCAGTGTTTCTACAGCTAGATCAGATTACACAATATAATTATAATGAAACAACTAAATGACACCAGTCAACTTCACAACAAGAATTCCTTGTACATAGTGTAGTCTCTGATTATATTGTCCCTTTATGCATATTGGTTGCATCTGCAGTCCATAATTTCATGTATATGCAGTTCACAATGGTGTGTAGAGTAGATGGGTGTTTTTTGAATGAACGGCTTATCAAACAACTGATAGCCTGTAGAGAGCACCAATGCGAAAGTTAGGATATCCTGTGTAGTTATTTGTAAGTTTGTTGTGTTTTCATCTCTCAGATAAAGATATGTATGGACAGGCACAAGTTGGTATTTATCTCTCTTTAAGGAGTATACAAGGGCCAAGCGGTATCACAGTGATGTGGGTAACTTGTGTGGTGGGATGTTTATAAGGATGGGGAGGTTCCAGTTATTTATCTATACAATTAGGTAAACTGATTATGTAATTATGTAATTAAGCTAATTCAGGTCTACTGTATGAAAGTGTGAAAGTGCATTTATTAACATACAAGTACCTTGTTAGTCTATATACGGGTTTGGTGTTAGGAAGGGCATTCAGCCATAGAAATCTTGCCAAAGCAGTCGGGTCGCCATCCAACCCATACCAGCATGGAAAGGGGAAGTTAAATAATGATGATGATGATGATTATCTTTTCCCTCACTGCATATGCTTCACCAAGGATCTGTCTGAACATATGTCCAACAAAGAAATCTTTCAGTTTCCACGCTTTCCTTTTCTGAATTGTCTTATGCCATTGCTCTCCATCTCCTTCTTAAGTCACTAGTCTATGTTGCCTCCTACATTCCTCATTTGGTAGAGATATAGCATTTTCAACCTACTATCTATCCTGTTTTCTGGTGAGCATAAAGTGTTTTGTGTTATCTGTGTGTGTGTGTGTGTGTATGTGTCTATATACATACACACATATATAAGTGCAGGAGTGGCTGTGTGGTAAGGGTTAGCTCGCTTACCAACCACATGGTTTCAGGTTCAGTCCTACTGCGAGGCACCTTGGGCAAGTGTCTTCTGCTATAGCCTCGGGTTGACCAAAGCCTTGTGAGTGGATTTGGTAGATGGAAACTGAAAGAAGCTCATTGTATATATATATGAGTGTGTGTGTTTGTGTTTGTCTCCCCACCATCGCTTGACAACTGATGCTGGTGTGTTTACATCCTTGTAACTTAGTGGTTCAGCAAAAGAGAACGATAGTATAAGTACTAAGCTTACAAAGAATAGGTCCTGGAGTTTATTTGTTCATCTAAAGGCAGTGCTTCAGCATGGCCACAATCAAGTGAGTGAAACAAGTAAAAGAATAAAAGAATATATGTATATATGCTTGTGTATCTGTATTTGAAACATAGATGCTCATGTACATACTTTATCTTATATGGACCTTACCTACAAATCTATTATTTATTCGATTATGGTAATATGGAACACACATATATTTCACTCCAAATGATCTTATGGAATTCTTACTCAATATCTTAATTCGCATGCTTGGCTATTCTAAGAAACAGCTGTAAGAGATTCTGTTTATATTCCCAATCTAAGTTACATGTTTTTTTGAGTGATGCCGAATGTTTTGCTTTTCCATTTTTTATTTTAATTTATTTATGTATATATGTATGTTTATGTGTATGCATGTATATTTATATATGTATACATATGTGTGTGTGTGTGTGTGTGTATATATATATATATATATGAATACATACATACACCCACATATTAGATATATATATATATACATACATATATGAGAGAGAGAGATGTCTATGTTTATATATATATATTATAATAATATTAGGGAATAAATCCAAACTTACAGGGAAAAATGAGATTTAGGATTAAATCCAATTTTATAGTATAAATATATTATATTATATTATATTAAATTAGAGATAAAACCACTATTAGTCAAATCAAACAGTGAAAAACATAAGCCAATACATAAAATTCATTTAAAATATAAAAGTTAAAAATAAAAAATTATTCAAATAATTTAAACTTATAAATTTTATATATATATATACAAATATATATATATATATATATGTATGTATGTATATTTTTATATTTATATATTATTTTATTAATTAATTAATTAATTTTTTTATTTTTTATATTTTTATTATTATTATTTTTATTTAAAAAAAAATTTTTTTATTATTATATCAAAAGTATTAAAAGTTTATAGATAGATAGATAGAGATGTCTATAAATAAATGTAATTTTCTTTAGTGACATGTCTTGTATATATATAAGTATATATGCATATATATGTGTGTATAGTATATATGTATGCATATGTGTATGTATGTATATGTACAAACGTATATATATTTAGTCAACAGATGAGATCCAGAAATACTCAATATAGCAAACACTTAGCATTCAGATGATTTGAACTTACACTCTAAAATCTTTACTGAGGACTAGGTCTGTGGAACGAAAGAGTGGTACATATATAGAAACATGTAAACAGAGAGAAAATAAAAACTGAAAATATTCCGATGATGAGTATTCATGTATAAATATGTAGATATTTATTTATTAACAGAGTAAACTTACACAGGGTACAAAGACACAGAGATACCTATCCCTCCACCCTGAAGACATAGGCTGAATCTAACTAATGTTTATATGATTCCACTATTGGTTGTATATCCATCACATTTTGTGAACTACATCTGCCAACATTATAAAATAATTTAATAAATCCAGAAACAGTTGTTGGACCTGTAATGCTATACTTTCTCCTCTTAATTTTCTGTGTCTTTGTACTCTGTACAAGCTTGCTCTGTTAATATATAAATATCTTAAGAGCGGCAAGCTGGCAGAATCATTAGCATGTCGGGTGAAATGCATAGTGGTATTTTGTCTGGCTATGTTCTGAGTTCAAATTCCACTGAGGTCATCTTTGCCTTTCATTCTTTTGCGGTCGATTAAATAAGTACCAGTTACACACTGGGGTTGATGTAATCAACTTAATCCGTTTGTCTGTCCTTGTTTGTCCCCTCTGTGTTTAGCCTCTTGTGAGTAGTAAAGAAATAGGTATTTTGTCGTTATGCTCTGAGTTCAAATTCCACTGAGGTCAACTTTGCCTCTCATCCTTTTGCGGTCGATTAAATAAGTACCAGTTACACACTGGGGTCTATGTAATCGACTTAATCCCTTTGTCTGTCGTTGTTTGCCCCCTCTATGTTTAGCCCCACCCCATGGGCAGTAAAGAAATAAATATATAAATATCATTATATTTATACATGAGTGTTCATCATCTGAATATTTTCAGCTTTTATTTCCTCTCTATTTACATATTTATATGTATGTATGTTTGTATACATACATGTTTGTATGTATGTATATTTTGTATAGCTAGTCCAAGCAGTTTCAGTTGTTTATTTGCATCATTATCTCTCTCTCTCTCTCTTTTCTCTCTCTCTATGTATGTATGTATGTATACATACACACTCATACATATATACCTTTTATTATTTGTAACATATTTATGCTCCCCCTTCACGTACTTGGGTACACTCGTCCATGCATGCATACTTACCCACCTCTACACACACATGTGCTTGCTAGATAAGATAACTGAAATATTTGAAGTGAAACAATATGATTGGAATACACACACACACACACACACACACACATATATGACTCTTATGTGCGTGTGCCTTTGCATATACATGTTTATACCCACGTGGATGTTGGGGTGATTCTCAGTAGCAAAAAGATAACCAGTATTTATGAACACTATGTAAGATTTACAGATATAAGATTAATGGTGTGATAATTTAAGAGATCATGTCTCTTACCTGGTATCAATCAGTGTTAAGTCCTTCTGGTTTACTGATTTTACTTTCTTCACCTTTTCTTCAAGGTTTTAGTACCCATCCTTTTTTTTTTTTTGATTTGTTTATAGATGGTGGTGGGGGAATGAAACTAGACTTTGAAACAATTCTTATATGCCTTTGGGCTTATATGTATATAATATA
This sequence comes from Octopus sinensis, assembly GCF_006345805.1. Classification (NCBI taxonomy): domain Eukaryota; kingdom Metazoa; phylum Mollusca; class Cephalopoda; order Octopoda; family Octopodidae; genus Octopus; species Octopus sinensis. The sequence goes on from NC_043013.1 coordinate 15,384,948, forward strand.
TATATATACACCGGCTCAGTAATGAATTCAGTAAATTTTTGTAAAGGTTGATAAATTCTTATAAAGATTTTATCCTATTTTAAAATTATATATATATGTGTGTGTGTGTGTGTTATTTATATATATATGTGTGTGTGTGTGTATGTATGTATACTGTAGTTAGTTGTGTGTAAGTTGTATTATTTTATACTTGATTTAACATTAACCTATGGATGCTACTTATTCTCAAGAAAATACAGTATATATATATATATATATATATATATATATATATATATATTCGTGTGTGTGTGTGTGTAACTTAAGTATAAAAATTTGAGTTTTTCCTTTTTCTTTTTTTTTGTTTTTGCTTTTGTTTGTTTGTTTCTGTTTATGCAAATTTTGTCTTGGATTAAATTAAACTTACAAATCAAATCCAAAGCTACTCCAGAACTGTGTGTCTTCTTTAGTTGTTCTTGAATATGTGTTCTTTCAGAAATGTTCCCTCAGAATTCTGTACCTCTGTAATAAGAGGGTGTTTGTGTGTAGGTGTGTGTGTGTGTGTGTGTGTGAGTGTGCACACCACACTATATGTGTGGTGTGGTTACTTTGGTGTTGTGTGCAAAACTTTTACTAATTCTATTCGATGAGAAAAGATTCCTGTTTGAAGTAAAAGTGGGTGGGGGATATGGGGATGGCACAAAAGTTTTGAAACACTTTAATGAAAGGGTGTGTGTGTGTGTGTGTGACTCTGTGTATCTAAATATGTGTGTTTGTGTGCGTGTGTGTGTATATATATATATATATATATATATATAATATGTGTATATGTATATGTATGTATGATTTTGATTTTGATTTTTCCAGTTTCAGCTAATGAGCTGTGGCCATGCTATGTATGTATATATATATATATGTATGTATATATATGTGTATATGTATATATATATATATATGTGTATATATGTATGTATATATATATGTCTATATATGTGTATATATATGTATATGTATGTGTATATGTATGTATATATATATGTATGTATATATTTGTAAAAAATGAAGTTCGAAAATGCTGCTATATTATACAATTTTTAATTTTTATATCATCATCATCATCATCATCGTTTAGCGTCCGTTTTCCATGCTAGCATGGGTTGGACGGTTCTACTGGGGTCTGTGAAGCCAGAAGGCTTCATCAGGCCCAGTCAAATCTGGCAGTGTTTCTACGGCTGGATGCCCTTCCTAACGCCAACCACTCCGTGAGTGTAGTGGGTGCTTTTTACGTGCCACCCGCACTGGTGCCAGACAGAGCTGGCAAACGGCCACGAACGGATGGTGCTTTTTATGTGCCACCGGCACGAGGGCCAGGCAAGGCTGGCACGGACACGAAACGGGGCGGTGCTGGCAACGGTCGCGAAACGGAAAGTTCTCTTACATGCCACCGGCACTGGTAACACATCTGCAATTTCCATTGATCGATTTCCATTGATCGATTTCGATTCTGATCCTCACTTGCCTCAACGGGTCTTCACAAGTAGAGTTTCGACATCCACCGGCACTGGTAACACATCCGCAATTTCCATTGATCGATTTCGATTCTGATCCTAACTTGCCTCAACACGTCTTCACAAGTAGAGTTTTGTGTCCCAAGAAGGGAAGGTATGCATACGTAGGCTGGCTCCATCCCATGTAGAAGGCCACGGGTTATGGACTCACTTGTCCTGCCGGGTCTTCTCGCGCACAGCACACTTCCAGAGGTCTCGGTCTCTAGTCATTTCCTCAGTGAGACCTAAAGTTCGAAGGTCGTGCTTCACCACCTCGTCCCAGGTTTTCCTGGGTCTGCCTCTTTCACAGGTTCCCTCAACCGCTAGGGTGTGGCACTTTTTCACACAACTATCTTCATCCATTCTCGCCACATGACCATACCAGCGCATACGTCTCTCTTGCACACCACAACTGATGCTTCTTAGGTCCAGCTTTTCTCTCAAGGTACTTACACTCTGCCGAGTGTGAGTACCGGCATTACACATCCATCGGAGCATACTGGCTTCATTTCTTGCGAGCTTACGCATATCCTCAGCAGTCACGGCCCATGTTTCACTGCCATGTAGCATGGCTGTTCGTACACACGCATCATACATTCTGCCTATGTTTCAGTTCCTGAAATGAACCTTATCAAAAAGAGTTATATACAAAAAAAGACAGCTCATGCCGTCAAACACAAGAAATTCATTTATAATACACAACGGAGTCAGACATCTTTAAAGTTCAAATATAGTTTGAAGTAAGTTCATTCATGCTATATGTTCAAAGTGTTCGATGCAGTGGCCCACGGTGGCGATACGTATTCAATACAAAAAACAGATCAAAGTGGTGGAAAGTAGTCAATACAGAAGATTGATGTTCCCGAAAGAGCGAGGAATTCATTTTTACCTTGAGCAATTGTGATGACCTATGGTGGATGTTCGCTGGGTGATTCTAGTGAGTCTTGTGAGTTGTTCGGGTTTTATAATGTCTGTTAGGTGGTCAGTCCAGCGTAGCGTGACGTCATCAACGTTTTGACCAATCGTTTCGTTAGTGGCTTTAGTCAAGC